>NC_047123.1:19921243-20236470 GCF_902500255.1 Thalassophryne amazonica | reverse complement strand
GCTTACTTATTGTCCGTTCATTTGCGGGGGCTGTGTCGAGACGTGCGCGGACTTCCTCATGCAGTGTTTGCTCGTCTTTTCACAGCGCCCCGTCATGTACGCATCAGATGCTAGCCGGGTGGCTTATGTTATTAATTTGCTTCGAGGAGAGGCACGCGCATGGGCTACGGCGCTTTGGGAGCAGAATTCACGGCTCCTAACGTCTTATACTGGGTTTGTACGGGAATTCAAACAAGTGTTTGATCATCCCAACAGAGGCGAGACCGCTTCGAACGTGCTGCTGTCGATGAGACAGGGGCGTCGTAGCGCAGCCGAGTATGCAGTCGGCTTCCGCATCGCGGCAGCGAGGTCCGGCTGGAATAACGTTGCGCTCCGCGCCGCCTTTGTAAATGGACTGTCCCCGGTCCTTAAGGAGCACCTACTGGCCAAGGAGGAACCGCGGGAAGTGGACGGGCTGATCAATTTGGTTATACGTTTAGACAACCGTTTAAATGAGCATCGTCGGGAGCAGGCCGGGAGGCATGACCGGGCACGAGTCGTCCCTCCCCCTTCCGGTTCCGATAAGATGACGTCGTCCCCACGCTTCACTGCCAGAGAGCTCCGTGTGGCTACAGCTCCCCCTGCTGAGGAGGCTAGGGACACGAGCAGGGCCAAATTAAAATCAAACATCAGACAAAGGAGGCTGGCCCGCGGGGAGTGTTTTCGTCTGCGGCTCTTGCGAGCACATGCAGAGGGACTGCCCTAAAACGGTCAAACTACAACGCCCGTCCTTAGAAACTGGGCTAAGGGTGGGTCATAACACGCACGCGGGAAAACCCCGCAAATCTGCACGAATCCCAGTAACAATCCTTTGTGGGGATTTAACCCTTCATGCCCCAGCACTGATAGACACGGGGTCTGAAGGGAATCTGCTGGACAGCAGATGGGTAAAGGAAGTAGGGCTCCCTCTGGTGGCTCTGCTGGCACCATTGCAGGTGCGAGCACTAGATGGCACCCTGCTTCCATTAATCACACATCAGACACAACCAGTGACTTTGGTTGTGTCTGGGAATCACAGGGAGGAGATAGTGTTCCATGTAACACCTTCTACCTCCCGCGTGATTTTGGGCTTTCCATGGATGGTGAAGCACAATCCCCGGATAGATTGGCCGTCTGGGGTTGTGATGCAGTGGAGCGAAACCTGCCACTGGGAGTGCTTAGGATCCTCGGTTCCTCCCGGCACTACGGCTAATGAGGAGGTCAAAGTCCCCCCCAATCTATCGGCGGTGCCAAAGGAGTACCACGATCTTGCTGACGTTTTCAGCAAAGATCTGGCACTCACTCTTCCCCCGCACCGACCGTATGATTGTGCCATCGATTTGGTCCCGGGCGCTGAGTACCCGTCCAGTAGGTTGTACAACCTCTCACGTCCGGAACGCGAATCAATGGAGACCTACATCCGGGACTCCTTAGCTGCCGGGCTGATCCGAAACTCCACCTCCCCGATGGGTGCTGGTTTCTTTTTTGTAGGCAAGAAAGACGGCGGACTCCGTCCATGCATTGATTACAGAGGGCTGAACGAGATCACGGTTCGCAACCGATACCCGTTACCTCTGTTGGATTCAGTGTTCACGCCCCTGCATGGAGCCCAAATTTTCACTAAATTGGATCTTAGAAACGCGTACCACCTGGTTCGGATCCGGAAGGGAGACGAATGGAAGACGGCATTCAACACCCCGTTAGGTCATTTTGAGTACCTGGTCATGCCGTTCGGCCTCACTAACGCCCCCGCGACGTTCCAAGCATTGGTAAACGACGTCTTGCGGGACTTCCTGCATCGGTTCGTCTTCGTATATCTGGACGATATACTCATCTTTTCCCCGGACCCTGAGACCCATGTCCAGCATGTACGTCAGGTCCTACAGCGGTTGTTGGAGAACCGGCTGTTTGTGAAGGGCGAGAAGTGCGAGTTCCACCGCACTTCTTTGTCCTTCCTGGGGTTCATCATCTCCTCCAACTCCGTCGCCCCTGATACGGCTAAGGTTGCGGCGGTGAGAGATTGGCCCCAACCAACAAGCCGCAGGAAACTACAGCAGTTCCTTGGCTTTGCAAATTTCTACAGGAGGTTCATTAAAGGTTACAGTCAGGTAGTTAGCCCCCTGACTGCCCTGACCTCCACCAAGGTCCCCTTCGCCTGGTCGGATCGGTGCGAAGCCGCGTTCCAGGAGTTGAAACGCCGGTTCTCGACTGCACCAGTTCTGGTGCAGCCTGATCCTGATCGCCAGTACATAGTAGAAGTGGACGCCTCTGACTCAGGGATAGGAGCCGTGCTGTCCCAGAGCGTGGAGGCTGATAAAGTCCTCCATCCTTGTGCCTTTTATTCCCGCAGGTTGACCCCAGCTGAACGGAACTATGACGTCGGCAATCGGGAACTTCTTGCGGTGAAGGAGGCTCTTGAAGAGTGGAGACACCTGCTGGAGGGGGCATCGTTGCCCTTCACGGTTTTCACAGACCATCGGAACCTGGAGTACATCCGGACCGCCAAGCGGCTGAACCCCAGGCAAGCCCGCTGGTCTCTGTTCTTCGGGCGCTTTGACTTCCAGATCACGTATCGCCCCGGGACCAAGAAGCAAAAACCAGATGCATTGTCCCGGGTGCACGAAGAAGAAGCCAAAGCGGGGCTGTCGAACCCCACCGAGACCATCATCCCAGAGTCCACTGTCGTGGCCACCCTCACCTGGGACGTGGAGAAGACCGTCCGGGAGGCCCTGACAAGGAGCCCGGACCCGGGGACTGGCCCAAAGAACAGACTGTACGTCCCACCAGAGGCAAGAGCTGCCGTATTGGACTTCTGTCACGGGTCCAAGCTCTCCTGTCATCCCGGAGTGCGTAGGACCGTGGCAGTAGTCCAGCAGCGCTTCTGGTGGGCGTCCCTGGAAACCGACGTCCGGGACTACGTCCAGGCCTGTACCATCTGCGCCAGGGGCAAGGCAGACCATCGGAGGACGACGGGACTCCTCCAACCCCTGCCAGTGCCTCATCGCCCCTGGTCTCACATCGGCCTGGACTTCATCACGGGCCTCCCGCCGTCCCAGGGCAATACCATTATTTTCACGATAGTGGACCGGTTCTCCAAGGCGGCCCACTTCGTGGCCCTCCCGAAGCTCCCGACGGCCCAGGAGACGGCAGACCTCCTGGTCCACCACGTCATGCGGCTGCATGGGATACCATCGGACATCGTTTCAGATCGTGGTCCCCAGTTCTCTTCGCAGGTGTGGAAGAGTTTCTGTAAGGAGCTGGGGGCCACCGTGAGTCTCTCGTCCGGGTACCACCCCCAGACCAACGGCCAGGCAGAGCGGGCTAACCAAGAGTTGGAACAGGCCCTTCGCTGCGTCACCTCCGCGCACCCGGCGGCCTGGAGTCACCATCTGGCCTGGATCGAGTATGCCCATAACAGCCAAGTCTCGTCTGCTACCGGCCTCTCCCCTTTTGAGGCATGTTTGGGGTTCCAGCCCCCATTGTTCCCGCTGGTGGAGGGAGAGGTCAGTGTGCCCTCGGTCCAGGCCCACCTCAGGAGGTGCCGCCGGGTGTGGCGGACCGCCCGCTCTGCCCTGTTAAAGGCCCGGACGAGGGCCAAAACCCATGCGGACCGCCGACGTTCCCCGGCCCCCACATACCAGCCCGGGCAGGAGGTGTGGCTGTCAACAAAGGACATCCCCCTCTGTGTGGAAGAGGGGGATGCTCCGACTCCCAGCTTCACTGCGGGTCCACCCTGTTTTCCACGTGTCCCGTATCAAGCCACACCACACCTCGCCCCTCTGTGCACCTGGACCTACGCCGCCTCCTGCCCGGCTCATCGACGGGGAGCCTGCTTGGACGGTCCGCAGGCTCCTGGACGTCCGTCGTAAGGGCCGGGGGTTCCAATATCTGGTGGACTGGGAGGGGTATGGACCTGAAGAACGCTCCTGGATGAAGAGGAGCTTCATCCTGGACCCGGCCCTCCTGGCCGATTTCTACAGACGACACCCGGACAAGCCTGGTCGGGCGCCAGGAGGCGCCCGTTGAGGGGGGGGGTCCTGTTGTGTGGGCCGCTGAAGAGGAGTTACTGCTGGCCCACTACCACCAGAGGGCGCCCTGCTTGGAGTGCGGGCTCCAAGCACGAGAGGGCGCCAGACCCAGAGGAAGTGACAGCTGTCACTCATTACTCCAGCTGTCACTCATCTACACCACCATATAAGCCGGACTGCAACTCCACCTCCCCGCCGAGAAATCGACTACCAGTACCAAGGTAATTTCTCTGCTGACTGACACATTGTGTAACCAACTGAACTTCTATTGCAGCCGTTTTCCTGAAGTGTTGCCTTGTCTGGAGGATTGGCGTTTGGTGTGACAGTGACGGCTTCACCTCGCACCCCCTCCCAGATAAGTGGTTGATCAGGAGCTGCACGAGTGTGTGTGATTTGGAGGTGGAGGTGCTCCCTCCTAACGGTGTCTGGACTGTAAATTACTGAGTGTGCAGACTCACACTCATACATCATCTTTCTGTTTTCTGCCAGCAGTACCAGGGTCGACAGCCGAAGACAGAGGCCACCTGGGGACTCGGGACTTGGCGGCTCCGGTGTTCTTCAGACCGTTGGTGGTGGAGGCCGTGTGGGACGCGGCTTCTCTCTCGTCGGGCGTCTTCTATCTTCGAGCCTGCCCACACGTCACCTGGTGTTTATTGACTGTGAAAATTACGACACATTTCGTTGTGTATTATCACAACATTAAATTGTTACCTTTTGGCTTACTCATTGTCCGTTCATTTGCGCCCCCTGTTGTGGGTCCGTGCTACGACACCTTCTCAACAATGTGTAAGAATGTCAGATGTACTGATAATGACATTAAACTGTGGGTCGAGCAACAAGGGAAACAACTGCATCGATGCCAAACACCTGTGTAGGCCTACATTTTAATGTTTTTATCACATAGAAAATTACTCAGGTGTTGATAAAGAATCCCGATAGTAAGTATAATTGATAATGTCATCGATATCGATAAAATGGCATCCCTAGCTTTGAGCTTGGTGATTGAGAAGTGAGGAAGTGTCAGTAAATTGAGATAAACATGGTAAATAAAGATCTTAATTTAACAGGATTTGTAATTTTTATTTATTTACTTTGACAGGCAAAGATCATGTATGTCGCTTCGTAGGCTGCGGTCGCAACGAACGATTCAACTATGTGGTGATGGAACTACAGGTGAGCTCATTTCCCAGCAGTACTGAGTGTGCGGACCAAGGTAGCTTAGACGCCGTTAGTTCCCCCCTGGCAGATCCCGAGCAGCCGGGAAAGCAGGCCGACTGGGTGACTGTGAGGAGGAAGCGTAGCCCTAAACAGAAGCCCCGTGTACACCGCCAACCCATTCACATTTCTAACCGTTTTTCCCCACTTGACGACACACCCGCCGAGGATCAAACTCTGGTTATTGGCGACTCTGTTTTGCGAAATGTGAAGTTAGCGACACCAGCAACCATAATCAATTGTCTTCCGGGGGCCAGAGCAGGCGACATTAAAGGAAATTTGAAACTGCTGGCTAAGGCTAAGCGTAAATTTGGTAAGATTGTAATTCACGTCGGCAGTAATGACACCCGGTTACGCCAATCGGAGGTCACTAAAATTAACATTAAATCGGTGTGTAACTTTGCAAAAACAATGTCGGACTCTGTAGTTTTCTCTGGGCCCCTCCCCAATCGGACCGGGAGTGACATGTTTAGCCGCATGTTCTCCTTGAATTGCTGGCTGTCTGAGTGGTGTCCAAAAAATGAGGTGGGCTTCATAGATAATTGGCAAAGCTTCTGGGGAAAACCTGGTCTTGTTAGGAGAGACGGCATCCATCCCACTTTGGATGGAGCAGCTCTCATTTCTAGAAATCTGGCCAATTTTCCTAAATCCTCCAAACCGTGACTATCCAGGGTTGGGACCAGGAAGCAGAGTTGTAGTCTTACACACCTCTCTGCAGCTTCTCTCCCCCTGCCATCCCCTCATTACCCCATCCCCGTAGAGACGGTGCCTGCTCCCAGACTACCAATAACCAGCAAAAATCTATTTAAGCATAAAAATTCAAAAAGAAAAAATAATATAGCACCTTCAACTGCACCACAGATTAAAACAGTTAAATGTGGTCTATTAAACATTAGGTCTCTCTCTTCTAAGTCCCTGTTGGTAAATGATATAATAATTGATCAACATATTGATTTATTCTGCCTTACAGAAACCTGGTTACAGCAGGATGAATATGTTAGTTTAAATGAGTCAACACCCCCCGAGTCACACTAACTGTCAGAATGCTCGTAGCACGGGCCAGGGCGGAGGATTAGCAGCAATCTTCCATTCCAGCTTATTAATTAATCAAAAACCCAGACAGAGCTTTAATTCATTTGAAAGCTTGACTCTTAGTCTTGTCCATCCAAATTGGAAGTCCCAAAAACCAGTTTTATTTGTTATTATCTATCGTCCACCTGGTCGTTACTGTGAGTTTCTCTGTGAATTTTCAGACCTTTTGTCTGACTTAGTGCTTAGCTCAGATAAGATAATTATAGTAGGCGATTTTAACATCCACACAGATGCTGAGAATGACAGCCTCAACACTGCATTTAATCTATTATTAGACTCTATTGGCTTTGCTCAAAAAGTAAATGAGTCCACCCACCACTTTAATCATATCTTAGATCTTGTTCTGACTTATGGTATGGAAATAGAAGACTTAACAGTATTCCCTGAAAACTCCCTTCTGTCTGATCATTTCTTAATAACATTTACATTTACTCTGATGGACTACCCAGCAGTGGGGAATAAGTTTCATTACACTAGAAGTCTTTCAGAAAGCGCTGTAACTAGGTTTAAGGATATGATTCCTTCTTTATGTGATCGATCTCTGCTCCCCTCCACAGCATGTCTTTTTCCTGGTTCTCTCCCTCAGCCCCAACCAGTCCCAGCAGAAGACTGCCCCTCCCTGAGCCTGGTTCTGCTGGAGGTTTCTTCCTGTTAAAAGGGAGTTTTTCCTTCCCACTGTAGCCAAGTGCTTGCTCACAGGGGGTCGTTTTGACCGTTGGGGTTTTACATAATTATTGTATGGCCTTGCCTTACAATATAAAGCGCCTTGGGGCAACTGTTTGTTGTGATTTGGCGCTATATAAAAAAATTGATTGATTGATTGATTGATGTTCTCTAATGCCATATACCAACACAGTGCAGAGTAGCTACCTAAACTCTGTAAGTGAGATAGAGTATCTCATCAATAGTTTTACATCCTCATTGAAGACAACTTTGGATGCTGTAGCTCCTCTAAAAAAGAGCTTTAAATCAGAAGTGCCTGACTCCGTGGTATAACTCACAAACTCGTAGCTTAAAGCAGATAACCCGTAAGTTGGAGAGGAAATGGCGTCTCACTAATTTAGAAGATCTTCACTTAGCCTGGAAAAAGAGTCTGTTGCTCTATAAAAAAGCCCTCCGTAAAGCTAGGACATCTTTCTACTCATCACTAATTGAAGAAAATAAGAACAACCCCAGGTTTCTTGTCAGCACTGTAGCCAGGCTGACAAAGAGTCAGAGCTCTATTGAGCTCAGTATTCCATTAACTTTAACTAGTAATGACTTCATGACTTTCTTTGCTAACAAAATTTTAACTATTAGAGAAAAAATTACTCATAACCATCCCAAAGACGTATCGTTATCTTTGGCTGCTTTCAGTGATGCCGGTATTTGGTTAGACTCTTTCTCTCCGATTGTTCTGTCTGAGTTATTTTCATTAGTTACTTCATCCAAACCATCAACATGTTTATTAGACCCCATTCCTACCAGGCTGCTCAAGGAAGCCCTACCATTATTTAATGCTTCGATCTTAAATATGATCAATCTATCTTTGTTAGTTGGCTATGTACCACAGGCTTTTAAGGTGGCAGTAATTAAACCATTACTTAAAAAGCCATCACTTGACCCAGCTATCTTAGCTAACTATAGGCCAATCTCCAACCTTCCTTTTCTCTCAAAAATTCTTGAAAGGGTAGTTGTAAAACAGCTAACTGATCATCTGCAGAGGAATGGTCTATTTGAAGAGTTTCAGTCAGGTTTTAGAATTCATCATAGTACAGAAACAGCATTAGTGAAGGTTACAAATGATCTTCTTATGGCCTCGGACAGTGGACTCATCTCTGTGCTTGTTCTGTTAGACCTCAGTGCTGCTTTTGATACTGTTGACCATAAAATTTTATTACAGAGATTAGAGCATGCCATAGGTATTAAAGGCACTGCGCTGCGGTGGTTTGAATCATATTTGTCTAATAGATTACAATTTGTTCATGTAAATGGGGAATCTTCTTCACAGACTAAAGTTAATTATGGAGTTCCACAAGGTTCTGTGCTAGGACCAATTTATTCACTTTATACATTCTTCCCTTAGGCAGTATTATTAGACGGTATTGCTTAAATTTTCATTGTTACGCAGATGATACCCAGCTTTATCTATCCATGAAGCCAGAGGACACACACCAATTAGCTAAACTGCAGGATTGTCTTACAGACATAAAGACATGGATGACCTCTAATTTCCTGCTTTTAAACTCAGATAAAACTGAAGTTATTGTACTTGGCCCCACAAATCTTAGAAACATGGTGTCTAACCAGATCCTTACTCTGGATGGCATTACCCTGACCTCTAGTAATACTGTGAGAAATCTTGGAGTCATTTTTGATCAGGATATGTCATTCAAAGCGCATATTAAACAAATATGTAGGACTGCTTTTTTGCATTTACGCAATATCTCTAAAATCAGAAAGGTCTTGTCTCAGAGTGATGCTGAAAACTAATTCATGCATTTATTTCCTCTAGGCTGGACTATTGTAATTCATTATTATCAGGTTGTCCTAAAAGTTCCCTAAAAAGCCTTCAGTTAATTCAAAATGCTGCAGCTAGAGTACTGACGGGGACTAGAAGGAGAGAGCATATCTCACCCATATTGGCCTCTCTTCATTGGCTTCCTGTTAATTCTAGAATAGAATTTAAAATTCTTCTTCTTACTTATAAAGTTTTGAATAATCAGGTCCCATCTTATCTTAGGGACCTCGTAGTACCATATCACCCCAATAGAGCGCTTCGCTCTCAGACTGCAGGCTTACTTGTAGTTCCTAGGGTTTGTAAGAGTAGAATGGGAGGCAGAGCCTTCAGCTTTCAGGCTCCTCTCCTGTGGAACCAGCTCCCAATTCAGATCAGGGAGACAGACACCCTCTCTACTTTTAAGATTAGGCTTAAAACTTTCCTTTTTGCTAAAGCTTATAGTTAGGGCTGGATCAGGTGACCCTGAACCATCCCTTAGTTATGCTGCTATAGACGTAGACTGCTGGGGGGTTCCCATGATGCACTGTTTCTTTCTCTTTTTGCTCTGTATGCACCACTCTGCATTTAATCATTAGTGATCGATCTCTGCTCCCCTCCACAGCATGTCTTTTTCCTGGTTCTCTCCCTCAGCCCCAACCAGTCCCAGCAGAAGACTGCCCCTCCCTGAGCCTGGTTCTGCTGGAGGATTCTTCCTGTTAAAAGGGAGTTTTTCCTTCCCACTGTAGCCAAGTGCTTGCTCACAGGGGGTCGTTTTGACCGTTGGGGTTTTACATAATTATTGTATGGCCTTGCCTTACAATATAAAGCGCCTTGGGGCAACTGTTTGTTGTGATTTGGCGCTATATGAAAAAAAAATTGAATTGAAAATTGAATTGAATTGAATTGCTTTGCATAATATTTTATGAAATGCTGGTTTCTTGTGTGAAGGGAAGGAATCTGGCAGATTTGCGCAGAACCATGACCCGTGCCACGTTTTCCATCTCTACAACTTTGAGACTCGGCAAGCAGATTTTGGAGGCAATTGAAAGTATCCATTCTGTGGGGTTCTTGCACCGTGACATTAAACCAGTAAGTAGACTGAAGGATTTTATAGATTTGTTGGTCTTGATGTGTTTATTCTTACACGATGCTTCACATGTTGTTAAATTTGCAGTCTAACTTTGCAATGGGAAGATTAGCCAGTACGTGCAGATGCTGCTACATGCTTGACTTCGGCTTGGCTCGTCAGTTTACCAACGCCAACCAAGAAGTCCGTCCAGTAAGTCTGTTTAATCATCCTCAGTCACATTAAAAAAATGCATGATGCACCTATTAAAGTTGTTCTTGTAATATTTTGTTGCTCTTCTTGAGCATGCGGTAGATTGGTAGAACTCCCAAGATGGTTGCTCCAATCACTTTGTTATTCCTTCTGAAACAAATTTTTTTAATAAAGGTATTTCTTGCAAAATAAGCAATTATCAAAGGGTTGATTGATTTTAATACATTAATATGATTACGACTCTAAACAGTGAGCTCTTCCATAATGTAGTCTATTACTATCTGGTATCGTGTTCTTGCTATGGCACAGATCCCACCGGACTGTTAAAGTATGACTTCAGGTTCTCGCGTTGCCGTTTTGCTGCCGCCGTGCCTCAGTTTGGGCCTGTAACTTTGTTGACGCCAGCCATGTTTGCATATATGCTCTCCAAAGGCCTGGAGCTGCATTGTGTTGGTCATGTTCCATGGAGAGTTGGGCATTTGCAGGGCTGGGTACAGTTTTTGTCTGGGTTTCAGTTTTTTGCGGATGTTGGAGAAACTTGACTGAGTGTGATGGGGTATTATAATGCTCCAGGCATACCAGAACACTCTTTTGTCTAAATAATTCAAACTGTAATTTGCATAACTAATTCTTCTGACTGCTGTTTGACCTCAAGCAACTTGCATGTGACTTCTGACGTTTTTGCCTGAATCAGAGAAAATGTCTAAAACACCAAAACTAGGTGCCTCTCATGTAATAAGTTTAAAGATGTGAAGTTTTAGTGCTTGGGAGCAAGTGTATCTGTTTCAGTTATTTCCAGACTTCTTTTCTCGTATTTTGTAGCCTCGTCCTGTTGCAGGCTTTAGAGGAACTGTGCGATATGCCTCCATCAATGCTCATAAAAACAAGGTCAGTCTCCACAAAAGATTTGTTTTTACCCCAGTCTTTTTTGTTCACCTTTTATTTATGTTTATTGTCTGAATCGGCAGGAAATGAGTCGACATGACGACCTGTGGTCTCTCTTCTACATGCTGGTAGAATTCACGGTTGGCCAGCTTCCATGGCGGAAAATCAAAGACAAGGTTTGTATTTGCAAGATTTCTGTCAGTGTAGATTTTTATTTGTTGTATATATCCACTCAAATACTTGATTTCTCCCCCCAGGAACAAGTGGGAAATCTAAAAGAGACGTATGACCATCGACTCATGCTTAAGCACCTTCCCTCAGAATTCAGTATTTTTCTGGATCATATCTTAACCTTGGACTACTACACTAAGCCCGACTATCAGGTTGGATATCCATTACTGTCTGTGGTGGATTTTGTACTTCTTCCTCGTCTCTGGCCTTCTGATGTTGACACCTGTAGTTTTTGTGTTCCAGCTCCTGACGTTAGTGTTTGAGAACGCGATGAAGAGCCACGCCGTGCTTGAGAACGACCCTTACGACTGGGAAAAAGGTGATTCGGAGGACACGCTGGCCGTCACTGCTGCGGCGAACACTGCACAGCAACTCACCCGTCTCACACCAGCTTACTTGGGGTATGTATTGAAATCTCTTTGATTAGTTGTTTATTGGCATTTGGGACTTTATTTTTCCAATTCCTTTCAACATACTAGCAATTTTATTGCGCTTGTAAAAGCTCCGTTGGGTTCAATATGCAGCTACAGAACTTTGCTTGTTCAGAGACCCCTCTTATCGTTGGTGATGATCAAATGAGCAACAGGGTGACCTTCTCCTCTCTCCTCATCCATTTCACCCACAGCATGGCCAACGCTTCAGTGCTGCCAGGCGAGCTGCAGAAGGAGAACACAGAGGACGTCCTGCAAGGAGAACGACTTAGTGACGCTGACAACTGTCCCCCTATCCCAACGCCAACCAACCCTGGTGCTGACGAATGGGAAGAGATGGACCGCAACCGAAACCATAAACATTCCCAGCCACAGATCAGAAAGGTCAAGACTGTTTGATTTTTCTGTTGACTCTCAGCAGTGTCTTCACAACTGTTTCAAGATTAGACAATCAAAACCACAATTTAAACTTTTTTTCATTGTCAGACATTTAATGATAATTACTGAAGTGTGTCAGAATTAATTCAGATCAAAGCAACAAAGAACCAGCACGTCCTTTATCCAACTGTACCAAACTTACAAAGAAAATACTTAAACATGGATTATTTTGAAGTTCACACACTATTCCTCGGACAAAAATAATTTTTAAGGTATTTTGTAATTCAGCCAGAACCTGTTAGTTATTATAGAGTATTGCTATCATTAATAACCTCACAACAGTATGCACCTACAGTGTAATGCACTTCTTGGTCTTGGAGTCATTTCTCAAAAACACAGTTTACATATTTAGTGGCTTTCCTCCTCTTCTGTGGTCTTTGGTCAGTTGTATTTTGTATTTTTTTTTTTATTATTATTATTGTTGCTCATGCGCTGAACCATGTGGAATGACCTGGGGTTTGATGTTTGAGTTCATTTGGAAGCACAGTTTTTGCTTTATACCTCATCATTCATTTTCATACTTGCAGTTCATGTTGTTGTTTTGTGTTCTGTCTTAAATATGTGGCTAAAATAAGACAGCATTGGCCAGTGCTAAGGGTGGAGCAAAAAGTGGTGCAGCCGATCAGTGGTCAGCTCTGCCCCTTGGGACGGGTTAAGTTTGGTTTGCACTACATATTACACAAGGACCTAAAACTGAAACGGGAGCTGGTTTCTTGGCCAGTCAACACACTGACAAATACCATTTTGAAGGAACAAAAAAAATTATGTAGACTGTAAAATCGGACCCAGCACGTATTGAGGACAGAGTCCATAATGTTGCTCACAACAATCACGTCATTTCACATACTGTTATAAGTTGAATTTATACTCCCCAAACAGGTGGTGAGTGAGGATGAGCACAGTCAAAATCAGGGGAATCAAAGTCCCAACACTGGCTCCATGCAGAGTTCTCCAAGACATGTACGATCAGAGACCATGTTCCTGGAACGGGCTACACCCTTGCTGCGGAGGATGAGACACAGTCAGAGCTTAGCGTTTGAGAAGAGGCTCGTACCTGACCCAAAGCCCACCATCGAACGCTTCCTTGAGACCTAGTTAGTACTTAAACTTGCAGTCTTACATTAAAAAGCAGATATGCAGTACGTGTCTAACTTAATTCACATCTTGTTTCAGTCTGGGCAAACACCCTGTCCTCTCTCACATGGGGGAGAAATCCATCCCAGAGAGACTCTGTGGGAAACCGCCACCCCCTTGCAATGAGGAACACTCTGGGAGAGCAGCACCTGGTCCAGAGGAGGGTGTAGCGAACAGCGGCTTCATGGCTGTAAACCTCAGTCCTGTGCCCCAAGAGGGTGAATCCCAGGAATGGGTGATGCTGGAGTTGGAGCAAGGCAGCGGTTCAGACACAACCAAACCTGCAACTGAACACGAGGAGAAGCCTGGTGTTCACGTGCCTGCTGAGACCGAGAACCACCCTGAGCCACAGGCTGTCCAGTCCCCAGCAACTCCCACTAGTCCTGTCCTGTCACAGATGGCAGTGCCTGGAACGTGGTTGTTGGGCCACAGGAGACTGCAGGGGATGCTGGGGCAAATGCCATCAGTCATCATGGGAAGACCCCAGACTGACCAGGTAGGTGCAGTAAGATACTTCTGTCACAAATCTCGTACCACCTGTAGTGTCCTCTATTAATTGTTGTACTTTCCTCAGTCCTCCAGCTGCACTCTACAATCCGCTGTGCAGGAAAAGAGTGATGTGGTAGGACCAGAACTTTCATCTGGTAAACCTGAAGAATTTCCTGTGAATGGAGAGAAGCTGGATTTAGCCCCAGTGCAAAGCCTAGCTAAAGGCCCCACAACTCATCTAGCCAATGACAGAGACCCAGAGAGTGATTCTGGGCTGCCTGATCGTTCATCAGAACCCAATCAGCAGCCTCAAGTTGACACAGCAGGGGGCGCTATTGAGAGCACAGTCACATTCTCCTCGTCCCCACCCCCGGCTTTGCTACAACAAAGGGACTCTCCCTTATCCCCAAGGTTGAGTCGAATCCCAATAAGAGATACTAGCACCCTCCTGGACTCTCCGAGCAAGGACGTCACCCTGGACAAACGTCAGCGCTGGAGCAGTCCGGTCCCCTTTTCCCCCACTCACTCACCCTCTCCGTCCCTGTCTTGTGACAACCTGCCTTGCGCATTGCCGAGAGACAGGCTCTCCTCAGAGCGAGGCTCCAGGTCTGACTGTGCGGGAGAAGATCCTCTCTCTTTGTCATCCTCATCAGGTAGTAAGAGTAAGATCCCACGTCCTGTGAGCGCCGGCCTTGTACCAGAGCAACTGGCTAGATTTCTGCCAAGACCACCTCCTGGGAAACCACCTCTCCGCTCCTGTGTGGATAACAGGTATGAGCTATGCACAGTGAATGTGTCATCAAGCAGCTTTCTGTAGAGTTGACCAAGAACAATGTAGTGTCCACGTATAAGCACCTGCTGATGGGTCTCAGGGCTTCCACATCACCACGGTGAAGTGGAAATGAAACAGTCAAGATGAACTTGTAGGTTTAAGTCAAAGGGTTTAACAAAAATAAGCATAAACCATATTGGAGTTGTAGCCATTTCTATACAGTGTCCATTTTAAGAGGTTATAAGTAAAATAGCTTGACTTGTCTAAATAAAACTTGCTGTAAAAGTGATTTGTGTCAACAATAATCCTTATATTTTGTGAAATTATATACAGCCTCTGGAAATGGGTGGACAATGGCTATAAATGGCCATAATACCTAAATATTTCAGGCAGTGGCAGTATTACCCTGCTCACCTGTGGAATGTTCCAGACAGGTGTTCTTTGAGCATTCATCAACTTTCCCAGTGTTTTGTTGCCACTGTCCCAGCTTTTTTGAAATGTGTTGCAGTCGTCCATTTCAAAATGAGCAAATATTTCCACAAAAACAAAACAGTCTATCAGTTTGAACATTAAATATCTTGTCTTTGTGGTGTATTCAATTGAATATAGGTTGAAGAGGATTTGAACATGATTGTATTCTGTTTTTATTTACATTTCACACAACATACCAACTTCATTGGAATTGGAGTTGTAATACTTGGAAGTTGGAGGTCTTTAACATGACAAGGATGCCAACCCATGCCACTGACTCAGAAGTCAAATGTCCCACCACTACAGCCACAGTGTGTCACACTGCAATGGATCATAGCATGAAGTCGTCATACATACCAGTGGAGGAACTTTAAAGTTGATTTAAAATCTGACCTCAACTCCTAACCTTAAAAATATCAGTGTGATGTCAGTCTGTTCTCACATCTGCTGTCCAAATACTTATGGGCCTGTATGATAAATGGAGCTGGAAATGACTAACAGGGGACAAATCAAACTTTACAGGTTGAAATTTTAACTTATTTTATATAACATATTTTGTAACATCTGCCATTTCTCTTATACTCAACATAGTCTTTTGTTTGCCTTTCATGCTTGTCAAGTTTTATCTTCTTAACTAAATGTGTTTGTAGTCTTAATGTAAAATATTACACTGCACTTTTCAACAGGCGACACCGGTTCAGAGTGCGAGCTAGCAGTACTAGCGATGCAGACTTCCTGGCCAGTCTGACGCAGCTGATGCACGAACGCAGCGGGACACTCTTCAGTCCTCCTCCTCGTCCCCGCAGCTCTTCCTCTTCTCTGCAACGCTCGCTAAGCTCCTCCCCCTCTCGCCAGGAGCTCCGCGAAGGCCGGCTACTCCAGGAAGGCAGCCGCTCTTCATCCAGCTTCTCTGGGTCTCCTCCTCCGCATCACTCTCACCCACAGGACGGGTCCGGCGGGCAGCTCCAGTGGGGATCAGGTCGCAGCTTAAGGGGGAGGGCGCTGGTCCACGAAGGCAAAGTGAGTCGGTGACTGAACAAAACAACAGATCTCAATGGTGGTGAGAAGCCGTCTCTCATCCAGTCCTTAATGGCATGTGTAAATAAATACCGTATTACTCAAGGGAATGTACTGTATGTAATGTAAAATGTACGATAAATTCTATTTATTTATTTATTCGTTGGATGTGACTGAGTACTTGACGGTGTGGCTGAACACCTGCAGATGAACAAAAAGGTTCGGAAACCTTCAGATTGCCAACTGTTACCTCCTGTTTCCCCACCTGTAAACACTCCACATCAGCCCAATATGAGACCAAAAAGAAAACACGCCGTTTCATACCAAATGTAAAAATGACACTATATGTAGATATGTATCATTCAGAAAATAGTATTATAGACTGACTGTGTACTCACACTGATAATACTATACATAATAGAGCCATCTCCACTGATGTGCCCCACGCGGCAACCTGTGGCATTAACCCAGAGCATTGCCATTTCGAGGCAGATAAACAGCAGCGCATAGAGCATCAAATGTAGCAAAATGGCTATGTGATAAAATAGGAATAATGCCCAAATGGCAGTGCAGGTTGGTGACTGGTATATTCTGGAAACCTTTTTGGTAGACGCCCAGCCAAGACTATACTTCCACATCTTCTCAGCAGACGTACACATGGGGAAAACTCTCCAGCGGTCGCCTGTCCGACATAGCAAGTCAGATGCCCAGTCTCCCCCAACTGTTGTTTGATGGAGTTCGCCACGCGCCGACTGCACCAGGATAGGAGACTGTAGGGGCATTTGTTGAGATGACGAATACAAAGTTCCTGGTTGAATGGCTCGTGGTGGGGATTCATCATAATACTGTATGACGTAATGACACCACTGTTGTTAGTACCTCACTGATGTGGGAACTACCAGAATTCCTCTATGTGGAGACAGCCCTATAGATTAGACAAAATCAGTGTACCAACAGCAGCATTTAGACACCGAGTCCAACATTGCTTTAGCCATTTCACACTACTAGAATAACAGTGGAATAGTGTGCTTTTTTTTTTTTTTTTTTTGGCCAGAAAAAAAGTCATGTTGGTATGTACATGTAAGTGCACTCATACTTGCATATTATAGACGTGCATGAGGCTACAGTGACTTATTTTTATTCATTTGTACAGTTGGTTACAGTATTATGTATTTTTACTGAACTGCTTCTGAACTTTCATGTAGCCAAGAAAAGATGTACCTTTTTTTCTTACCTCAAGTAGAAGGCAAACAACAAAAACAGTTTCTTTCCGTTATGCTTGACTGTTGCATTTTATTCAAGTCTGTAATGTGAATAAACAATGTTAAAACTAAGCCAACCATTTCTGCTTTATCAGTCTAAACTAGGGATTCACAAAGTATGGCACATAGCCCCCCCCCCAAAAGAGGCACGAAGGTAATGCAGGTGGGCCATCACATACAAAACATAAATCAGGCTTCTCAATGTAAAAATTTCTAAAATGATCTTCCTTAGACTCAAACTGAAAGTAAATCTCTACAACTTGATATAAATTAATTAAAGATATAAATGCGAAGATGTGTTGCATAAGTAATGGGCCCCTTTGGCATAATACCTGTAAATAATCAGTTTTATTGCCAGTTTTCTTCAGACAAGTCGGGGGATGGATACATGAACATTTCCAGGTCACTGAATATGTCTTGAACTTTATTTACATCAGTTATGAAGAAGTACAAAACTGTGTGGAGTAGTTTTCTTTCACCAAAACATTAAATCTAGGCTTGCATCTCAGAACTTTCAGATCTTCTTTTTAAAAACACCCTCCTCTGTACCACTTCATCATGAAGCAGTATAATTGGTGATACAAAATGCAAAACATGCACAATGCACAATTTCTCCAATCACAGCCACAGAAGCCTGTCTTGGTGGCTTTCCTCACTCCTTGCACAGTCATTCAGTTTTTGAGATCTGTCTACTCCACACAGATGTACCATACAGTGCCAAACTGTTTATATTTCTTCATAACTGATGTAAATAAAGTCCAAGACATATTCAGTGACTTGGAAATGTTCATGTATCCATCCGCGGACTTGTTTGAAGAAAAGTGGCAATTAAACTGATTATTTACAGGTATTGTGCCAAAGGGGCCCATTACTTATGCAACCCATCATCTTGGCTTTTATATTTTTAATTAATTTATATCAAGTTGTAGAGATTTGCTTTCAGTTTGAGTCTAAGATAATTTTATAAATTTTTATATTGTCTGAGAATCATCCGTCCTATCATTAGGAGGGTGCTAACTACAGCACAATAGGTGCTAATTAGAGCTATTGTTTAGTCACCAGCCTATAGCAGTCGGCCTCTCGGTAGGAGGGGTCTGGTTAGATTAAAAAACTCCAGCTTTTGTTGGCTTCTGTATTTTCTTCTCTACAAGAGTCAAGACAGAAGTCAGACTACCAGAGCAAGAATTTTAGCTGAGGAAGCTTCTGCGAATTGAAGCGAAACGTCCTCGCGTCAAGCAACCCAGTCCAGTCGAAGATTCAAGCTTCTCTACTATTGTCTGAGAAGCCTGATTTACTTTTTATATGTGAAATGCCATAAACAAAATGTGTGAAATACCAAGGGGCTGAATACTTTTGTAACCCACTGTGATTATATTAGATTAAACAGAACTTTATTATCCCTTGCTGGTTTTCAGGTTAGAATTAAACAAAATTTTGCACTAACCTAAACAATGACTTTTTTAAGTTAGGCCAAAAACTGGTTGAAACAAATTCAAAATGGGGTCTTTGAATTAAAAAAAAAAATGTGGACACTAGGAGTGATGTTAGCGTCACAGCTACAACAGTCTTGTTTGCTTAATCAGAAGAAGAAAAAAAGACAGAGAAAAAAGTGGCAAGACAATGAGCAGCATTATGCTTAAACAAATACTGAGTTTTGACCTGTAAACAGATTCCGTCTTTACATTTGGAATGCGCCATGTTGCATAATCTTGACTTGTAAAGCTAAAAATAAATCAAAACGTTAGTCCAAAAAGATCAGCGGCCACAACACACCATCTGTTTAATACAATATAAAGCCTACAAAAGCAGTGAACATTTTGTGAAATTTAAACACTTGTCTTATGAACAGTTCTGACTTTAAGAGCATTGGAGGCAACATTATAAAGTAATAAATTCAGTGTATTAAAAAATATTTACAGTATTTTATCAAATGATTTACAGTCAGCATTGTCAAAAATGCTAGCTGCTAATACAGTTATCAAATGCAGTCTGCTTATTTAAGGATAGAAATGTGGGATAGAAGTGTGCTGGAAGCCTGTACCAAGTACATTGCATTTGGAAAGTATTCACAGCACTTTACTTTTTCCACATTTTGTTATGTCAAAGCCTTATTCCAAAATGGATGAAATATATTTTTCCCCAAAATTCTACACACAATACCCCATAATGACAATGTGAAAAGTTTTATTTTTTAAGATTTTTGCAATTTTAATAAAAACAACAATAATAATTTTAAAATCTAAGAAATCACGTTAAGTATTAGTACGTAAGGATTTTCTTTCACCAAACAAAATCTGGGCTTGCATCTCAGATGTACCATCTGACAAATTGTAGCTGAACTTTCAGGTCTAAAGAAAATCCTTCAAATCACAGCCAGAGAAACCTATAACTTCTAGGTTGTGGCTTTCCTCACAGTCACTCAGTTTTTGAGAACCATCTACTCCACACAGATTTACCAGGGTGCCACACTGCATTTCTGAATTTATGTAAAAATATCCAAGACATATTCAGTGACTTGGAAATGTTCACGTATCCATTTCGACTTGTCTGAAGAAAACCGGCAATAAAACTGATTATTTACAGGTATTATACCAAAGTCGCATTATGCAACACATCATCTTGGCTTTTATATTTATAATAAATTTTATATCAAGTTGTAAAGAATTGCTTTCAGTTTGAGTTTAAGAAAGATCATTTTAGAAATTTTAATTTTTTTGTATTTGAAATGGCATAAATTAAAATGTGTGAAATATCAAGTGTTCCAATACTTTTGTAGGGAACTGTATTCACAGCCTTTGCCATGAAGCTCAAAATTCAGCTGTGGTGCATCCTATAATGGGGTTAATAAGGTTTTAAAAGGAATAGTTTGCACCATGTGTCATGCTTAGTTATCATCAAAGTTAGAATCCAATGGACATCGACATTGTTTGACCTTTACTTTGTAGACCAAGCATTCAACATCATCAAAAACTATTCCATTTATTCATCCTATTAGCTCAACCAATAATTTGCACCACTTTTTACCAAAATTGGAGAAACTTTAAGTTTTGACCCTTGTACAAACTGAAATTTGCCCTTGTCACCATTCTTGCTGTTTTTACGCCATAACATTCAGTCACTAGTAGCCCAAACTATACCTTTTTGGAATATTTATGAGCAGACAAATAATGTGGTATGTTTTCAATATGATTGGAGCATCTTTTAATTTTGACCCCTGTGGAATTCTTCAATTGACCCCCACCTGGCTGCCTATTGAAAATTCAAGTGCACACTCTGGCTTTTCAAAAGGGTAATATCTTGTGCTGAATTTGGTGCTTTTTCACCATTTGAAAAATTCCTCTGTAAATATTATCTCATCTGCTTCACTATGAAGAAATTCTCTGGTCTTATGAGACAAAGCTTGAACTCTTTGGTGTGAATGGCAGGGATCATGTTCGGTGGAAACTAGGCACCATTTGCAACATTATGTTGTGGGGATGTTTTTCAGCGGCAGGAACTGGGAGACTAGTCAGGACTGAGGGAAAGATGAATGCAGCAATGTACAGAGACATCCTGGATGAAAACCTGCTCCAAAGCACTCAACATAAGACTGGGGTGATAGTTCATCTTTCAGCAGCACAATGAGCCTAAGCACACAGCCAAGATATCAAAGGAGTGGCTTCGGGACAACTCTGTGAATGTCCTTGAGTGGCCCAGCCAGAGTCCAGACCTGAATCTGATTGAACGTCTCTGGAGAGATCTGAAAATGGGTGTACATTGACACTCCCCATCCAACCTGATGGAGCTTGAGAGGTGCTACAAAGAGGAATGGGCAAAACTGCTTGAAAATAGCTGCACTAAGCTTGTGGCATCACCTGCCAAAGGTGCATCAACAAAGTATTGAACAAAGGCTCTGAATACTTATATGTGATTTTAGTTGTTCATTTTTAATAAATTTGCAAAAATTTCAAAAAAATATTTTCATGCTGTCATTATGGGGTGTTGTGAGTAGAACTGAGGGGAAAAATGAATTTCATCCATTTTGGAATAAGGCTGTAACAACAAAATGTGGAAATAGTGAAGTGCTGTGAATATTTTCCAGATGCACTGTATGTTTATGGTGTTTGATTTGGAGGTTTTTAAGGTTTAAAACAGTGCAGACTGCCTGGGATCATCTGGCAACACACTGATGGAATCTTCAGCTTTTCCACACAGCATGCACAGCATAGTGTACTCCTGCAAAAATACACACAAAGCTTGAAACACAAAAGATTATGCAAACAACAATCCATAAATGCTTATCTGTAAATACAGGCCCTCTACTATAAAACACAACCACCCCACTAAACAGGGTAAAAATTGTGCTGTGTAGAGATCCTTATTTACCTGATAGTCATCCACAACAGAGAATGTATACTCATGCCTGGCGATGACATGATCACAATTTTTACAAACATCTGCAATGACAAATGAACAACAGGTGAAAGGCATTTTCATTTTATATTTTAACATTAAATTAATCAATAAACATGTCCATGAAGTCAAAGTTCAGTCAAAAAGATCACGTCAGAAGTTCAGTGAAAAATCACATCAGAAATTTGTCCAGCTTTGGTGCATCACTGCTGCTCTGACATCAACACTCCAAGACAAACTTTAAATAGGAGTCCAAAAATAATTCTGACGATGTTGTCCGCAATGCTGTGCACCAACTTCGTGTACTTCCAGCTAGTCTAGCGTTTCATTCTAACTTCCTCCTAACAGCTGTTCATGCCTCCAGACAGCTTACAGTGCAGTGGATTTGTTGTGTGTGTGTGTAGCACAGTCAGTTAGCTCCTCCAAATCGTCGGCAGTCAGTAAAACAAACTCCGCATGTTTAGCTAAACGCTTCTCGCACTAGTGGGTGGGGTTTGCAGAGTGCAATGGTACCAAACATATGTAACCAAATTTGCACACTGATTGAAACCAAACTGCACTGTAAATGCAACGCAGCACAAATGGGACGAATAATCCATGTCATGTGACATACAAAGCACCAATCAATTGACAAGGATCCAAAAATCCTTTAGAGTGATTTTCCTGGTTTAAGGAAGAACTGGATTGGAATCTTTAAAATTGTCCTTAGGTGTGTCTGTGTTTGTTTGTCTGTTTGCGGCCCTGCAACAGACTGGCGTCCTGTCCTGGGTGTACCCTGCCTTGCGCCCTATGACTGCTGGGATAGGCTCCAGCCCCCCCCCCCGTGACCCTTAATTGGACTAAGCGGTAGAAGATGAATGAATGAATGATTACATTTTGAAACACATATGTAACTAGAATAATTTAAAATTAATAAATGCCACCCACTGAATTCCAAGACAAGAAAAACAATCACATTCAACTCAAACATTTAGTAAATAACATATGCTAAACACATTTTCTACCTAATTAACTACAATAACCCTGAAGAAAAAACACATTCAACATATATTCAGGTGAAACAGCGCCCCCTACCCGCACTTCAACTCAGCTAAGCGCAGAATCAAAATGATGAGGATAAATGTGCACATGCAATGCCACAATTTAACGAACAAAGTTGAAAACAAATATTTTATGTACACGAAGCAAAAAAAAAAGGTGATTTTTACGGTCATAGGTGACGATCTCTTCTCCGTCCTCGTCCTCTGTGGCTTTATTACTGATCAGCACAAAGTCTCTCTGCTGGCAGCTCGCACAGCCCACAAAGTTCATCAGGTAGGAGCCGCTCTCCAGACAAATATTACCCTGAGCACAAAAACACACATTTCACTCTCTATCGCTGCACATTTTCTCTTTCCCCATCGTACACCAACTCGATGTTATTAGCACAGTAGCTACAAATTTTAGACTAACATTTACGCGCTAAAACACGTAAAAGTGTCTTAACTCACCCGATCGGGGTATTCTTTTTCCACACAGCCGTTGCACATTATTATTGTTTTTATTTATTTTTTCTTTTCTTCTTCTTCTTCTTATTTCTTCTTCTTCTTCTTTGGCGTTTAACGGCAGCCAACATCCTTATTGGTGCATTACTGCCACCTTCTGCATCAGTCCATTATAGTTAATCGCGAAACGTCCTCGCGTCAAGCAACCCAGTCCAGTCGAAGATTCAAGCTTCTCTACTATGGAAACCACCTCGACAACTGAGAGCCTACACAGAAACATTATAGTTGTACTAGATCTTTTTGAGTCCTCCAGCGTCGTTCAGGTATTAAAAAACACCACTTCCCCCTCCCACTTGACCCCATGTCCAAAATACTTCCTACAGGAACTCCAGCCAGACCTATCCTTCTAAATTCTGAAAGGAGCTTGTGTGTTTTCCTGGAATATTTCTCACAATACATGTATGCTGCACTGTCTGTAGCATAGTCCATCCAGGTGTTTCCCTAGCCTCTTCAGTCACAGACTGGTCCTTCCCAAATGCAGGTCCAATGGACTGAAAAACTCCTTTGTCCCTCGGGCCATCAGACTGTACAGCTCCTCACTCAGGGGGAGGAGGGGTAACAGGAAGACAGATGTCGGGAATGAGAGGAACAGTAGTAGCCAGTAACGTATGTCTGGTATTTATATTTGTGTATTTCTATTTATATTTGCAAACTGTTTTCTTTTATACTTTCACTTTAGATACTCTCTGTGTTTCTTACCTTGTGTGCCACTATACCATGCTGCTGGAACCTCAGTTTCCCTGAGGGAGTCTTTCCCAAAAGTTCTATCTAATCTAATCTAATGTGCGCTGGAACCCACATCAATATTATCTCCACCTCTTTGCTTTCCACATCTCTAATCGCCAAAAGAATGTCATAAATGAGGTGCTGACTCCTGGATGAACCTGTCCCAATACTATTGATAACTGACAGAGTCACTGCACACCAACACTTTGCGATGATAAATCTGACATCCACTGGACTGCCATTAGAATGGCCAATAACTCCACTGTGAAGACATTCAGGAAATCTGATATTTTCTTGCATTACTCAATATTCCATCCTTGGACTACAAAACCTGTTTCTGGATCCTGCAACCTGTCAATAAAAAGTAACACATGTTCTTGGTATCTGTTACGTGCTCATGAAATGCATTGACCAGGACTCCATTATTATTCTCTGCCTTAAGTTCAAGCAGTGCATGGTCAAACTTGGGTATCTCGAACTGCCACAAAGGAACAGGAGGTCACAAAATTCCTGGATGCTGTGCTTTCTCTCTTTCATGGTATCTATTTACACACGTTCTTGCGAACCACGTCAATGTGCATCCTTGGATGTGACGTCAGTGTTTGGAAACAAGTAGTATCCTCAATGATGTCCCAGTTAGAAATCCCTCCAAGGTCTGCAGAAACCAGAGTAAGGTCAATAGATGACTCAAACCCTCTAGACACAGTTCCCCTTCCTAGCAAACTTTCCCATCTGAGACAATCTCACATTTATTTTGTATTTGCCTTTGTCATCTAAATTTTGGAGAGATTTTGAAGAATACCTTTATGAAAAAAACTGGACATACCAACATAGTTGGTTTGAAGGATATTATCACAAGGTTTAAATGTAATGATAAGCCTTTTTATTTATAATTAATCTTATGTTGCTAATTGGCAAATTTTACTTAAACAGAATGAGAATTTTCAAATCTCTTCCACGTTTTCAAATATTTCTGGTAGAATTTATTTGGTATCTAAATACTTTGGAGCGAACAAATGATAAAAAAAAAAGTGAATATACGCTGCAATACCTTGGAGACCTTTGGGGTTCGTTTTTTTCCCTCTTTTTCTTTTCATTTATTTATTAAAATGTGATATATTCAATGTTACATTCATATTGTGTTCTATTTTGTGTCAGTTGTCTTCATTTATATACGTGTTTATTTTTGTATTTTGAGATGCCAAATAAAATTTTGAAAAAAAAAAAAAACTTTCCCGTACCTCCCCGTTCTGTTTACCAGATCTATAAAAGACAGTAACAACACCCAACTTTTAAAAGCTACATCTGTTTTCCTCGCGTGTTTTTTGTAGATCTGCGGCAGTGGCTCGTCGAGTACTTCCTGGATTTTCACGTATTGTGACGTAAGCACGTATGAAAACATGGTGGTACAACAGTAGGTGTGTGAGATTCTTGAAATTGTTTTAATGGAAGTTATGCTGCTTTTAATAAAATAAAAGTTATGTTATCGTTCATTTGACGGTAATTTGTGAAAAGCAAGTCTTTGGCAGCATTGTAGAGTTTGTATGAATGCTAATGGTGATGGTAGCTGCAGCTGTGTTTGACTTTGGCTAACTACCACGTTATGCTAGCGTTTTGAAAAAAAATATTTAGCGTACAAATTGGAGTTATGCTGCTTCATTTATGTTCAGGTGATATTACTTTTATTGCAATTATATATATATATATATATATATATATATATATATTACGGTTTTTGATACCAAATGTTTCTCGACCTGTGCTCGCTAGCTCGTGGCTGTGCGCATGCCCAAACATATACATAAGTATTTCGGAGCTGTGTTTCCACGTCCATAAATCCAAGCAGCCTCTATCTATTTTTTTATTGTGTCTTCTCATCTGTACGTGCATGTGCACAATGGCTCAGAGAAGTGAGTCTGTGCATGCGAAAAGCCACGGGGTTGCACATCTGGGCAAAACACCTAACTGCCTTTAAAGTGCTGTAATGCCGGTAGGGGGCAGTGTTTAGTCACATTCAACCTGCTTGCAAGAAAATACAGCGCGATGTAAATTTCAAGGACTTTTTCTTGAATATAACGAAGTCTCACAATGATTACTGTCATATGATCGTATATATCATATACAGTTTACTTATGATCATCAAACTATGTCACAATGAACCTTCTGGGGTCCATGGATGCACAGACGTGTTCAGTTATTCCACTTTTTATAGTATTGCATATGCAAGTACCTTAAAGGAGAAATGTCCAGAACATTCTCAGCTTTTGGAAAGTGGAACATTTTTAGAAATTCTTCAGCTCTTCACCTTTACCCATGTGAACAAATTGTTTTGTTAGAAATGGGTTGTCCAAAGTGCTCGGGTCACAAAAGTAGTGGCAGATATTAAAAGGATTTTAGATCAATGCATAGTGTATATATATATATATATATATATATATATATATATATATATACACACACACACCATGCAGCACAGCAGCGCCGCCCACTTGGAGCTGCATGGCAGGAACTGGTACATTGCAAAAGGGCATATTTGTCAAATAAAATCACTTATCAGTGCCAGCTTGCTGTCTTCTATTTTCAAATAAATCTTAATATGAATAAAATACTTCAGTGACAGAAACTCTGATGCCCACGTTGTTAGTTGCTACATTAAAAAATACATATTTTCCTCACGCCGATCCTGAAAAAAGAATCCCTTTTCATGTGTTTTCAACAACGATTTTGTTTGTGTGAAAGATTAAATTGAAGTGAAAGTGTTTTCAGCTTGGTGGGAAGGTTGTTTATGATTTTCCTCTGTGTTTATCAGTGTGTTTCCCTGAGAACTGACACTGGAGGACCATGTAATCTTTTCTGGCTTCCAGGATGAGCTGAGAGTGATAGATCATCTCAAGGAAAGATGGAAACTTCAGCTAAGAAGTTCTAGTTTCAGGAAGTGGCCCAACAAAGTCTCTGTAACATTCCTTTGTTGATTATTAATATATATATAATATAATAATATGACAAAAAGTTGATTTGGATGCGCAAGTGCATCTGTGGACCCAAGAGGCTTAATGGTAAATGTAAACGCTGTGACAACGCCTTTTTAAAACGTAACATGGAAGTCTTACTAGCATGAGAATTGCTGATGTTACTGTGTTGTTGTTGTTTTTTTGTTTTTTTTTATCTGGATCACAAAAGACAAAGTAGGTCTTGAACCTTTTTGAATCCATGTGTCCATGTGATTAATATAGGTAAGCAATATCTTCACACCTCATTTATTAAAGTGAAGCTTGGTATAAAAGGTCACCTTACTAAGACCTTGATGAAGTTCAACATTGGGAATTTTTTTATTATAATTGTTGCCACTGAAAGTGCCACTAAATGTGGTACTTTAAATGTGAAACAGATGATTTGTATGCCAAGTTAAGCATAGCTTCATATTTCATTATTTCTTTGGTTGCAAAATTACTTATACTGTGTTTTTGTTGTGTTATTAGAAATGGCACCGACTCCAAAGAAGCCTGTCAAGAATTTTAAAGGAACCTATTGTATGCTGTGTCGCAAGTTTTACGCGACAAATGTAAGCAGTACTATTTTTGCAGAACAGATTTAAATTGTACTGTAATGAAAAATCATTTGTACTTTTATAAAATGTCTCTTAAATACAGGATGTTCAACAGCATATGCACAGCATGTTGCATCACAGGGAGCTTGAAACGGTGCTTGGCACGTGAGTAACACTGTGAAACACACAGGTCTATAACATCCTTTTAAAGGTCATTCCATATCAGATCACAGACATGGAGAAGGAATTCCAACATTACTGCTCCTATACAAAACTTATGTAAAAACCACAAATATTTGGTCTCTAGCGCTTAAGTTTTGAAATAGCAGTCCGTTGAAATCTTAATTATTTTTATGCATTTTGCTAAACAGACTTCAGACATTAACTTCTCCATTTGATATAACATGTACTGCTTTGAAACATTGACTACAGCTAATGTTTTCTGTGCAATTCAAAAAGTGTCATAGAAGGCTCTGACAATGGCCAAAATTTCTAAATTATTAGACACCGTGTGTATGCAGTTAATATTGTAATAGTTGTAGTCTTACACACCTCTCTGCAGCTTCTCTCCCCCTGCCATCCCCTCATTACCCCATCCCCGTAGCGACGGTGCCTGCTCCCAGACCACCAATAACCAGCAAAAATCTATTTAAGGATAAAAATTCAAAAAGAAAAAATAATATAGCACCTTCAACTGCACCACAGACTAAAACAGTTAAATGTGGTCTATTAAACATTAGATCTCTCTCTTCTAAGTCCCTGTTAGTAAATGATATAATAATTGATCAACTATGATTTATTCTGCCTTACAGAAACCTGGTTATAGCAGGATGAATATGTTAGTTTAAATGAGTCAACACCCCCGAGTCACACTAACTGCCAGAACACTCATAGCACGGGCCGAGGCGGAGGATTAGCAGCAATCTTCCACTCCAGCTTATTAATTAATCAAAAACCCAGACAGAGCTTTAATTCATTTGAAAGCTTGACTCTTAGTCTTGTCCATCCAAATTGGAAGTCCCAAAAACCAGTTTTATTTGTTGTTATCTATCGTCCACCTGGTCGTTACTGTGAGTTTCTCTGTGAATTTTCGGACCTTTTGTCTGACTTAGTGTTTAGCTCAGATAAGATAATTATAGTGGGCGATTTTAACATCCACACAGATGCTGAGAATGACAGCCTCAACACTGCATTTAATCTATTGTTAGACTCGATTGGCTTTGCTCAAAATGTAAATGAGTCCACCCACCACTTTAATCGTACCTTAGATCTTGTTCTCACTTATGGTATGGAAATAGAAGACTTAACAGTATTCCCTGAAAACCCCCTTCTGTCTGATCATTTCTTAATAACATTTACATTTACTCTGATGGACTACCCAGCAGTGGGGAATAAGTTTCATTACACTAGAAGTCTTTCAGAAAGCGCTGTAACTAGGTTTAAGGATATGATTCCTTCTTTATGTTCTCTAATGCCATATACCAACACAGGGCAGAGTAGCTACCTAAACTCTGTGAGTGAGATAGATTATCTCATCAGTAGTTTTATATCCTCATTGAGGACAACTTTGGATGCTGTAGCTCCTCTGAAAAAGAGAGCCTTAAATCAGAAGTGCCTGACTCCGTGGTATAACTCACAAACTCGCAGCTTAAAGCAGATAACCCGTAAGTTGGAGAGGAAATGGCGTCTCACTAATTTAGAAGATCTTCACTTAGCCTAGAAAAAGAGTCTTGCTCTATAAAAAAAAGCCCTTCGTAAAGCTAGGACATCTTACTACTCATCACTAATTGAAGAAAATAAGAACAACCCCAGGTTTCTTTTCAGCACTGTAGCCAGGCTGACAAAGAGTCAGGAGTCAGGGCTCTATTAAGCCGAGTATTCCTTTAACTTTAACTAGTAATGACTTCATGACTTTCTTTGCTAATAAAATTTTAACTATTAGAGAAAAAATTACTCATAACCATCCCAAAGACATATCGTTCTCTTTGGCTGCTTTCAGTGATGCCGGTATTTGGTTAGACTCTTTCTCTCCGATTATTCTGTCTGAGTTATTTTCGTTAGTTACTTCCTCCAAACCATCAATATGTCTATTAGACCCCATTCCTACCAGGCTGCTCAAGGAAGCCCTACCATTAATTAATGCTTCAATCTTAAATATGATCAATCTGTTTTTATTAGTTGGCTATGTACCACAGGCTTTTAAGGTGGCAGTAATTAAACCATTACTTAAAGCCATCGCTTGACCCAGCTATCTTAGCTAATTATAGGCCAATCTCCAGCCTTCCTTTTCTCTCAAAAATTCTTGAAAAGGTAGTTGTAAAACAGCTAACTGATCATCTGCAGAGGAATGGTCTATTTGAAGAGTTTCAGTCAGGGTTTAGAATTCATCATAGTACAGAAACAGCATTAGTGAAGGTTACAAATGATCTTCTTATGGCCTCAGAGAGTGGACTCATCTCTGTGCTTGTTCTGTTAGACCTCAGTGCTGCTTTTGATACTGTTGACAATAAAATTTTATTAGAGATTAGAGCATGCCATAGGTATTAAAGGCACTGCGCTGCGGTGGTTTGAATCATATTTGTCTAATAGATTACAATTTGTTCATGTAAATGGGGAATCTTCTTCACAGACTAAGGTTAATTATGGAGTTCCACAAGGTTCTGTGCTAGGACCAATTTTATTCACTTTATACATGCTTCCCTTAGGCAGTATTATTAGACAGCATTGCTTAAATTTTCATTGTTACGCAGATGATACCCAGCTTTATCTATCCATGAAGCCAGAGGACACACACCAATTAGCTAAACTACAGGATTGTCTTACAGACATAAAGACATGGATGACCTCTAATTTCCTGCTTTTAAATTCAGATAAAACCAAAGTTATTGTACTTGGCCCCACAAATCTTAGAAACATGGTGTCTAACCAGATCCTTACTCTGAATGGCATTACCCTGACCTCTAGTAATACTGTGAGAAATCTTGGAGTCATTTTTGATCAGGATAATGTCATTCAATGCGCATACAACCCCTGGCAAAAATTATGGAATCACTGGCCTCGGAGGATGTTCATTCAGTTGTTTAATTTTGTAGAAAAAAAGCAGATCACAGACATGACACAAAACTAAAGTCATTTCAAGTGGCAACTTTCTGGCTTTAAGCAACACTATAAGAAATCAGGAAAAAAAAATTGGCAGTCAGTAACGGTTACTTTTTTAGACCAAGCAGAGGGAAAAAAATATGGAATCACTCAATTCCGAGGAAAAAATTATGGAATCATGAAAAACAAAAGAACGCTCCAACACATCACTCGGATTTTGTTGCACCACCTCTGGTTTTTATAACAGCTTGCAGTCTCTGAGGCATGGACTTAATGAGTGACAAACAGTACTCTTCATCAATCTGGCTCCAACTTTCTCTGATTGCTGTTGCCAGATCAGCTTTGCAGGTTGGAGCCTTATCATGGACCATTTTCTTCAACTTCCACCAAAGATTTTCAATTGGATTAAGATCCGGACTATTTGCAGGCCATGACATTGACCCTATGTGTCTTTTTGCAAGGAATGTTTTCACAGTTTTTGCTCTATGGCAAGATGCATTATCATCTTGAAAAATGACTTCATCATCCCCAAACATCCTTTCAATTGATGGGATAAGAAAAGTGTCCAAAATATCAACATAAACTTGTGCATTTATTGATGATGTAATGACAGCCATCTCCCCAGTGCCTTTACCTGACATGCAGCCCCATATCATCAATGACTGTGGAAATTTACATGTTCTTTTCAGGCAGTCATCTTTATAAATCTCATTGGAACGGCACCAAACAAAAGTTCCAGCATCATCACCTTGCCCAATGCAGATTCGAGATTCATCACTGAATATGACTTTCATCCAGTCATCCACAGTCCACGATTGCTTTTCCTTAGCCCATTGTAACCTTGTTTTTTTCTGTTTAGGTGTTAATGATGGCTTTCGTTTAGCTTTTCTGTATGTAAAGCCCATTTCCTTTAGGCGGTTTCTTACAGTTCGGTCACAGATGTTGACTCCAGTTTCCTCCCATTTGTTCCTCATTTGTTTTGTTGTGCATTTTCGATTTTTGAGACATATTGCTTATGTTTTCTGTCTTGACACTTTGATGTCTTCCTTGGTCTACCAGTATGTTTGCCTTTAACAACCTTCCCATGTTGTTTGTATTTGGTCCAGAGTTTAGACACAGCTGACTGTGAACAACCAACATCTTTTGCAACATTGCGTGATGATTTACCCTCTTTTAAGAGTTTGATAATCCTCTCCTTTGTTTCAATTGACATCTCTCGTTTGGAGCCATGATTCGTGTCAGTCCACTTGGTGCAACAGCTCTCCAAGGTGTGATCACTCCTTTTTAGATGCAGACTAACGTGCAGATCTGATTTGATGCAGGTGTTAGTTTTGGGGATGAAAATTTACAGGGTGATTCCATAATTTATTCCTCAAAATTGAGTGATTCCATATTTTTTTCCCTCTGCTTGGTCTAAAAAAGTAACCGTTACTGACTGCCACAATTATTTTTCCTGATTTCTTATAGTGTTTCTTAAAGCCAGGAAGTTGCCATTTGAAATGACTTTAGTTTTGTGTCATGTCTGTGATCTGCTTTTTTTCTACAAAATTAAACAACTGAATGAACATCCTCCGAGGCCGGTGATTCCATAATTATTGCCAGGGGTTGTATTAAACATATATGTAGGACTGCTTTTTTGCATTTGCGCAATATCTCTAAAATTAGAAAGGTCTTGTCTCAGAGTGATGCTGAAAAACTAATTCATGCATTTATTTCCTCTAGGCTGGACTATTGTAGTTCATTATTATCAGGTTGTCCTAAAAGTTCCCTTGAAAGCCTTCAGTTAATTCAAAATGCTGCAGCTAGAGTACTGACAGGGACTAGAAGGAGAGAGCATATCTCACCCATATTGGCCTCTCTTCATTGGCTTCCTGTTAATTCTAGAGTAGAATTTAAAATTCTTCTTCTTACTTATAAGGTTTTGAATAATCAGGTCCCATCTTATCTTAGGGACCTCATAGTACCATATCACCCCAATAGAGCGCTTCGCTCTCAGACTGCAGGCTTACTTGTAGTTCCTAGGGTTTGTAAGAGTAGAATGGGAAGCAGAGCCTTCAGCTTTCAGGCTCCTCTCCTCTGGAACCAGCTCCCAGTTTGGATCAGGGAGACAGACACCCTCTCTACTTTTAAGATTAGGCTTAAAACTTTCCTTTTTGCTAAAGCTTATAGTTAGGGCTGGATCAGGTGACCCTGAACCATCCCTTAGTTATGCTGCTATAGACTTAGACTGCTGGGGGGTTCCCATGATGCACTGAGTGTTTCTTTCTCTTTTTGCTCTGTATGCACCACTCTGCATTTAATCATTAGTGATCGATCTCTGCTCCCCTCCACAGCATGTCTTTTTCCTGGTTCTCTCCCTCAGCCCCAACCAGTCCCAGCAGAAGACTGCCCCTCCCTGAGCCTGGTTCTGCTGGAGGTTTCTTCCTGTTAAAAGGGAGTTTTTCCTTCCCACTGTTGCCAAGTGCTTGCTCACAGGGGGTTGGTTTGACCGTTGGAGTTTTTCCGTAATTATTGTATGGCTTTGCCTTACAATATAAAGCACCTTGGGGCAACTGTTTGTTGTGATTTGGCGCTATATAAATAAAATTGATTTGATTGGATTTGAATATTTATTGCAGTTATTGTAATGTCACAATAATTTTCAAAAATGTGCTCATTTTTCAGTTTTCCTGAAAAATGTATATATCCACATTTGTCCATGTTGGTGATTTAACCACAGTTTTTGTATTTGTGCCATACATGCATATATTATCTAAAGATGTTCTGACAGAAATATGTTATTGTTGCTGAGCTTCCTCGTAGAGTTAATTTGTTTAACCTACTGTCTGTAGGATTTAGTACAATCTTTCATCTGAAAGCAGACAGACGAGACAGAGAATGTGGCAGGGATGGAGGCAACAGGAACGACATTCCCCACAATCAACAGTCACGGAATAATATTAAATGGTCATTTATATTTATTAAAAGAAATATTAATTGTGTAATCGTATATCTATTTTCTAAGAGGCAACCGTATATATGTGGGTGTGTATATGTCCCTCTCCTGTCCAACTGGCACCTCGGAATTGAGTTGAAGTTGGCACACATACACTTTGGCATCTGGATAGTGGTAGTTGTGGCTAAGGGGAGAGACACTTTAGCACACTATATTGTGTTTAGTGCATTGTTATAGTGTGTTTAGTGCATTATTTGTGACTCACTATGTTGTGTACAGTCTTGTAATGTATAGCATACAAAAACTTGAAAGCAGTGCAAATGCTGACTCAAATCTGACAAAATATTTGTGTGTATTCCTTCCACATATAGAAATTCACGTCATGACTGCTACGCCTGTCAGACATCTTGCGTTGGTTTAAATGAGTATGCCTACCACATCACGACTGCTCTGCACAAAGCCCAGTTTAAGGTCTTCCTGTCTAAAAACATAATGATGCCTTCTCTGGAAAAGACCCTGCATGCAGATGCTATTGCCATAATCATGGAACGAAACAAGGCACTCAAGCGAAAGGAGTAAGATATTACCATTTTTGCATAGTGATAATAAGAAAGGGAAAGCTTTATGGTGTCATGTGTCTGATTGAATGTTTTTCAATCCATTTCCATAACAGAAAGAAAGCCAAGAACAAACAAAGGAAGAAATTAAAGCAGTTAGCTGCTCAAAAAAGTGTAATGCTAAAGGAACCCACCAAAAAAACCACGGTGCCACCTGAAAACAATCTACAAAAATCCAAGCAGGCGGACGTAAGAAACATCAAACAGCAAGGTGCTGTGCGCAATCAGAGCGGCACGATGGGTTGTTTGTCAGTTAAACCTAAAGGCAAAATGCAGCAGCTCCTTCGGCAACAGGAGCAGTTGAGCAGATCGGCACACCGTCTGCAGCAGGATGCAAAAGTCAGTGCCAAAGGTGTCAAGTCCAAAAAAGAGAGTGGTGCTGAAAAAGCAAAAAATGTTACTTGGCCTCCTGCGGATTGTCATTACTATCATGAGGCTCAGTACAGTAGTGAAAAAGATGACGAGTTCATCAGCGACCACCTCCCTCTGGCTGGAGCAATCATTTTTGAGGACAGTTACGGGACACATAAGGAATCCTGTCAGACAAAACCTGAGCAAAGTTCAGAGTGTCCCACTATACCAGCTTCTCCGCCGCAGAGCGTAAACAGATCCAGCAGCTCAACTCCTGCACGTGATGTGGACATCAGTGCAATGCTGAGGCAAATCAGAAGGGCTCTGGGTGTTAGAGAACCGTGCAGAGCAGACCGGCAAGCCCGGCTGCAAAGCAGCAAGGCGGGCGTCCAGGTATCCGGAACAGAGAGCGCACGCCCTGAAGGTGCATCAGAAGGGAACAGTGCAGTCAAAGCTCCACTACAAAAAACCTCCAACGCAGCTGCGGACCAGTCCGCTACGACCTTATCAGTGCAAGCTCAACAGTCCAATACCGTCAGCAGCCTGGCTTCAACCAGTCAGTGCAAGAGCAAGACCACATCCACCAAGCCAAAGGTGGACATTACACAGAGGATGCAGAAAGTTACCAAATCAAGCAAACCAACTCTCAGGAAGTTGCTCACCTTATCAGGGAGCAGAAGAAATTTAAACCCGAAGGAGGTTTACGAGGACATAAAGAGAAAGAATCGAGAGATGCTCAAAGGCATTCCCAGGTGATGAACCCACACTCACACTGAGGGCTATAAACAACGTCATAACAGAGAGGACTATCGCTCTCGTAGGCAGGAACTCTCTAAGTGTCCTCCTAATTGAAAAGTAGTGCAGAAAGGTTGGCAAAAGTCAAATGTACACATGATCATCATCTCATTCAGTGTTAAAAATAATAATCCACTGCAAATTATTTGGTTCTTACCAAGAAAAAAAACTTTAGAAGTGTTCGATAATTTCTCGTTTTAAGAGTTAATTTCTTATTTTAAGTGTTCAACATGCTTATTTTTAGATTTAACAATCTTAATTCAAGAATCTTGTCAACTGAAATTATCTTGCTGCATACCTTTTCCTTCAAATTTAGGGTTTTTATCTTGTTTTTAGACACTCCTTTTTTGCAGTGTACAAAGCTTCAAGCAGTAATTGATTTGATTACATCAGCATAAAAAATAGAAATTGCTGCCAGAGGCTTCAGGCCCCATCTTCCATAAATCCCATACTTTCTCACACACATGCTCATGCATGTTGATGGTCATTTGCATTCAGAAATGCCCTCAATTAACCATATATGGTAACAGAACATCCATTTGTTGCTTGTGTTCCACACTGGAATAACTGATAAGAGTGAAGAAAATCAACTTTTGTGTAACAGAAATCACAGCAAGGCATATCAATGAGATTAAAAATACAAATAATACATGAATGTGCCACAAGGTAGTGTTGACCCATCCCCCAGTAGTTTTGAAAACTAGCCATTGGTGATGGCCATTCACTCATGGTGCTAAGTTGCTTCTTAATTTAGACATCAAAATCTCTCATGGACATTTAAGAAGCTTGAAAAGTTCACCACAAAAACCATAAAATTTCCAATTAACACAATAAGTAGACAATTATTTGGTGTTACACTTGTCTCAGCATCCATTGTGCTCCTTTGACATCACTGCACTTCTGTCTTTATTAAGGTAAAATCTCTACTGAAGGAATTTGAGAAGCAAAAATAATGTGGGAGCATTTTAAATATAAAACTACAGGAGTCAGGCTGTTTTATTTTTGCCTTGTAGCAGGGAGACATCAAGGTGCTTGTTGAAGATCAAAAGCTGCTGTTTAGTTCACACAGGTGCCGTTTGTAAGTTTTAAGACCAATGAGGTTACACGTCTGTTTCTAACATGACATGATTACTAATTGTGTACTTATTTATTTGAGTAAATAAAGAACCTATATGGGCAAGGATGCATGTTGCCAAGGTTTCAGTGCAGAAGGCTCCGGGTTCAAATCCTACCCCTGCCACATTTCTCCATGTAATGTGGAGTTGTGTCAGGAAGGGCATCCGGCGTAAAACCTGTGCCAATTCAACATGCAGATCCACCTTGGATTTGCTGTGGCGACCCCGAGTGCAAACAAGGGAGCAGCCGAAGGGATTTACTTTTATGGGCAAGGATGCATGTTGTGACATCAGCAATGTTTTATAGTTGCAGTTTCCCAGTTCTACCACTAGATGCTGTGCGTACATGTATATTTAGAGACCCATTCCTAAGTCTAGTACATGTTGAAAATTCGACACTTTGCATAGAAATGTTTGTACTTGCAGGATAAGCACAAAATTGTGCATACGAATGCTTGATAAATGAGGACCCTGGTATTTAAAGAGCAAAGTAGTCCGAAAGCCTCATGTGGATTCACAATGCACATACATTCTGTGCACAAAGATGCCAATTAATGCATCATAGGACCATCAAAATGAATTGGCAACAAAAATTAATATCATAAAAGAAAAAGCTATTGGAAAAACTCTATATCCTGCTTTTCTTCCTCCTTGTGGCTGGTATATATGCATGAACAAGGGGAATTCCATTTTCACAGAGTCCAGACATGAAACATAGCTTGAAATGAAAATGTAGAATACTGATAATACATTTCTAATATCCATTAAAAACATGTACTTTAATGCAAAAAAAAAAAAACATGACAAATGCTAATTACACACTACAGCCTTAACAGAAAATGAAACTTCACTCACTGTGCCAAAGTTTTTTTAACAGAGTGTACAATAGCTAATTTCCACTTTTTACATTTTAAACAGTTTGTAACTTACCTTCAAGAGTACTCCCCCAATTACAGTGCCTGCCAGTAGATGGAAATATTGGACAAGAGGTTTTAAGTTGTTTGAAACAATATAGCAGATGTGTTAACAATGTTGAAGTCTCAAAATTAGCACCTCTGTTATTTTTTATGTAACATTGATTTTTATTCATTTTAAAATGCGCTGTTTTGATTTTGTGTGACTGCAGGTTTGGAATAGAGTTGGCACCCCCATTGTCTGACCAAGGATGCGCCCTTCCTCTACAGGACAATGAACAGCCTCCTCCAGAATGCCTCAATTGGGAGTCTTTACCAGACAGTCCCCCACATCTTTTCTGTCCATTAACTCCTCTGAACCAACAAGAGGAAGGCCGTGACGCTCTCACAGATGCACAGTCTAGTTCTGCAAATCAGGAGGTCTCTGAGCTGCCTGCGGCAGCACCAAAAGATTGTAGCATCACTCAAACAGTAACACAACCCACTATGAAAACTGAGCCAATCTCCATTGATGAGAATGGACATTTTTTAGAAAACGGCAGCACAAAGAAGAGGAGAAGCCACACAGTAAAAGTGAGCAGTGTGTTGCCGACTGCTGTTAGGTGCAAATATCCCAGTAAATTTTAATTATGCTTTCTGTATTTTTATAGGATGGTGACATTAATAACAAGGATCCAAGTGGAAAAAGAAGAAGAAAAACAAAATCAAATGAGGGTAATTCAAATATTTAATTTGCTTTTATGAATAAGATTTGTAAATAATACAGGTTGTGTTTTTGATGTTGATAAATTTACACCATGGGATATTTTGAGGTTTGGACCCAGTGTAGAAAATTGGCATGCACGTTACTACCAGTAGTTTTACACAGAATTGTCTGAGTTCAGAAATCCCAAAATGATTAAAATATGGCTGAATGTAAAACTCTCACGGAAACATCATCACAGTGTGTATCTCTTTTGAAATTTATTTTAATTGGATACAACTTGAATAATATGTAACAGTTGAACTGTTGGCTGTGATAACTTTGGGCAAAAAGGTATTAAGTATCTGCAAGTTGATTAAGTGAACCTAATGAGACTGTGTTTTTGAATTTCACCACCCTATTTACCGTCAGATCCAGAAGTAATTGGACGGTATTGGACAGCAACATTTTCATACACAGTCCCTCCACTATCAGAGACCTTACATTATTGGACAGACTAACTATAAGTATTATTGGTAATACAAATTGTCTCTTTGACAGCTAGTTTTGTTTTGACAATCAGGTCAGTGATACATTTACATTTCCAAGTCACTGGATGTGTCTTCATTTACAGCAGTCATCAGTGAATGCAAACAGCCTGGTGCTGTGCGGTAAATCTGTCTGGTGTAGACACTTCTCATAAAGTGAGTAACTATGCATGAAGGAGATTAGTGTGGGAAGCTACCAATACACCCATGACAATTCTGAGGGAGTTATAGTCTTCTGTGTCTGTGATTCTTGAAGCTACAAAGTGCAGCTTCTGTATTTTGGACCATATTGGACATTTTGAAAATGGCCAGTACAGTCCTTTTCTGGTTGTGTGATTTTAAGAATTTTACCTTTTGAGGATATGCAGCCTGTCTTCATTTGTAACGAAGCATAGCTCTCTAATCTTTTCAATAATTTAAAGGAAAGATCCTCCCACAATTTTGCTTCCCCCCACTTTTTTCTTGTCCTATAGACCAGGTTGAAATGAATCAGCTCTTGGCTGTGTCCCTGAAGGAGGAAGACCTGAACCATTCTTTGCTTGAATTAGATAAATGTCTGATCCAGGCTCGCAGTGCCTTGCAAACAGCCTATGCTGAAGTGCAAAGACTGTTGTTACTGAGACAGCAGGTACCGCCACTACTGCTCTTACTAATGCTCATCAATTCCTCAAATTTGCATTTATATGTTCATGTTTAATTGACGTTCTCATTTTAGGTTATTGCTGAGGTCAACGATCTTAGATCTAAGCGGATTGAGATCCTGCAGGGGATGCAAGGTGGGTTTACATTGGCATGGAAACGTGTGTTAAAATTACTGGCAGACACATGGTGAAAATGGAGGTGCTTCACTCGGCTCCATTGCTTCACTGGAGACATTAGTAGAAGCTGCAAATAAGGGGGGGGGGGGCTCATTTTGTAAGTTTGTTCAGTTAGTTTTTCTTCACTACATCAGATTTTCAGTGAGTCACCAGTTCCCGCACACCATGGAAGTTCAGTTTCAATTTATTTTCATATATATATATATATATATATATATATTAAGTGCCAAATCACAACAGAGTTGCCTCAAGGCGCTTCACACAAGTAAGATCCAAGGTGGAAGTTCCAGAAATTGTAAAAGCGTCCATTTGACTTACTGTATTGACATAATTTGGGGTTACTTTTGAGACTTTTTGTGTTTTTTAATGGCCTAAGTCATGCGAAGTCTGGGAGCATGCACTGGTGTCACACAACACTGCATCCACCACATCACAGAAGTTCCTTGGGTCCTAGATGGCAACCACCCAGGCAGACAACCACAATGGAATGCAACTGCAGAACCAAGAATTTTTTTTTTTTCCTCTACACTCTTATCCTCACCTATGGTCATGAACTTTGGGTATTGACCGATAGAACAAGGTCATGGATACAGGTGGCAGAAATGAAATTCCTCCATTGGGTATCTGGGCCTACACTCAGGGACAGGGTGAGAAGCTCGAATATCCAGGAGAGACTGTGAGTACAGTCGCTGCTTGTTTGCATCGAAAGGAGCCAGTTGAGGTGGTTCGGGCATCCAGTGAGGATGCTCCCAGTCATCTCCCTAGGTAGGCCTTCCAGTCACTTCCCACTAGGTGGACACCCCTGGGAAAAACCCAGGGTATAAGGATTATATATCCCAGCTTCATGGGAATGTCTCGTGATCCCTAGGAAGAGTTAAGAGGACGTGGCCAATTCAATTTATTTTATTTATACAGCGCCAAATCACAATAAAGCTGCCTCAAGGCCCTTCACAAGAGTAAGGTCTAACCATACCAACTCCCCTGAGCAACCACACACTTCCCGATGATTGGGAAATGTGGGATGAACTACTTTGTCTTCTGCCACTGCACCCGGCACCTGGATAAATGGCAGAAAATGAATAAATGGGTTAATAGCATCCTCTTTGGTCACTCTTACACCCACACACATGTTTGAGAAAATGGAATATGTGCAGTGGGGGAAAATTGAGTTTGAAAGTTTTAGTCAATGTATGTAAACGTATGGACACAGCTGTAAATGTAGCTACACTTATCAAAAGCTGTAGCTACAGTTTTCTTTCAACTTTGTCAAAAATGAGCATTAGCTTGATCAGGTGCTGTCAGAGTCAACAAATAATTCCCCTTCTCCTCTGAATCTTTTCAGAAAACTATTCTGGGGCATCAGATGTGGAAAATAAAGCCATCATCCCTTCAACAGGGGCTGCTGCTACAGTCCAGGCTACATCATTGTCATCATTACCCTCCGAAGATCCGGGATCAAACTTCAGCGATCATACACTAGTTACAGTCCAATCAAGACCCTCGTCATGTTCTTCCTCTAGTTCTTTGCCTTTTTCAGAGCCGGCATCGAGCATCAGCCATCATCAACAAGCTGCAGTTCAGTCAAGACCTTCATGTTCTTCCTCTCCTGCTTTACCCTCTTCAGATGTGGCATCTGGTAACACCCATCATCATCCAGCCTCCACTTCATTGTCAGCCATGACGCTTAAGTTCAAGAAAGACATCTCAGAAAGTCTTGCACAGAAACAGGAAATTAAAAATGACCAAACTGTCTCCTGTAATGCTGATGCCTGTCAGATGCCTGTGAACTCTTGTGTTCCTGTGTATGTGTTGGATACACCCACTACCTCGCCACATTCTCCTGCTCCAATTACTGGTGGTCCTCCAAGACAAGTCCAAGAAAACCTCAGCAACATCCAAGTTAAAGGAAGAGAGGTGTCTGTAGACAAGCCTGTTTCCAGGTTTGTGCCTGGAAGTGACCAAAACGCTGGTATATCTTCTGTATCAATAAACGATGGAGGGAATGACTGTGATGTTGAAATTGTGGCTCCTTCTCAATTGCCCATCATTAATGTTGAGGAGGTGGATAACAAGGAATCATCTGAGAAGTCTGACTCTGTGGAGGTCAGATCTGCAACTGACAGGTGAGGTATTCTCATATGACTTCCTTGTTCGTGTTGGATAAAAAAAAAAACGAAAAGCTTGAGCTTTACCAGGACCTCATTACTTGCCAGTTACAATAAATATATTTACACTTTTCTGTTTTGACCTCAGAAAAAGTCAGCCACCAGCTGTGACAGTAAAAGATGAAAACGTCTGTCAGGGTGCGTATTATTGTGTTTTTCTGTGTGTTTTCCCTCACTTTCATGAAATAAAAACGGCAGAGAATGTCTACCAATCCAATCCTTACCCACTGCTACACGGTTTAGAATCAGCTTTGTGTTATTTCAGAGTCTATTGTGGTGACCGAGGATGTGGAACCATTTTTGGGAGTCTTTGAGAATCACAAGGGCCCTGTCTACGGCCTGCAGATTCATGAAGACCTGCTGTACACGTGCTCTGGAGACAACACTGTGCGAGCCTACAATCTGGTGGTATGTTGGTTTGACAATACTGTATGTAAAATTCATAATGTATTAATAACATGTAAAAGGGGGTGTTAATCTACAATCATATAACAGATCAGTTCTAGGAGCAGGCACTATCAGCCATACCATAGAACTGCCCTGGGTTCTGGAGCAAGGCAGACAACCAGTCCACCCCAACCTTTTGAAAGTAACTAACTGTCTGCTGCAGCCAGGTGAAACGAGAGCATCCCCTTAGCCTTCTTCAGCTGTTAGTACCATCAACACTGAGGCACCCGCATGCTGGAGCACGCTCAGAGAAATGTGTCATATGGCCAAAATGTTACAGTTGATGGTCCCCCACTATGCGAGTGATACGCCTCATTTGGGTCTTCATAAGTAGCCGGTTGTTTGACGCAGAGTCGCTCCAGCAATACCTAAGGATCCTCCAAACCACCCTCATAACAAAGGCATTAGTCATCATCTAAGATAAGAAGCACCAGGGCCCGTATCCATGAAGCAGCCTAAGGCTAAAAATAGCTCCTAGTGACGCTGTTCTAAGAAAAATTTAACCTTGGTAAGATGAAAGTTGTCCACAAAGCACCTTAGGAGCTCTCTTAAGACCTAAGACCAAACTGGTAAGAGTAGGGAGGAGGACTTTTAAGATGCCTAAGAGTGTCTTAAGCAGATAAGATGGCAGAAAAGACAGAGGAAGCAGAGATATTCTCCATATGTAGGATGACAGTGAGTCAATAACACGCTCCCTGCTTGATCTACGTAATTGTTTTATGTTAATTTACTGTCGTAATAAATTGTTTAGGTTCTTGTTACCATATACACACATTAATATTATTATTATTACTGTCATTGGTATTATTAATATTGTTATTTTCTTTTATTATTACATCTATTTTGTCATTCAATTTTAAATGGACCACAATGGAAATAAGTGTTTTCACTTTCGTATGTCATGTATGTATTTTTAACATTTTTACAATTATATTATGTACTCACAGTGAACATACTAAATAAACTCACACATCAATGCACATACACACGCACACTTTTAATATATAGATATTTGGCATGTGAATGAGGTACGTTAAAACATTTTCAAGCTGTGTAACAATTCATTTAATTTTGCTGGGTTTCATCATCATAACAAAGTTATCCTCACGATTACACGTTTGGGTTATATGATCGGTTGATTTCACTGTACATTCATGACTAGGAGGGCGGCGCTCACTTGTTTTTTTATTTGTTCCCTTTCTGTGACAACCAATCACAGCTCGAAGAGGACTGAGTCATACCTAGCAACGGTGTCAACCCCGCCTCCTCACAAAGATAGGAGTTTCTGTCCCCTCCTTGCTCAGACTTGCTCTCAGACACCTCCTGGGTCACTGTTAGGCTAAGATTCCTTGCCAGGAAATTTTAGGCTAAGTTAGGAGCTCTTTGAGAGGGCTTTGAGTTGCTTCACGGATACGGGCCCACGACCATAAGGACTTGGTCTTTTCTTCTACTGTGAAGATATTGGCATCATCAAACACCTCTGTCCAGTTAGTCTTGATCCAGAACAACTTCAAACCCAGACACTTCGATTCCTCACTCAGGTTCTCAAGTGCTGCAGTCAGGGCATTCATCAATTCCACAAATATCACAGTATCATCCATAAAGTCGAGGTTGGTAACCCTTTCCTCGTCTGGTTTCCACAACCGTAACCCACATCCGGTCTAAAGATGCTTTTGGGAAATTTAGACCATAAGCAGTGTGTGTAGCTAAGGGCACAAAATCCAAAGTTGATAAAATACACGAGGGAACTGCTGTTTTTAGTTTTAATATCATTATATTGCAATAGAATCTGAATGTGTATTTGTGTTTTGTCTCTGTGTCTCCAGAGTGGGGAGCGTCAAGCAGTGTTTGAAGGTCACACAGATAAAGTCAACTGCCTGTTGGTGTCATGGCTGCCAAACATGCCGGCACGCCTCTACACCGGATCCAGTGATCAGACTGTTCGCTGTTATAGCACAAAGGTACACACGCGCCTAAACAGAATTAACTTTGTTCCATCCTCTTGGGCCGCCCAGAGTTTTGATCGCATTTTTTTTTTTTTTTTAAATCATCCCTGTTTATTGAAGCACTGCTTCTGTATTTGCTGTTTCATCTTGGATTCTGTTTTGGTGACTTATGTTGTTTCTCCTCCTGTGCCTTATTTTTGTTATTTATTTATTTTGACGTGTCGCCTCCAGTCCAAGAAATGTCTCGAGCAGATCTCTCTACCGGACAGAGTGTTTTGTTTGCACTCAGCCTGGAACATTTTGTATGTCGGACTCGCCAACGGATCAGTTGCCAGCTTTGACTTAAAGGTGAGTGGAAACGATCTTGATGCAATTTTCCACATTCTTTAGTTAATGTTATGGTGTGATGTGATTTTTCTTTTTTCTTTTTTTTTTTTTTTTTAATGAAACTTTTTGACACCCCATGATCTCATGAGTTAAGTGGCAAATGAAATCTTACAACTCCAGATTCAGCTAAATACCGTAGTCCTACTTTACTAAAGTGGTAGCTGTATGATGGTCAACTTCCTCATTTGTAACTTAGTGGGTTTTGGCTGCGCAATTTTTTTTTTCTTCCTGAATGATATTTTCTTCAACCTTCTCTGAACTCCTTTTGTCAGACTCTGAAGCAGCTGGATATGTTCGAGTGCCACGGGCTGCGCGGCGTGAGTTGCCTCGGTTCGGCGCAGGAAGGCGCTCGCCGATTGCTGCTGGTCGGCTCCTACGACAGCACCATAAGTGTGCGTGACGCCAAGAGCAGCCTGCTGCTCCGCTCCATGGAGGGTCATTCCAAAACTGTCCTCTGTATGAAGGTGAGGAGGTAAAGTCACTTTGGGGAAGTTGATCCGGGAAGGTTGAACCTTATCGATCTGATATTGTTTGTTAAATTTGAATATGCAGACGTCCACTGTTGTATTTTGACTGGCATTCCTGTGTTTCATTTTCCTTCATCAGGTGGTGAACGACCTCGTCTTCAGTGGCTCCAGCGACACGTCTGTTCATGCCCACAACATCCATGTAAGCCTCACGCTCCCGACAGCACAAATCAGTTCTGTATCTGGAGAGCAACACTGCAAAAATTGACATCTAAGAAAGTAAAAAGACTTGTTTAAAGAAAATTTGACTTTATTTTTCTATTTAGGCAAAAATGATCTTGTCAAGCATTTTTTACATAAGAAAAAAATGTCATATTTTGGGAAAATATATCTCACTTTTTCTTAAGTTTTTCCAGCTAATATCAAGCTGTATTTAACCAGTAACAAGTAAAAGGCAATGGATTTCAAATCAACCAAGCAAAGGAACAAGATTGTTTTCCTTATTTTAAGACAGAGGCTAATCTTAAAATAAGAATTCTGTCTAGTCTTAAGGCACATTTTGATTATTCAGTGCCTAGACATTTTGCTAATTTTGAAAATTCTAACCAAGTAAATTTTTCTTACCCCATTGGCAGATTTTTTTTGCTTAAACAAGACATTTTGGCTAGATTTCAGATTATTTGGCTTATTTTGAGAGGGACAGTTTTTGCAGTGAACACATTTGAACAGACTTTGAGTTGACCCAGCAGTAATTTAAAAAAAGTTTGTATTGATCATGTTGATTATCTTATACATTATTTGCAGACTGGAGAATTGTTGCGTATCTACAAAGGTCATTCTAATTCCGTCACATCAGTAATGGTCCTGGGAAACGTGTTAGCGACAGCCTGTCTGGATAAGATGGTCCGAATTTATGAGCTCGAGGTATGTTTGTCCGAATTTTTTTTTTTAATGTAAACGGACTGAGTTTCTGTAGCGTTTTTTCATCTGAAGCAGATGCTCAAAGCACTTTACAGTTATGTGACACAGTCACCCATTCTGACACACTCGCACACTGATGTCAATGTGCTGCCAGGTAAGGCACACCAGGAACAACTTGGGATTTAAGGACCTTGCCCAAGGGCCTTTAGTGATTTTCCAGTCTGATTGGGATTTGAACGGAGTATTTTCTGATGTCAACCCTACAACTTTTACTTTGAGACAATATCTGAAAAAAAAAAATTGAAGGAAAAAGTCAAAAGCTAAAAAACCAAACCCTGCAGTTTGGATGTTTTGAAGAGTTGACGATCCTCCATTGATGCATTAATTCTGTATTTGTAGTTATTAAGTTGTGAGATGCTATTAAGTAGCAGTTGTTATCAAGTTGTGCTGTAAAATGCTGAACAGTATGGCACCTTCATATCTCTCAGAACTTGTGTGCCATTATGTACCTTCCAGTGTTTTACACTCTCAGGCTGCAGGTGAAAAAGAAGTCAGCAGGCTCCAGGGCTTTCTCTTCTCATGCTCCTTTTTTATGGAATAATGTGCCTGTTGATGCGACACTATCACACTCCATTAACTGTTTTAAATCTAGACTTAAAACACATGTATTCTTTCTTAGTGTGTTACTTTATGAATGAATTTATGAAATAATTTGTACCAGTCATTATTTTTGAAAGTGCTCTTCATATAAATTTACTTGTTGCCTTCTGTCTCCGTATACATTCAGAATTTTGAAGAGTGAAGGGATGAAGTCATAAACGATTGTCTATCTTTGGATGTTTGAAAGTCTTCCAAAAAAATACATGTACTGACTCTCTTAAATTTCCATGAACACTGTTGAATTGAATTGTCTTTGTTTTGTTCCTTTCTAGACCCACGACCGCCTCCAGGTGTATGGTGGCCATAGTGATATGGTGATGTGCATGACCATCCACAAAAGTGTGGTAGGTGTATGCAGACTTGTTGAAATATATCTGATCTTAATATGTCAGGGTTTGTGAAAGCAAATATGACTGTAATTTAATATAATAGCACATTTCTCACCCAGATCTACACAGGTTGTTATGATGGCAGTATCCAGGCAGTAAAGCTCAACTTGACGAAGAACTACCGCTGCTTGGTAATGACTTGCCTTCCTAATTTGTAACAAATGTGAAATTAACAGTGTCATATATAAATTTATATTAATTCATCACTTACCATCTATTGGATATTGTAAATTTCTGTTTCTTGAAGTGTACTAATAGTGCTGTGTTTGGTGATTTACCTATGATTTGCAGTGGCACGGTTGCTCGCTGATCTTTGGTGTGGCAGCGCATGTTGTGCAGCACTTAGTGGGTGACCACACCAACCCAAGTTTACACACGATCAAATGTCGCTGGAGAGATTGCAGCACCTTTTTTGGGTCCCAACTTTCAGTCAGACAGGTAATGAAATAAAGATGTCTTTCTATACACTTTCCCATTCAGGTGAATGGGAAAGTGTGTCCAGACATTATATGCCATTAGAAGGATTTCACCCTTCAGAATTTATCGTCTTATAAAATAAATAAATGTATTCACTGTAGATTCAACTTGGATTTATTGACAAAAAATGTGACGGAAAAACCAGTTTGTACGGTGCATTCAGAAAGTATTCACAGCGCTTCACTTTTTCCACATTTTATGTTATAATTTTGTTAGGTTACAGACAGTTTCTTTGACTTCATGCTTGGTTTGTGCTCTGGCATGCTGTCAACTGTGAGACCTTATATGTAGACGGGGTGTGTCTTTCCAAATCATGTCTAATCAACTAAGTTTACCCCAGGTGGACTGCAGTTAAGCTGTAGAAATATCTCTAGGATGATCAGTGGAAACATGATGCACCTGAGCTTCATGGCAAAGACTGTGATTACTTATGTACACGTTAGTTCTTATTTTATTATTAATAAATTTGCAAAAATCTAAAAAAAAAAAAAAACAACTATTCTTCTTGTTGTCATTATGGGGTATTGTGTGTAGAATTTTCAGGGGAAAAAAAATGGATTTCATACATTTTGGAATAAGGCTGTAACATAAAATGTGGAAGAAAGTGAAGCACTGAATACTTTCAGGATACGCTGTAACATCAAATAAGCAACAAATGACATCATCCCACATAATCATTATTAGTTTAGCCTGTTGGTTTTACAAGTTTTGTAACATTGGGCATCACATATTTTTGAAATGTTTTCCTTCTGAAAAAATGCCATGTTAAACATAAAATAGTTTTAGATTTGATGTAGCACATAAGTATGTTAAAACAAATTCACAACATATGTGTTTGCATTAAATCACACATTTAATCTCATGACAACAGGGACATCTTGTTTTGGTTCAAGTGAATCAACTAAATCTTAATGCTGCATATACACACAATGCTGTTGCTTGAACATGTGCACCAACATGGATCCAAACAGCATCTGTAAACATATCTATCTGTTATATCTACAAAATAGGAAGATTTTAAGTCTGTTTTTCATAATCAGCAGTCCAAAATCTATAAAGTAATTAGTGAACTTGCAAACATTTGTGATTACTCAAAGGTCTCCTGCCTGCACCTGGTCGGACATGGAGGAGATCAGGTGGTCAAATGCTTCACCTCAGGGAGCTGTGGTGGATGACTGCTGCTCCCATAAATGATCTGCCTGCATGCTGAGAAGATATGGACACAAAAGTTCCTCGCCAGAAAACCTCTCGATTCCTTGATTACTTCATTATGCTCATTTAAGTTGATAGGTTTTGATGGGTGAATCGTTTGAGTTGCCTAAAATAGTTAGAAAAACAAATCAGTCATAAATAAATAAATGAGTGTGGCCCAGCTGAGCGTGCACAGACGAGCTGAGCAGTTTCATTAGCCTTCAAGCTGGACACACTCACATTCGTACACTGCGTGTCCAGCCTGGTTTCATTGAAGCTTTGCATCCACAGCGCGAACCTGCAATCTGTATACTGCAGAAACGAAATGAGAAAAACTAATTTTGTGTTTGTGTCTCTGCAGGAGCTTCCTGATCACATGCAGAGCCACGTAGAAAATGAAAGTGAGATCCAACCTTAACGGAGGCAAAGCTGCCATCCATCCAAATGACACATCCGCTGTTTGCTGCATCCGGAACGCACCGTTCATATTAAATGAGTAGTTCTTGCTCTTTTTTTTTTATTTATTTAGTTTTTTTTTTTTTTTTTTTTTACTTGCTGCTGACCTTCTGATCATTTAGTTGCGGCACCCAGTGCTTTTTTTATTTCATTATTATAATGAAGCCTATTATCCTGTTTTCACTGAAGAATTGGTCAGATTGTTTCAGCTCACACCACTTTGCTTGTGTGGGTTAGTAATTAGATGAGTACGTCGTCTTATTACAGCGAGTTGTTTGAAATCAATGTTAATATGAAACACAGGTTCAATAAAGTACCACTTCACAATAAGTTTACATTAATTAATGTGCTAATAAGCAAAAACAACCAGTGAATTAAGACTTTACTATATTTAGTAGTAGATTCTGACTGATATTTCAGTTAGCCGATGATATCAGCTGATATGAGCCTTTCACTTGCATATCGGCATCTGCCTTATTTTTGCCCACAAGAAAATGCAGAGTGGGCATTTTACAGTAACTACAGGCACGTGGTCACTACGCTGCCAGCTTGATGGGGCCAAAGTGGAGAATAATTCTGTTTTATGAAACTGCTGAGTGGTGCGACATGGTGACTGTCAATCCAAGTGACGGCAGCGGGACATACGCTGTTTGGTTGTTGGTTGTATTTATGTTTATTTATTTATAATACAGTTCAAGGCTCAATTAACAGTACATTTATTTGATAACGAAATGTTAGAAATCACTGCTGTATTTGTTTATTCCCTAATATCGGTATCTGTACTGCCCCCCCCCCCAAAAAAAAAATTCCATATCGATCGGGCTCTATTTAGTAATCACATATTAAAAAGTTTCATATTAACTAAGGTATTAATTTATACATTTATTCATTCATAAAGATAACTGATCACCCTCAGTAATTGGCTACTAAACACAGTTAAAGCTTGATTCACTATTAGTTAATCCTTGTTATTGCATAAACTAACAAGAACACTTCAGGCAATATATTAATAAGTGAGTTCATACTTATTAACGCACTAACTAATGTCAATTAATGTGCACTTATTGAAAAGTGCGTTGAAATGTCGCTGGTCACAAGCGATGTTGATTTAGAAAAAAAAAGTATATGTTGGTTTTGCTGTTAAACATGAAACATGTTTTTCAGTAAGTGTAGTCTTGATTAAAAAGGTGTTTTGTTATTCTTTTTCAAGGATGTTTGGGCTTGGCGTAGGTTGAACCTTATGCAGAAAGCAAGCTGTGAAAAATCCCGTTTAAACATGAAGAGTTGCAGCATTTTGCGCTCTTTTCAGGTTAAAATCTGTTTGTTGACTGATTTTAAGTTGGAGGTTTGAGACACTTTATTGTTACTGTATGAACATTTATTTTCACACAGTTTAAGTGTGGATGAATAAAACTGAGTTAATCCTTCAGTGTTTTGGGATTTCTGATATTCAATAAATTTCAAGAAGGCACCTGAATTCTTAGTAAGATTGATGTTTTCCACTGTGTAATCAGCAGCTACGATGTGCAGGATTATGTTTGTTTCTTTGTTTAATGAACTGAAATAGTCTTCTGCTTTGCAAATTAAACTTGTACTTTATATTAGTACATGCCTTTGAAGAGCTGAACATTTTTATCTGATATGTAGAAATAAAGGGAAAAAAACTATGAAAATATCTTATGTAATGTTGGCTGCTCTCACATTTAAAGTTTGAATTAATTTCTTTTATGTGGAGTCCTGAAAAAAAGATGGCTTAGAATGTTTTAAGAAAATGGATCAAATAAATTAGAAACGTCACAGATCTGCTCCTTACATTCAAATATTCATCTGATGTCAGTTCCTGCTCTCTTCAGCATTCATAACACTTTTGGGCTTGCAAACATTTCAAACCTTTTAATGAACATTGTCAACCCAGTTTGATTTTGCTGTAATCACAAAATCTGCAAATAAATTAATAAAAATTGAAAGAAGAAAGTACGCAGTGGTGCCATTGGACATAAAAGGAGTGTTGCAGGAAAAAATAGCACACGAGTCCTCGATGAAGATGGTTAGGAATACATGGTCAGCTGAAGCCACTAGAAAGAGGGGGAAAAAAATTAAGTACAACAAATTTATGCGGTGACAGAAAGATATATTGCACAAATGTTTGACAATATTGCCCATAACGTGCTTTAATAACATTACACCCCATACTTTTTTACATAAGATGCCTTAGTCAAAGCGTAAAGCAATTATTGCAATAAAACTATTTTTAAATAACTTATGAGGAACTAGTTTCACTGATTAATCATTTTCTTTAATCTAGAATATATACCTATTTAAAAGGTTCATATTTTGAAAAATAGTTTTGCATCTACGTTAACACTTAAATATACACTCAACAAAAATATAAACGCAACACTTTTGGTTTTGCTCCCATTTTGTATGAGATGAACTCAAAGATCTAAAACTTTTTCCACATACACAATATCACCATTTCCCTCAAATATTGTTCACAAACGAGTCTAAATCTGTAATAGTGAGCACTTCTCCTTTGCTGAAATAATCCATCCCACCTCACAGGTGTGCCATATCAAGATGCTGATTAGACACCATGATTAGTGCACAGGTGTGCCTTAGACTGCCCACAATAAAAGGCCACTCTGAAAGGTGCAGTTTTATCACACAGCACAATGCCACAGATGTCGCAAGATTTGAGGGAGCGTGCAATTGGCATGCTGACAGCAGGAATGTCAACCAGAGCTGTTGCTCGTGTATTGAATGTTCATGTCTCTACCATAAGCCGTCTCCAAAGTCGTTTCAGAGAATTTGGCAGTACATCCAACCAGCCTCACAACCGCAGACCACGTGTAACCACACCAGCCCAGGACCTCCACATCCAGCATGTTCACCTCCAAGATCGTCTGAGACCAGCCACTCAGACAGCTGCTGGAACAATCGGTTTGCATAACCAAAGAATTTCTGCACAAACTGTCAGAAACCGTCTCTGGGAAGCTCATCTGCATGCTCGTCGTCCTCATCGGGGTCTTGACCTGACTCCAGTTCGTCATCGTAAACAACTTGAGTGGGCAAATGCTCACATTCGCTGGCGTTTGGCACGTTGGAGAGGTGTTCTCTTCACGGATGATGCGAAGGAGATGTGTTGCACTGCATGAGGCAAATGGTGGTCACACCAGATACTGACTGGTATCCCCCCCTCATGAAACAAAACTGCACCTTTCAGAGTGGCCTTTTATTGTGGGCAGTCTAAGGCACACCTGTGCACTAATCATGGTGTCTAATCAGCATCTTGGTATGGCACACCTGTGAGGTGGGTTGGATTATCTCAGCAAAGGAGAAGTGCTTACTATCACAGATTTCGACTGGTTTGTGAACAATATTTGAGGGAAATGGTGATATTGTGTATGTGGAAAAGTTTTAGATCTTTGAGTTCATCTCATACAAAATGGGAGCAAAACCAAAAGTGTTGCGTTTATATTTTTGTTGAGTATAGTTGACATTTTACATTTGTTAAACATCCTCAAAGTGTGTGTCTGTACACACACTCCTGCTATAAACCAAAAGTTGGCCTGAAACAGCTCGTTTTAAACTTCTGGGACATATGTCACAGAAGGCATAACTGAGCTCCTATTCATTGAGATACTCCCACTGAACCATAGTGAAATTCTTGTGACACGCTCACACAGCGCATGGAAGGAAGATGGAATAATGCGACCTCATAAAAGTGAAGGGGCGTGGCCAATGGCAGCTAACACAGAAGTTTAAACAGCTGAAAACATGATTTTTTTCCTAAGCAATGCCTCAGTTTTGCGTATTTGTAGCTGGAGACTTTAATTTTAAGATGTCTGATGACCCACATTAGTTTGGTAAATAAGTATATAACAGTACCCCTTTAACAAAATTCAATCTGGTAGTAAAGACGCTATAGTACAACTGTCTTACCTCAAGGACATTAAGCTTAATTATTCCATCTCCATCTTTGTCAAATGCATTGAAAGCCCCTACAAGAGACCCAGCCAATCACAGCGGTTAAAAAACAGAAATATTTTCAGGCAACTAACAAGTATAAAAACCAGCGTGATGACATAAGCGTGCATGTGGCCTGCACTTACTGAACATGCCCTCAAGCCTCACAAAGCAGCAGATGAAGCTGTCAAAATCAATGTTGAGGTGTTCGTCTGCATATCGCATGGCTATGATGTCATAAAGCTGTTTGTTTAGATGAAACCCTTTGCAGAGAAAGAGATCAGGTTTATATATTGTCTTCTTATGATGGTTACACAAGATTTCTGATCAACAATTTGTGACAAAAGTAAATGCAGATGTATCAACCTTTGCATAGTTTGTAACAGAGTTGTTAGATTTTGCAATAGAGTTAAGCGGTCATGTCCATGAAACAAAAGAAAGACAAAATACAATCAGCAGCCTCCTGAAATTGTTCAGTTTAACTAATTTGTTTCCATTTTAAACACCTCACCTGCTTCATTAACGGCATTCCTCATTTCAAAACTGCTGATGGAACAAGATTGGTCTTTGTTATACTTTTTGAAGATCAGCTGGAACCACACAAGGACACGGCTGATCAGGTGCGAGCTGAACATGTTTAAGATGGTTAAGACGAGTACAGGTGGCCTACCTGCCACTGTTTGATCTTACTCCACAAGTGCTTGAACTCTTGCAGATTCAGTTTTCCCGTCCCATCAGTCTGAGAAAAACATCAGTTATGGAAAAGAAAAAACAGCACTGGTATGTTGTCAGCCCTTTTTAAAAAGGTGGATGACCATTTTTGTACTCTTACGTAGAAACACTGAAGCCATCATGATTGTTGTATAGGAACTGGGCAGACCATACAGTATGCTGAAAGGTCAGGGGTTTGAAGTTAGTCCCATCTGTTGTGCAGCCACACTTTGACAAACAGTCCAACAGCATGGCTCAAAAATGGCTAAATAATGGATAAGCAGAAATTTTCAGGATAGATTGAGAAAAAATGTGTAGAATCACACATTGAAAGTGCCCAAAAATCTCCCTTTGTGCCTTTTTTCAAAATCCAATATGGCGTCTAAAATGGCCGCCTTGGGGGGGGGGGGGCACATTTTTGCTTCTGAAAATGTTAGGAGGCTAATTTAAGCGTCTAAATATATGTTTTGGGCCAGGGTGGCTTGTTGCTTTTTTTTTCACTCTACTGGATGTTTCTGAGTGCGTTACCGTCATGTAAACCATTTGTTATTATCATTTATTATGCCCGCCAAGGACATAATAAAATAATCAGCGTTTATTTATTTGTCTGTCTGTTAGCAGGATTACATCAAAACCACTGCACAGATTTTGACAAAATTCTTGCTTTATCATGTTATTATGGCTGACAAAATAACATGTTAATTTACATTAATTAATTACAGCACCTATAACGTTTTCATTTTTTTAAAATCCAGATTAATCTCACTTTGTTTTGTTTATCGTTCGGTTGTATGCTGCCATCTAGTGGAGGTATTGCTGTATGATTCAACTAACAAATTGCTATGATTGTCTTGCTTAAATGTATTTGCTGAATGGGTCACCTTAATCATTATCAGAAAAATTGCCTCTCCTGAGAAATTTTTGAGGAGATGCCACTGCCTGGGGCATGAAATGCTGTTTACCATAATTTTGTAGAGGTTTTAGTTGTGAACTCCTTCGATAATATTCAGATTTTAATGCTTTAGATCTTGATGCCATGGACAGTTCTAAAGAGTTTATCATGTCTTAATACAAAAAATGTAGACATTTAATTTAAATTTTTAATCTTTCCAGAAGCAAAGACATGTAAAAGTGAAGTGGTGGCCATTTTGGACACCATCTTGGATTTTGGAAAATCCACAAGGGGGCTTTTGAAGGACTTTTAGTATGTGATTCTACATACTTTTTCTCGACCTATCCTGAAAATGTCAGCTTGTTGCACAATTTCTTTTACAATTTTTATGCTAAAAACTCTTGGCTTGAAGTGAAAGGATACGTCCATCAATGCGATCATACTGCGACATGTCTCGAGGCTGAAACCCTCCGTCTTTAACTGGGTATCTGCAGGATGCAGCAGCTTGGTGTGAGAACGTACAACTCATTGTGGCGCATATGTAGCTTCTGTAACCTACTTACGTTTGGAGAGCACGTTCTTCAAAACCGTCTTGAGTTCCGTGGCACATATCTGCATGTCCTGGGTGGTGGGGAGACAACTGGCTGCTAATCACCTTAAACGTAACCTTCTAGCAGTGACGACACGTCTTGTGTTGCACTCACCTCTCCAGCGATCCGTTTGTAAATGGCCCTAAACTGTTTTTCGTCTTCTGTCTCTTCCGCAGGTTGCAATATTTTAAACTGAAGGAAACCATTCACAATCATTAGTAACAAGCAGTTGTGACATTATTGTTGTAGAGCCTGCATCAAACCACATCATGTGTACCTCATGTGGTGTCAATGGTGCAACACGAGTATCACTCTTACAGTATATCTGCATCGGGTTTTTTTATAATAACAATTGCTCCAATAGCTCAACATCTAAATGTGTTAAACTTAAGTTATTGTGCAAGAATTTACATGCTTTTTAATGATTTACATGATTTTTTTGGGGGGGGGGGGGAGGGGGCACAACATCTCAGTTAGTGCAGCAGATAAGAGAATATTTACAAAGGAATCATTAAAAAGGTGATACAGGCACCAAATTTGGCACAATTACTCCTCAGACATTACTCTTTTGAGAAAGCAGTGTCCACTTGAATTTTTACGACGGAGTTTTAGGGCCACATGGAATTTCTTTCCTTTTTTTTTTTTCTTTTTTTTTTTTTTGGACTTTGAGAATAAAGTCGTAATATTATGAGACAAAAGTCGTAATATTACGAGAATAAAGTCATAATATTACGAGAATAAAGTCATAATTTTACGAGAAAAACTTTATTCTTGTAATATTATGACTTATTCTCGTAAAATTACGAATTTATTATCATAATATTACGACTTTATTCTCATAATATTACGACTTTATTCTCAAAGTAAAAAAAAAAAAAAATCTATGTGGCCCTAAAACGCCGTCGGAAATTTTCAATAGGTGGCCAGGTCAAAATTTAAAACGCTCCAATCATATTGAAAGGTACTCCATATTTTTGTCTGAATATAAAGATTTCAAAAAGGTATAGTTTGGACCATCTATGACTAAATTCTATGGAGTTATGGGATGAAAAATAGCAAAAATGGTGAGAGGTCAGTACAGGTTTGTACAGGGGTCATAATTAATGTTGCTCCAATTTTGGTAAAATGTGGTGCAAATTATTGATTGAGCTAATAGGAATAATAAATAGAATATTTTTGGCTGTGTTGAATGTTTGGTCTGCAAAGTAAAAGTTAAACAATGTAGGCGTCCATTGGATTCTATGACATGTAACAAATGTTACCCTGTAGCATGATAACTAAGCATGACACATGATGCAAACTATTCCTTTTTAAAACCCTTTTAACTCAACCAATAATTTGCATTATTTGTTTCCAAAATTAGAGCAACTTTAACTTTTAACCCCTGACCTCTGTACAAACTGAAATTGACCTTTGACCAATGAAGATACAGACTAGATGCGTACTCAAAGTTATATTTAAATATAATTAAATAAGATTATATTTAAAAGTGTACTTTATAAACTACAAAATGGGCCAATTTAATCTCAAGAAGAACTAAAATCGTACACTACCAACCATGTACTTGTATTACCTTGACAGTACACAGCATACTTACTGCACAAAGTATAGTTGGGAAACAGCCTCAAACTTTACTTAATAAAACTCAACAAAAATATAAACGCAACACTTTTGGTTTTGCTCCCATTTTGTATGAGATGAACTCAAAGATCTAAAACTTTTTCCACATACACAATATCACCATTTCCCTCAAATATTGTTCACAAACCAGTCTAAATCTGTGATAGTGAGCACTTCTCCTTTGCTGAGATAATCCATCCAACCTCACAGGTGTGCCATATCAAGATGCTGATTAGACACCATGATTAGTGCACAGGTGTGCCTTAGACTGCCCACAATAAAAGGCCACCCTGAAAGGTGCAGTTTTATCACACAGCACAATGCCACAGATGTTGCAAGATTTGAGGGAGCGTGCAGTTGGCATGCTGACAGCAGGAATGTCAACCAGAGCTGTTGCTCGTGTATTGAAAGTTCATGTCTCTACCATAAGCCGTCTCCAAAGGCGTTTCAGAGAATTTGGCAGTACATCCAACCAGCCTCACAACCGCAGACCACTTGTAACCACACCAGCCCAGGACCTCCACATCCAGCATGTTCACCTCCAAGATCATCTGAGACCAGCCACTCGGACAGCTGCTGGAACAATCGGTTTGCATAACCAAAGAATGTCTGCACAAACTGTCAGAAACCGTCTCAGGGAAGCTCATCTGCATGCTCGTCGTCCTCATCGGGGTCTCGAACTGACTCCAGTTCGTCGTCGTAACCGACTTGAGTGGGCAAATGCTCACATTCGCCTGTGTTTGGCACGTTGGAGAGGTGTTCTCTTCTCGGATGATGCGAAGGAGATGTGTTGCACTGCATGAGGCATATGGTGGTCACACCAGATACTGACTGGTATCCCCCCCCCAATAAAACAAAACTGCACCTTTCAGAGTGGCCTTTTATTGTGGGCAGTCTAAGGCACACCTGTGCACTAATCATGGTGTCTAATCAGTATCTTGATATGGCACACCTGTGAGGTGGGATGGATTATCTCAGCAAAGGAGAAGTGCTCACTATCACAGATTTCAACTGGTTTGTGAACAATATTTGAAGGAAATGGTGATATTGTGTATGTGGAAAAAGTTTTAGATCTTTGAGTTCATCTCATACAAAATGGGAGCAAAACCAAAAGTGTTGCGTTTAAATTTTTGTTGAGTATATATACTGTATTTTGTAAAGGAAACAGTTTCATTCCAGTTGTTGACATCTTGAAAAAGCAAACCTGACCATTGGGAAAGCGAGGCCTCGCTGGAGAACAGGTGCAGCCCGAGATGTTATGTGACCTGGTCAAGATTACATATCTGACCCGTCATTCAGCGCAGACTCGGTCAGCTACGTATGTGGTAGCAGTTAGAGGAAAGTACCTTTGGTTTCTTCTTTTCCCCTTGGATGCCGCCGTGCTCGAGTTCCTTGTTGGCACGTGCTCTGTCCGACACAAACACAATCGGCTGGAGAGCGGACGATGGTTTGTGTTGGGGAAGAACACAGAGGGGAGGATACAAAGTTAAACTATGTTTATTCTGCTGGTTATCTTCAAAAACAGCAGAAGCTGCAACGCTAGAAACTGCCACCTTAATGATGCGGAATCACGCAGAAAGCAAAATATAAAAGCAATGTAGCAAACACGTGCATGCTTTACCTTTTCTATCCTTTGCTTATCTTGCTGAAGGTGAATAGATCAAGGAATGATAGAAGGGTGACATGACATGAAATGGAGGGAAACATTCTTATTCAAGACTGTTAGTTACTGTTATAAGAAAAGAATCATACTGTAGATCTTGACAGTGCAACAGGAAAAAGGGTGTTGCAGGACGCACGCTGTGATTCAGATCTGTTGCAGTGTGATATTAGAATACGTGAAGAAGATTTGGTTCATATTTTATATTTTACAAACCTGTATTTCATCAGAGCCGATTGTGTTTTCTGCTTCTCTGCGTGAAGAACAGACACAAAATGCATTAAGATACTTGGCATCATTGTGTTGGATTTTAAAGGGGTCATATGGTGCTAAATCTACTTTTATGTACCTTTTCCAGTTGCGTATGGTCTTAGTTTAATGAACTTTCTTGTCCATACAGGTAGCGGGACTGAGAATCAAATCCAGGTCTACATATTGGTACCCAAACTCATATCCTACTGAGCTATGAGGGGGTGATTGAGAAGTTTTGAGCTGGATCTAGAAAACGTAGGGCACGGTTTTCCATATTTTGCATTCTGAGAAACTAACATTTCTCAACATTGCACCCAGTGAGTCAAAACTTCACACATTTTCGAGAAATGTTGGTTTCTCAGAATGCAAAAGATGGAAAACCATACCTTGCTTTTTCTAGGTCAGGCTTGAAACTTCTCAATCAATTCTTGTAGCTCAAGTAGTTTAGGAATTGGGGTACTAATATGTAGATCTGGATTTGATTCCCAGTCCCGCTACCTGTATGGACAAGGAAGTTCATCTGTATTGCCTAAGTCCACTAGATAACGCCATTGGTTGGGGAAGTGGTGTCGCATCTATGGGGAGTTGACTTTCAGCCACTTTACACTACGCAGTCTAGGGATTACCAACGGCACCAGTGGACCTATATAGGAACTACTTACTACAAGTGTATTTGCCAAGACTGGTGATGCCATCCAAATACTTAATTATTGACACAACTTTCCTCTCTGTTTGGAATATTGACCAGTTAGTTCCTGTTCCACAAACCTCTACTATGTCCTGTTCATGCTCGCGTTCCTGTGCCGCGCATATGATCATTGCTAGCAGTGTGTGCTTTGATCCCTCAAATTAATTAAACCTTAAGAGTTAGAGCTAGATTAGATTGAACTTTATTGATCCCTTGGGAAGACTCCCTCAGGGAAATTGAGGTTTCAGCAGCATTGTATAGCAGCAGACAGGGTACACACATCAAGAACTGGATAGTCAGCTCTTCAATTCTCTAATTAGAAGTTCCAACGGAGAGATCAGGTCAGGTAATGACCACAAAGGCAATCATTAGTACACAACCCTTAATCTACGATTTGACCTCCCGTGTTTCAAGTAACAAGCACAGAAACAGGATACGTGTTAAAGATTAGATTTTTCTTCTTTTTCTTTACCTCGCTGTCAAGATATATTTGGTTATGTGAGATGTATGAGTTGGCTGATATGACCACTTTAAAATACATTCATTACATTCACGTAATGCGGTTTGTGTCTTACTCAGATGTGTTGCCCTTTTCAGAGAATACCCTGAGAATGAACTCTCCCTCTTGATGGGGCTCAAAGGTCGTGGGGATAATGACATACTCTCCTGGAGGCAGACGGAATCGCTCTGTGACCTCCCGCAGGTTAATGTAGGTTTTGCATTTAGCCTTGGAAGCCGTGTACAAAAAGAAATCCTTCTGAAGATGCTGATTCTGTCCAATCTCCTATGGATGAGTAAAGCATCAGAATTGTGAAGGAAAGCAGTTATTGTTCACAGATATTGTATTTTCTAAAATAGTATAAAAGCCGCACCTGTCAAAAAATTGCATCGTGAAGAGCTAAAAACATACACAACACAATGGAGTATAAGTCACACATTTTATCTGTATGTGGAACTATTTGTAACAGCGTTTCTCCGGGGCCGAGTTTAACAATGGACAGGAAGGCAATGTAACACATGTGCACAGCACAGCCTGTGCTGTTACTTAATATAAGGATTTTTAAATTACAAAAATATGCAAGATGTACAAATAATTTTTAGGTGGACAACATATTAGATGTTATTTGATACAGTCTGGACAAAATAAATTGTCAGATGAACACAGATTGCTGGTCCACAACAACATGGAGAAGTCAACAGTGAACAAGCTGAGGGCTTCCTCAGCTTGTGGTGTGTAACATAAAGATTGTTCAATTCTAAAAAATAAGCAAGCTGTACAAGTGTACGGTGATAGACAATAAACTGGGTGTTAATTAATGGAGTTTGGACAAAAATAATCAGATGGACATGGATTGCCAGTCCATTTGATTTATTGATCAGCTCTTTAATTTGAGATGTTTGTGCATTATTGTAGTTGTACTTTTATTTTGGGGATTTATTGTTTTAATATTGGTTTATTTTGTTTAGTGCTTTGATTTCTGGTAAAGCCCCATATAAATAATTATCTGTATTATAATAGCCAAATGGTGTTTGTGTGCGTGTGTGTGTTCGTGCGTGTGTTTGTGCGTGCATAAGTATGGCTTTGATCACGCAGAGACTGGGGACAACTGACATTTGCTGCTTGGTATTCTTGAATTTTGGATCAAGGATGAATGCTGCAAAAACGGAAAGGTGATAGGACTAATATTTTTGGAGAAATTACCTATTTTAGCTAACCAGTAAACAATGAATATTGTGCTGCAATGCACCATGGGAGTTTGGAGTTTTGGGGTTTTAAATTTTGTCATTGTGGTTCATGTTAGTTTAACAGTGTTGTAAGTGTTTTTGATTTATTGTGTTTTTCTGGTTCAATTGGTTTAGTCAGTTAAGTGTCATGTTGTCATTACTATGAGTGAAAAGAGTATTGCTTTTGATGTCTTCTGCCAGGTCTGTGTTTGGCAACACGCTAGTTAATATTAATATTATTATTCTTAATGAAAGCATGATTGTATAAATCACAAGACCTCGCATATTAGTACTCCCCACCCCCCACCAACATAACCTATACTCCAGAAAATATGGTAATGGAAATTGCAAGAAGGTGCTTTCTGCACATTCTCACTGTGACTTACCTCTTTGGGCACCTGCAGGAACAAAGAAGGCAAACGTAATGTCAGCTTTTTTGAATGTACATAATCTTAACCAAGATGTTTGCAGAACGGTTTGCGGTGTTCGGTACCTCGTAAATGGAAAACCCGATAGTGAAAAGTCTGGCTCCTTTATTGCGCTGCATCCTTCGACCCTTCTGCATCAGAGCCACAACAACAGTGCAGGCTACCTGCCCGTCATCTGGATCGTCGTCCTCCTCGTACAGTCGCATGTGGTACTGAGGGTTTGTCCAGAAAGTGTCTGTAAAGGCGGAATGTAGAGAGCTATTGATAAAATACTGGCCAGGAAGCAGCAGGCAACATTGGATGCTACTAAAATCCACAGTGGTCCACACGATCCAGACAACTGATCCATCATTGTCTCTCAAAAGTAACCATCTCTCTGCATGACCAAAATGTGGCAGTTGATGTTCCCTCACAATGCAAGCGATACCCCTCAAGTCTCCCACTTGTAAGACATCCAGTTGTCACCTTCGGTCACTTTAGTGTCCAAGTCTCACAATCATACAGTAAGACAGGCAGCACCAGAACCATAATGACTTGGACCTTCATTCTCCTGCAAAGATATCGGCATCACCAGACACCTTTATCCAGTGGCCTCATGACTCCATAAGATCTTACTGAGTGTCTCCCAATCTCAGTCACTGAGGACCCAGATCTAAGAATATCACCGCCGAGATGAGTGAATACCAACCCTCTACAAGTTCAACATTTTCACCCCATACAGCCCAGGAAGCCTTTGAAAGCCTGGGTCTTACTCTTGATGAAGGACAATCCCAAACCCAGACATACAGAGTTGTAAAATCTAAGTTTAGACAAAACAGACTTATCAGATAATCTCAGGTTCATCCTGTAATCTCCTTACCAACCTGGAAAGTTCCTGCAGCCACCACCAGAGCTCCCTCTCACCCAGCGACCCTCATGGACCGACACGGTCCAGCTGTGTCTCTCATCGCCCTGCAGTGTGTCTGGGGTCAGATTACACATCTCCATCTTGGTGAAGTACTTCTTGAAATCTTCAAATGACATCCTAGATGACAAAAGAAAACACTAAATTTGAATTAAAAACTGTAAATGCTCAGAACGAGCTGAAGTATATGCAGAAAATGCCGAATGTGCTTTTACTCACCAGAATTCACTGTCCTCGATAGTCTGTTTTTTTAAGTTGTCCTTGTCTGCAATGGAAAGGGTTGACCATTCCTTTGAACTAAAGAAAGATTAAAGCTAATGAATTACGGTCATGACAAAAAGAGGCTAAAAATACCTGTGATCAAGAATTTGGTCAAACTACAATCCACATATGTCTGTTTTTCCCTACTGACACCTGTTAGACCTGTTAAAAGGTTCCAACTCCTGTTCCTTCTGGTGCATGCTGAGAAGGTTGGTGGGAGGGTTAGGGAGGAGTGGCAGAGGAAGGAAGCTATGTTTACATCTTAAAGAGTGGACTAGTGCAACATCTATTGACAGAAAAATATTTAACGCAAGGAAAGTTTGGGGTCCCCTGCTGGAGCTGTTGCCCCCACGACCCGATCCCAGATAAGCGGTTGAAGATGTATGCACTTTTTAGAGGTTTTATTTTGGCAAAGGTCAAGGCCATTTCAGTCAGACATTTTTATTTTCACTCTTATTTCCGCCAAACCTGGTACATGTATGTTGGGAAGTTCTGGAATTGCCTATGCAAGGTCAAATTTGCCAAGTCAATTATTGGGGTCAACGTCATGCCCATTTGTTTTTTCTTTAGTCCTCCATTGTTTGCCGTCTACCAAACTTGGTATGTGCATGAAGGTCCCTCTGGAATTGACCTTGAAGGTTAATGTAATTGGTGCTACAGGTCAAAATTTTTATTTTCACACCAGTTTGCACCAAACCTGGTAAATACCTGTCCTGTCTTGGATCCAGAATTGCTCAAGTATGGTCATATTTGCCAAAGGCCAATCAATGGATCAAGGTCATTGTCTGTTTGTCTGTCATCATGTCTATTTGTCTGTTTGTTGGCCTACTGCTACCAGGTCCTGCAACCAATTTCTATCAAACTTGGTGTGTGTATAAATATAGACTCTAGAATGACTTTAAAAGGGTTAATTTTGGCAAAAGTCAAGGTCAATTGGGTTGCGGTAAAGAAATTAAATTTTCAATCTAATTTGGATCAAACTTGTCTCTCATACTGTATGTTAGTGGATTCCAGAATTGCATTGGCAAAGTCACCAAATATCAATAATTCAGGTGATAATCAAGGCTGTTGGGGTCAAAGATCAGATTTTTACCAGCCAGGCAATAATGTTTGTTGTTTACCAGGACATTCTATCCTAAAAACGTGACTACATCCTTATTGACGCTATGCTTACCCATCCTACAACCTTAGCATCTTCCTGCACCCAGATACTGTTGATGAGTTAAAGAGCTGGTGAAACACCTCAGCACACACTGAGCTTTCCTTAAATTCACTCAGAAGATTGACAGCCATACTGGACGATTTGTGTCTTCTTAATACACTATAAAACATCAGATACTACAATGTACTGCATGAAGCCTAAATCAGTCATTTACATATGTGATATGACTTTTGTGCTTCAGGAAGACATATGTTCAAATCTTACTTTGGACACCACGGTCCCTTCCACAGAACCCGACCCCAGGGATTACGTAAACGTATCAGGCGAATTTTGCTGTCATGTTTAATGGAATCACACTAAAGGGGGAGAAAAAGAAGCTTTTATCACCACTTGAAAAGACAAAGAAAACCAAATCTAAATTTAACTGGTGATGTTATTGTACCTCCTCCAAGGCAATGATGGAGTAGGCGTGGCCCCTGATAAGGCCCTGAGCAGTCCGACTCTCCATTTCCGCAGCAAAAGAAACCTGTGAGATACATCGCATGTCAGAAATAGACATATGGACATACTAACAACAATCCCTCTTTTGGGAAAAGTCATGTGACTGTGACCTCATCTGACTGACTGTCGGCAGGATATCGTAATAACTCATGAAAGGGTTTCAATCAAATTTTGGGACAGATTGACCTTGGGTCATGAAGAATTGGCAAAATTTTGCACCAGTTCAATGTCCACAGTAACTTCAATTCATAGTTTTGAAAAGTCTCCCATTGATTTCGATGTTATGTTCCAAGAGACATGAACCAATTTTAATGACATTTAGTAGACAGGTAGAGCTCCTAGAAAACTAATTCAATTTTAAGGTACATGCACATCCACAATAATATTAATATTTTTATGATATTTCAGCTTTAACAAAACAGTGCCTTCAACTGCACTATATCTCGCTTAAGAACAATGGTTGTCATAGCAACCCAAAGTCATTTGAGTGGAAGAATATTTACCCTCCAACTAACATGAACATTGCATTGATGATATTTAACTTTAAAGGTAGATTAAAATCCACTTTTGCACATTTGTTCCCCTTTTATACTAAAATACACTCACCGGCCACTTTATTAGGTACACCTTGCTTGTATCAGGTTGGGCCCCTTTTGCCTTCAGAACTACCTTAATTCTTGGTGGCATAGATTTAACAAGGTGTCACTTAAATCCCCTTTCTTCCCTATTCTGATGCTCAGTTTGGACTTCAGCAAGGCATCTTCACCACATCTAGATGACTAAATGTATTGAGTTGCTGCCATGTGATTGGCTGATTAACTACAGTGCATCCAGAAAGCATTCAGAGCGCTTTCCTTCTTACACATTTATGTTACAGTCTTATTCCAAAATGGGTGAAATTCATGTTTTTTCCTCAAAATTCTGCACGCAATACCCCATAATGACAATATGAATTTTTTTTGTGATTTCTTAGTTTTTTATTTTTAATAAATTTGCAAAAAAAAAAAAAAAAAAAAACCTGATTCCAGAAAGGGCCAACAGGTTGCAGGTTTTCTTTGCAGCCATCCACTCCACACAATACTCCATAATGACAGTATGAATTTTTTTGTGATTTCTTAGTTTTTTTTATAAATTAAAAAAAAATGATTCCAGAAAGGGCCAAGAGGGTGCAGGTATTCTTTGCAGCCATCCACTCCACACAATACCCCATAATGACAGTATGAATTTTTTTTGTGATTTCTTTTTTTTTTTTTAATAAATTTGCAAAAAGAAAAAAAAACCTGATTCCAGAAAGGGCCAAGAGGGTGCAGGTTTTATTTGCAGCCATCCACTCCACACAATACTCCATAATGACAGTATGAATTTTTTTTTTTTTGTGATTTCTTAGTTTTTTTTTTTATTTTTAATAAATTTGCAAAAAAAAAAGAAAAAAAAAGAAAAAAAAAGCTGATTCCAGAAAGGGCCAAGAGGGTGTAGGTTTTCTTTGCAACCATCCACTCCATACAATACCCCATAATGACAGTATGATATTTTTTTGTGATTCCTTAGTTTTTTTTATTTTTAATAAATTTGTGAAAGAAAAAATTGATTCCAGAAAGGGCCAAGAGGGTGCAGGTTTTCTTTGCAACCATCCACTCCACCAGGTGATTTCACTGATTAACTGATTCCATCTGCTCAAAGTGATGTTAATCAGTGAAATACCCAGAGTGCGTCGTTGCAAAGAAAACCTGAACCCTCTTGGCCCTTTCTGGAATCAGTTTGAGACCTCTGTTATGGGGTGTTGTAAGTAGAATATTGAGAGGGAAAAAAACTCTATGAGTCAGACATTTGTATTATGGTAAGGCCCATAGACACTAACATCTATAGAGCAGCCCATCAGGGAGCCTCGCTCCAGCGCCCTCCTCATGATGCTGTAGAGTTCGCTCGGTGCTTCAGGCAGCTCAAAGAACTCTGTAACTCCTCCTGTGAAGTCTACCATGGCTTCTAAAGTGTTGCCCCCTTTCAGCGCTTCATATGATCCGTGTAACCTGAAAGACAGGTCAGTCGTTCAGGTCAATTAGTCCACTTAGATTGTTGTCACTGAACTTTACTTTGTGAAAACCCATCCTCTAAGTAGTTAAATAGTTTTATGGATGGGTCTGAAATCTGATCTGCAGGACTTGGACATGAAGATGTAATTGCTTGCACGCTGTGGATATTAATAGCTCCCAGCACTCGTCAGGCTTACTTGGCATAAGCTTTTTCCAAAAGAGCACTCCAGAACTCGTTCTTTCTGAAGGATTTGGTGAACACAAGCTGGTTGTTAAGGGTGGGGATGCGATCGTCCACGACCACATCGATCCATTCTCCATAACGCCAGAACTGAGAAAAAAAAATCAAGAATCAGTGAAGACATGTAATGTCATCTTTTCATTTTTTTTGTCTTGTGTCTAAGTTAATACCTGGAAGTGGAAGATGCCGGCGTAGTTCTCGGTGAAGCTCTGATCTTTGGGGATCACTCTGTAGAGCAGCTTCTCATTCAGCGTCAGACAGGCGATGGCGGCGAGCAGCCAGCAGTCACCTGTTAAGAGCCGAGCAAACGAAACACTGAACCCCAACACAGATTCTGCAAAATGATCAGGTTTAATCCCCACCCAAAATCAAATACTCATAGGGCCTTATCTTCAATTAGAACAAGGTAACGCAAAGCACAGCACAAGCTACTGATTTGAACAGATGTATTTGTCATTTCACACCCATCATCTACACTTTAAACCCAAACAAGTTACCAGAACTCAAAAATTTAGGTTCATAAACTTAAAAGTCAATTGTTCCCAGAACTTAAATGTTTTGATTATATGCTATTTGTACCTTGTGATTACACTTAAATTAACGTAGCTATTAAGTAAAAGGGAGTCCCTTTGGCTGCTCCTTTGTCTTTGTTTTCCACACAACAGATCTGAGGTGGATCTGCATGTTGATTTGGCACAAGTTTTACACCGGATGCCCTTCCTGTCGCAACTCCACATTACATGGAGAAATGTGGCAGGGGTGGGGTTTTAACTGGGAACTTAATGCATCAAAACCAAGCATACTAACCACTTGGCCATGTTATGTGTCGGACGCAGCTCGGAGAACCGACCAGCGTTTGAAGGACCCAGTATGAAATAAGCAGAGCACGGTACAAAGGCTAACTGAATTTAATACATAACAGTGAAGTGATACAAAACAACAAAAGCATGTGCGGTCTGGCGTGGTGGTGATACGGTGCGCTCCCAGCAGCGCTAACGGTCCGGAGCCAGAAGCTGTTCGGACCCAAGGACCCCGCCGACACCCCCCAGGTGGCCGCAACAAACCGAGTCTGTGAAAGAAGAAACCATTATGTGAGTCCACACTCTACACACAGAGAGACCACTCAAAGGTGTACATAAACAGCAAACACTTCCTGGCTTAATTACTAATCAGCTTCCCAACCTGCAGGCATGGAACATCCAGTTCACAAAACTCCACTGCAGTGGAAGCCGATACATGACTAACGTACAGCTCAATATAATAAGGTGTGAGGGACACCACATTTACTGACTGTATAAACGTTAGTCACAAAATCTAACGTACCTCAGGAAGTGTGCTGACGAGCGTGAGACCTCACCCCCTCCTCTTTCACAGACCGTGCATCAAACCCTGGACGTTCTCTGCATCCACTGATGATGAGATGGCTCCCGAGACGACGATCTCACCCGTCTGGTCACAAGGTCGAGTCTCTGGCAAATACACACTGTATACTCCAGTCTTAAATGCCACCATGTTCCAATCCATATAGATGCACCACAGCTGTGAGTCCTGACGAGCCGCAGGTGATCAGGGTGAGGTCCTGATAACCTCAGCAACACAGCCACTCAGTCCCAAATGCAAGCCACCTGGAAGGAAAAACAAAAGACAGAAACAAAAAGGCAGCCAGGCCCCCCAGCCATACAACAGGCCACCACCCCTGCTAAAGTGTTCATTAAGTCAACTCAGATATTTCATATATAATTACTTTATTCATTTAAGTTGTACTTACTTATATACAGTTAGTTCAAGTCAATCAAAAATTCTGAGTTTAATTTACCCAAAAAGCAAGACCATGTTACACAAACTTGAAATATTTAAGTAAGTAGAATGTTTTCTTACAAATTTGAGTTTACACTACTTAATGTTTTTAATTCATTTGAACATTCGGGTTTATAGTGTACATATTTTAAAAGGAGAGTGCACCTTTGCTTATTTGTGCACCCTTGGACTTGTGGGTCTTAAAATGAAGTGTGGCCAGGTGCAGTATCAGTACATTTCTATCATGAGGGAACAGAAAGCGAATTCAGTACAGGACACCCAAAATAAAGTTTTATCTCGAGCAGAGTTTTTCTCCTATTTATGTGGTGTAATATTCACGTGTACACGTGTAATACACGTGTAATATGGCACGTGTACACTCTACTTGTACTGACATTGAAACAGAATTATACTTATTTACCTCAGGGAACTTGAGAATTTTAATATTAGTTTATTTTAAAGATACAACTTTCTCTTGGATCTAATTAAACATTTGTCAGAAGCAGAGCTGTTACCATGGTAACAGACAAAAGTAGCTAAATTCACCAATAACTTAGATCGCATTAACCACCTACAGTAGCTAGCATATCCATCCATCCATCCATTCAGTTAAAGTCTCAGAGGAGCTGGAGCCTAAAGTAAAGCCCAAAGTTTGAACCCTTTTGTCACATTCCGGAAGTCATGTTGGCAAATTGTCAGAATTCCCCCATTCCTTGCTAGTTTACTCAAAATAGAAACAGTTTCACAATAATTACCCAGTTCTCCTTGACAGATGTCCGTCCTGTTGGCTCCGTCGATGATGAAGTGGGGGTTTTCACAAATTTCCTGTTGTAGAAAACAGAAAAAGGATTACTGGAAGGATTACTGTGTGTAGAAATTTCAGCTATTTGTATCAATATAGTGCTGAAGATCAACATTTTTTAAAATCAAGACATTCAGTCTAATATATAGTTGCTGTGACCACTGTCATTTTTAAAATTTCAAACTTAGTTGAGTTTTAATTATATTTTCATAAAATGTCATGCTTTACATATTTTTAAAAATATTACAGAAATGCAAAAATTTATTTCATACTAACTGTTTATTATCTCTGCTGCACGTTGGTGTGAAATCCATGTTTCTAAGCATCTCTCACACAATTCACCCTATCTGGATTTACAACAAAAACAAAAATTCCATATGCTTTTTTTTCCCATTAGGATCTGTGCATTAATCTTTGTGAAACTGAACAATAAAATTAAAAAAGGTCAAATAAATAATGTAGATCTTCCTAGCACAGTAATGCCAGGCTCACTAACAATAAAATAGCTGAAGTCATTTCCATAAAATTCGCCTCTTTTCAATATATTAGCTTGGTAACAGAATTTTGATATTGACTCATGATCTTGATTGTTGTCTGATCCCCACTAAAATTAAACATAATCTTACCATCCATAGGCCCAATGTACCCGCCAAGTTTGATCAAAATGGATTTGTCGTTCTTAAGATATCTTGCTAAAATTCATACAAACATAGTTACACATAAACCAAAGTGATCACAAGAGCCTACACCTCTGGCGATGTCGCTAATAAAACCAAAATCCACTCTGGATCAGCCTCAGCCTGTTCCTCACCCCAAGACCCACCTTTCCACAAAATAATATTAAAATCTGCTTAACTGTAAATTACTGATGCCTTCTGTACCACTTCAAAATACATTATGACATCATAAAGCACTACAATTCACTCCTTGCAAGACTGACAGACACACACACACACACACACACACGCACACACACATACAGATTTGTGTTGGTGTTCTCAGGCAAGATCCAGGAAAGATCCACAGTCATTTCTCCGCCTGCTTCTTGGCTTCGTGCAAACGAGGGAGCAGCTGTTAGAGGCCCTGTGAGGTCGCGACCTCTGAGCCCTCTGAATGAGTCATTTTGTAACTTAATACTTCTGTCATGTCAGAATGATTGACAGCTTGCTCCTGTCACAAGTCACACATACTGGTTGGCTGTTATTAGTGGGGGGGGGGGGGGGGGATGTGGGTCATGAATACTCAGGAACCGCTTGGCAGAATTACTTGTGAAAACACCTGACAATGGAATTAATATGAAGCTCAAAGGTCAAAAGTCAAGGTCAGTCAAGGTCACTCAATTGTCTGAAAGTCACATTTTCTTTACAATAACTACAAACCTAAGAAAGCAAGAAAAATGATTTAAATTTGGATGTGGTGTTATTACTTCATAATGTACATCTCAACATGAGGCAATCTGTGCTGACTCATATTCCCTTGAGAACATCCTTCTAGTTCTCATTGTTTTGAAGTTATTGAGAAAAATGTGATTTTCAAAAATCTTTTAATATAATATGACATAATTTGGTGGTATGATACTATCACATCCATTTCTAGTGGCTACCAGATATTAGTGGCCAAACTTGCACTTGACTTTTCTTATCATTACTCACTCGTGTTTGTCATACACATCTTGTATATTTGTGGTTTGTAGTTACCAATAAGCCTTGTCTGTATGATTTATTATTATACTATTATATCTATTATACTGATCCATGCATTTGTTTCTTCTAGATTGGACTACTGCAATGTTATATTTTCTCGTTTACCGCAGTCCAGCATCCGGTGTCTCCAACTGGTTCAAAACGCTGCTGCCAGACTTTTGACATGAAGCAGAATGTTTGATCATATTACACCCATTTTGGCATCTCTTCACTGGCTTCTTGTCTCTGTGAGATCAGATTTTAAGGTTCTGCTGTTAACCTATAAAATTATTCACCAACTAGCACCTCCCTATTTAGCTGACCTAGTCAAACCGTACGTACCGGCACAGGCTCTGCATTCTCAGGGTGCAGGACTACTTTGTGTCCCTAGGGTGAATAAAAAGTCTATGGGCCACAGAGCTTTCTCTTATCGTGCCCCTGTTCTGTGGAATGAGCTCCCTGCATCAATAAAACAGTCAGATTCTGTAGAGACTTTCAAGTCTAGACTTAAGAAGCATTTATTCTCCCTTTCAAATGGCTAGCATACGGGCATAGTATGTTACTATGCTTTTTACCCTTTTAAATTAATTTTATTAGTAAACAGAGTGGGTCTCGGCCTCAACTTTATCTAAAGTCTGGGTCTGTTAGTGAAGATTAGGGCTAGTGGCCAGCGATCACCTTAGTATTTATTCTATTTTACTGTTGCTTAATGCTGACAAATTTTACCTTAAGTGTAGTTTTTCTGTCTGGCTGATTCTGTTTTCTTTGTCTCTCTGTCCGAGATGCGGCTGGATCCACATGCTGGATTGGATGATTTCTGTGGCGGATGTGGGATGGACTCCGCTGTAGGAACAGGTCCAACGAGTGACTCGATGACCCCCCCACCCCACCCCCCCAACCCGGACAGTGGACTGGAAGCCTGCATGGACTCTCATCAGATGTTGTTGTGTTGTGTTCTGTATTGTAAAGCTTTTTCGTAGAATGGCCTCAGCAGTGGGTCACCCCTTTGAGTTTGGTCTGCTTGAGGTTTCTTCCTCAATAACATCAGAGGGAGTTTTTCTTACCACTGTCTCCTGTGTTCTTGCTCTAGTAGTTGGTAAGGTTAGACCTTACTTGTGTGAAGTGCCTTGAGGCAACTTTGTTGTGATTTGGCACTACATAACTGAAATAAATTGAAATTAAATTTAGATTTTGCCACAGTTTGAGGGATGGGTGGATAAAATTGTTCCCACTAAAGAATAGCATTTATTATTATTATTTTTTTGTCATATTCATAAATTTTTAATCAAACACAAAAAATGTGGATTTAACAGAGATACACACTCAAATGAATGAGTACTTTGAAATATCATAATTTGTGTTGGAATGGCTGATCTTCAAACCTTTTTATCCCACAACGTGTTGAAGGATTTGACTTGGCAGTCATGAAATCTTAAATATCTGTTGTTATCTAGTCACAGCAATGACTCTGCGTTTTTTCTGGCTAGATCATCTGACTAGCCGCTCTGCTGACCCCAGGGTTCAGGTGTCATCAATCTCAAATGTCACATTTGTCATCAACAATTTCCCATCAAGCTTCACATTTGTCTTAAGCGTGGACTATAAAAAGCTTCTCAAAAAGGAAGACATCAAAGTTGCCAAGTCTGTGTTTCAAAAATAAAATAAATAAATAAAAATGTTAAGATAGGACTCAAGATCATTGTGCTTTGCTAAACTGATTGAAAAAAAAAAAGATCTGTGTGTGAACGTGTTTTATTTGCGATATTAACCATAAGCACACCAAATTGGCTAATTGATCAACAAATTTTTAGGAGCTGTTTGGCCCTTCAAATGCTGTTGATTTTGGTATCGGAAGGTCAAAGGTCAAGATCACTGAAAACATTTTTGTCTTGTTGCATAACTTGTGCTTTATGTACCATATTGATGCTAAATTCCCTATGAATGTTACAGAGCCTGGTTGTAACTATTCTATTGATTTTGTATTGTGAAGGTCAAAGGTCAAGATCACAGAAAGTTTTTTTTTCTTTCTAACCGTTTTTTTTTTCTTTGTAACCACAATAACTTCAAGCTGTACTTGCCCAGTTGCTGATAGTCTTATAGCCTTCTATAGATTTTAGATTGTGTAAATCTGGCAACGCTATTGATTTGGGGGTGAGAAGGTCCATGCTTAAGATCACAGATTACTTTTTTAATCAATTAACATGCTATGTATGTTAGATTGCCTGACTCTGGCAACCCTATTGAATTTGGAGTATGGAAATACAAAAAGTCAAAAATCACAGTAACTTTTTTAACCAACAGTTGCTTGTGAGCAGAGCTCTAAATGCTTTATTTTATTTTACCACACTTAATATGCATATTATGTAGCGACTGAAGAATATCTGTAAGAGTGAAAGGGAAAGTTTACAAGACAATAATGAGACCAGCTGTCTTGTACAGCTTAGAGACGGTGACACTAACAAAAAGACAGGAGGCAGAACTGAAGATGTTGAGATTCTCTTTGGGAGTGACGACAATAGACAGGATTAGGAATGAACATATCAGAGGGACAGCTCAGGTGGGACGGTTTGGAGACAAAATCAGAGAGGTGAGAAATGAGATGGTGTGGATTGCGCAGAGGAGGAACCTAGGGTATATAGGGAGAAGGATGCTGAGGATGGAGCCACCAGGCAGGAGGAGAAGAGGGAGGCCAAAGATGGATGTGCTGAGAGAGGACATGCAGGTGGTTGGTGTGACAGAGGAAGATACAGAGGACAGGGTGAGACGGAAACGATTGATCTGCTGTGACGACCCCTAACGGGAACAGCGAATAGAAGAAGTAAAAATATGCACATTATGTAGCCCTAGTTAGATAACCCAATAGATTTTTGAGTCAAGAGGTCAAAGATCAAGGTCACCCAAAGCATAAAAAACCTGCAAACTGCTGCCACACTACAAATGACTAATAATAAAGTTACTCAGAAGGTTAAAGGTCAGGGTCCATGGGAGAATAATAAAAAAAAAATTACAGTTTGTTTCTGCTACAATGCAAATACACTCATCAGTAGCAATCTTGCTATGTGTGTTTAGAGCTAGTCCAAGAACCCTATTGATTATGGTCTCAGAAGGTCAAAGATCACTTGGAACATTTTAAAAAAAGCAAAGAAAAATTCCTTCTGCCACACTAGTAATAACTAATCATTAGCAAATTTGCTATGTGTGTTAAGTAGAGCTAGTCTGAGAATCCTTTGGATTTTAATCTCAAAAGGTCAAAGGTCAAGGTCAGTCCGAGTACATAAAAAAATACAAATTACTTCTACTACACTACAAAGTACTAATCATTTGCAATTGTGATGTGCATGTTAAGTAGACCTAGTCCATGAACCCCGTTGATTTTGGTCTTAGAACGTCAAAGGTCACTTAGAGCATTTAATTTTTAAAAAATTGTTTCTGCCACACTCGCAATAACTAATCATTAGCAGATTTTCTATGTGTGTTAAGTAGAGCTAGTCTGAGAATCCTTTGAATTTTGATCTCAAAAGGTCAAAGGTCAAGGTCAGTCAGAGTACATAAAACAATATCTTCTACTACACTATAAAGTCCAGTCATTTACAAATGTGATGTGTATGTTAAGTAGACCTAGTCCAAGAACCCTGTTGATTTTGTTCTCAGAAGGTCAAAGGTCAAGCTCAGTGGGATCTTTTATTTAAGCTTAAAAAAAAAATTGGGCAGCTGTCAGTAATTACTTTGCACCAAGATGTGATGCATGTTTTTAGAGTTTCTGTATTTCTGTGTTGTCAAACACGGACTATTGTGTCCATGAAGACGAGCAGCAAAAAGTCCTTTAAAGGCTGCAAGTCTGCAGCTGTTGTTACTGGAATACGATCAAACTTCCCGGGAAGGTGTGTTTCTCAGAGAAATATGAAGCTGTGAAGCCAACACTGAATTCCCACTTTTCCAGCACTGTCTTCTCCTCAGCTGCCTGTGACTGGAGAAGGTGAAAACTCAGAGCTATGCACACACAAACACAGCCGGATCAAACTGACGCTCCTCCCGTGCACACTGCAGGAAGCGATGAAACATGGATTCAAGAGTGGCTCAGGCTGTAAAAGGTGATGATTTACTGCAAATTCATCCAAGTGTGCCAACAATGGAGTCACTGCACACTTTACCTCTGATTTCATATTCACCATATGAAAGCATTCCGTTGTTCAATAATGCCACATTTAAAATAATAATAATAATAATAATAATTTGAGAAAATGTAAAAAATTCAAAGCAACTGCACTTGTGTTTTTCTACTTTGAATTTTAAGCTTAGATAAATTAAATATGTGCAGAAATAAGTATAAATGAATCAATTTTGTATCATCAGAATATTTCATGAAATGTCCAAACTTTGTAAATAAATAAACAATCAAACAAACAAAAAATTTGAGAAAACATAAAATGTCAGGGGAAAAAAAATGTACTTACCCTATAAGAGTGGTAACTAATGTTTTTAAGTTGAGAAAGCGCAGAAATGTACTGCAGCCAGTTGACTGGAGATTTTATGTTTTCTCAACTTTTATGTATTTATTTTCATTTTGCACTCAAAAAATTACTCATTGGATGAACTCAATTTAATTATGTGCAGGATTTCCATCTAATAAATATATGTAGTCCCAACTCAAAAAAGTAATCCATGCAAGATAATATAATTTAATTTAGTTGGGACTACATATATTTATTGGATGGAAATCTGTTGTGAAAGTGTCGTGACACGGACCCACAACAGGGGGCGGTAATGAACGGACAATGGATAAGCCAAAAGTAACAATTTAATGTTGTGAATCGCACAACGACGTACAGACAATAACAATATGGTGGACTGTCAATCATACACCAGGTGACGTGTGGGTAGGCTCGACGATAGAACACGCCTGGCGAGAGAAGAGCCAGATCCCCACACAGCTTCCACCACCAACGGAGCTGAAGAACACCGGAGCTGCCAAGCCCTGCGCCCCAGGTGGCCGCTGTCTTCAGCAGTCAGACCCGGTACTGCTGGCAGAGAACAGAGACAGTCCTGATGAGTGTGAGTTCGCACACTCAGTAATCCCACAGTCAGTGTTTAGTTAGGAGGGAAAACCTCCACCTCCAATCACACACTCGTGCAGCTCCTGTCTAACCACTTATCTGGTTGGAGTGTGAAGCGAAGCCGTCGCTGATCACACCAAACGCCAATCCCACAGATAAGGACACACCACAGGAAAACAGCTGCAAAGAAGTACACATTATTACTCAGTGTTTTGAGTCAGCAGAGAAAGTTACCTGAATGGTAGCTGATTTCTCGGCGAGGAGGTGGAGTTGCAGTCCGGCCTTTATGGTGATGGTGATGAGATGAATGAGTGACAGCTGGTGCTGAGGATGAGTGACAGCTGTCACTCCCAGTGGCTCCGGCGCCCTCTCGTGCTTGAAGCCCGCACTCCAAGCAGGGCGCCATCTGGTGGTGGTGGGCCAGCAGTACCTCCTCTTCAGCGGCCCACACAACAGAAATCCAATCCAATGAATCAGTTTTTTGAGTGTATTATTGCTTTGACATTTCATAAAATATTCCGATTACACAAAATTGGTTCATTTGCATGTATTTCTATAAATAAATCTATTTTTAAATAAATTAATTTAAAATTTAGAGTTGTCAGTAATGCCACACAGGGTTGTAAAGAGTGTAGAGTGTTGTACTTACAGAGGGACGTTTCCATTCAAAATTCCCCGGGAGTTTGCGACTATAGAAGAGCGAGGAGTCATCTGCAGGAAACAGCGAGTCTTCAAACACCACGTTCTTTTTCACATACTTGTCTTTCAGCTCTAAAAAGGTTTTGAGTCTCTTGGCATCCTTGACAGCCTCGTTTCTGCTTAGAATGGCAGAGTAGATGGAGTTGGACCCGGCTGGAGGGTAATCCGCTTTGTCGTCAGGCCCAAACGATGATTCGGATTCATAGAGCGCTTTCACCTCAACTTCTTCCACCAGAGGAACTTTGCCTGTGTGGTTTTCTTCTGCCATCTTATCAGCGAGAGCCTCAGCCCGTGGCATTCGTGCTCCAAGAATTCAAATTGTAAAGTGCAAGAGAGAAAGTCAACTGACCTTCCTTATTTACAGAAACAGAACATGAACTTGCAAAACACTGCTTCCTGTATCCTCTGCTGAACAGGCTTAGTTTAGCTCGTAGTCACTCGCCAACCAAAATCTGACCGCAATCCTCACTAGTTTACTGCTGTGTTCCCAATGCTCAAACTAAATATAGTTCATTTGGGAGGGGGTGGTTGGGGTCGAGTAGGATAGTTTCTCAAAGACAGACCTTAACAGTGTCCTAACACTTCAGCCCACAACGGCACAGTTCAATTCAATTCAGTTAAATTTATTGCTATAGCGCCAGATTAAATCAACTCAAGGTGCTACACACAAGGAAGGTTTAGTGCCTAGACGCTAGACCTCACCCACTGCGGTGACAGTCATATAGAAAATCTGCTTCAGTGGTTCCTTTGATTATTGGGAGAAAGCTCAAGCAGACCAGACTCCGTGGGGTGACCATCTGCTATAACAATATAACAAGACAAAGCAAATCATTCCAGTTAATTGTTGAACATTTGTGCCAGACGTCTAGAGAAAATACATCTGATTCTTGATTACATGACATTTTGAGGAAGCCTAATTTCAAACATATATATATATATATATATATATATATATATATATATATATATATATATATATATATATATATATATATATATATATATATATATATCAAATCAATTCAAATCAATTTTATTTATATAGCGCCAAATCACAACAAACAGTTGCCTCAAGGCACTTCATATTGCAGGGCAAAACCATACAATAATTACAGAAAAACCCCAATGGTCAAAACGACCCCCTGTGAGCAAGCACTTGGCTACAGTAGGAAGGAAAAACTCCCTTTTAACAGGAAGAAACCTCCAGCAGAACCAGGCTCAGGGAGGGGCAGTCTTCTGCTGGGACTGGTTGGGGCTGAGGGAGAGAACAGGAGAAAGACATGCTGTGGAGGGGAGCAGAGATCAATCACTAACGATTAAATGCAGAGTGGTGCATACAGAGCAAAAAGAGAAAGAAACACTCAGTGCATCATGGGAACCCCCCAGCAGTCTACGTCTATAGCAGCATAACTAAGGGATGGTTCAGGGTCACCTGATCCAGCCCAAACTATAAGCTTTAGCAAAAAGGAAAGTTTTAAGCCTAATCTTAAAAGTAGAGAGGGTGTCTGTCTCCCTGATCTGAATTGGGAGCTGGTTCCACAGGAGAGGAGCCTGAAAGCTGAAGGCTCTGCCTCCCATTCTACTCTTACAAACCCTAGGAACTACAAGTAAGCCTGCAGTCTGAGAGCGAAGCGCTCTATTGGGGTGATATGGTACTATGAGGTCCCTAAGATAAGATGGGACCTGATTATTCAAAACCTTATAAGTAAGAAGAAGAATTTTAAATTCTATTCTAGAATTAACAGGAAGCCAATGAAGAGAGGCCAATATGGGTGAGATATGCTCTCTCCTTCTAGTCCCCGTTAGTACTCTAGCTGCAGCATTTTGAATTAACTGAAGGCTTTTCAGGGAACTTTTAGGATAAACTGATAATAATGAATTACAATAGTCCAGCCTAGAGGAAATAAATGCATGAATTAGTTTTTCAGCATCACTCTGAGACAAGACCTTTCTAATTTTAGAGATATTGCGCAAATGCAAAAAAAGCAGTCCTACATATTGTTTAATATGCGCATTGAATGACCTATCCTGATCAAAAATGACTCCAAGATTTCTCACAGTATTACTAGAGGTCAGGGTAATGCCATCCAGAGTAAGGATCTGGTTAGACACCATGTTTCTAAGATTTGTGGGGCCAAGTACAATAACTTCAGTTTTATCTGAGTTTAAAAGCAGGAAATTAGAGGTCATCCATGTTCTTATGTCTGTAAGACATTCCTGCAGTTTAGCTAATTGGTGTGTGTCCTCTGGCTTCATGGATAGATAAAGCTGGGTATCATCTGCGTAACAATGAAAATTTAAGCAATGCTGTCTAATAATACTGCCTAAGGGAAGCATGTATAAAGTGAATAAAATTGATCCTAGCACAGAACCTTGTGGAACTCCATAATTAACCTTAGTCTGTGAAGAAGATTCCCCATTTACATGAACAAATTGTAATCTATTAGATAAATATGATTCAAACCACCGCAGCGCAGTGCCTTTAATACCTATGGCATGCTCTAATCGCTGTAATAAAATTTTATGGTCAACAGTATCAAAAGCAGCACTGAGGTCTAACAGAACAAGCACAGAGATGAGTCCACTGTCTGAGGCCATAAGAAGATCATTTGTAACCTTCACTAATGCTTCTTTTTAAAATTCTTCTTCTTACTTATAAGGTTTTGAATAATCAGGTCCCATCTTATCTTAGGGACCTCGTAGTACCATATCACCCCAATAGAGCGCTTCGCTCTCAGACTGCAGGCTTACTTGTAGTTCCTAGGGTTTGTAAGAGTAGAATGGGAGGCAGAGCCTTCAGCTTTCAGGCTCCTCTCCTGTGGAACCAGCTCCCAATTCAGATCAGGGAGACAGACACCCTCTCTACTTTTAAGATTAGGCTTAAAACTTTCCTTTTTGCTAAAGCTTATAGTTAGGGCTGGATCAGGTGACCCTGAACCATCCCTTAGTTATGCTGCTATAGACGTAGACTGCTGGGGGGTTCCCATGATGCACTGTTTCTTTCTCTTTTTGCTCTGTATGCACCACTCTGCATTTAATCATTAGTGATCGATCTCTGCTCCCCTCCACAGCATGTCTTTTTCTTGGTTCTCTCCCTCAGCCCAACCAGTCCCAGCAGAAGACTGCCCCTCCCTGAGCCTGGTTCTGCTGGAGGTTTCTTCCTGTTAAAAGGGAGTTTTTCCTTCCCACTGTAGCCAAGTGCTTGCTCACAGGGGGTCGTTTTGACCGTTGGGGTTTTACATAATTATTGTATGGCCTTGCCTTACAATATAAAGCGCCTTGGGGCAACTGTTTGTTGTGATTTGGCGCTATATAAAAAAATTGATTGATTGATTGATTAGATAGATAGATAGATAGATAGATAGATAGATAGATAGATAGATAGATAGATAGATAGATAGATAGATAGATAGATAGATAGATAGATAGATAGATAGATAGATAGATAGATAGATAGATAGATAGATAGATAGATAGATAGATAGATAGATACTATATTAAAACAAGGGAGAAAAAGACTGTTTGTGGTTGCCTTAAAAATGAATGTGAACTGAACCTGAAAATATAAGTTTCGGTAGCTTAGACAACTTAAAATTTTAAGCTAGCCTGAACAAAACTTTTTAAAGTTAAAACAGTTTTTCAAAAACAAAACACTAGAATTTCTGAATGCACAGCATTAAAAAAATTGCTGCAAAAAGTGGATTTAAAACTATTTGTGCCATAAGAGTCTTTACAATTCAGATTTGGATCTGACTACTGGACTTCAATTTCAATTTCAATTTATTTTCATTTATATAGCGCCAAATCACAACAGAGTTGCCTCAAAGCGCTTCACAGCAGTGGTAAGGAAAAACTCCCTCTGAGGAAGAAACCTCAAGCAGACCAGGCTCAAAGGGGTGACCCTCTGCTTGGGCCATGCTACAAACATAAATTACAGAACAATTCATGGACGAATATACAGGAAATGCTATTGGTGCACAGGACAGGAGGATCGCCAACACAAACACAACTCCCATCTCTGGATGGAGCTGCACCTTAAACAGAGAGAAAAAACTGAATCAGGCATCAGAAAGACAAAAAAATACTGTATAATTTGCCAGCATTAAACAACAAGAAAAACAGAGAAATACTAAGGTGATCGCCAGCCACTAGCCCTAAACTTCACTAAAAGACCCAGAATTTAGGTAAAGTTGTGGCCACAGCCCACTACAATTACTAATAAATTAATTAAAAGAGTAAAAAGCGCAAAACAAAACTGTACCAGTGTGCTAGCCATATGAAAGGGAAAATAAGTGCATCTTAAGTCTGGACTTGAAAGTCTCCACAGAATCTGACTGTTTTATTGACGCACGGAGATCATTCCACAGAACAGGGGCACCATAAGAGAAAGCTCTATGACCCGCAGACTTCTTATTCACCTTAGGGACACAAAGTAGTCCTGCACCCTGAGAACGTAGAGCCTGGGCTGGTACGTAAGGTTTAATTAGGTCAGCTAGGTAGGGAGGTGTGAGTCCATGAATAATTTTATAGGTTAGTAGCAGAACCTTAAAATCTGATCTCACTGGGACAGGAAGCCAGTGAAGAGATGCTAAAATGGGTGTAATGTGGTCAAACTTTCTGCTTCGTGTCAAAAGTCTGGCTGCAGCATTTTGAACCAATTGGAGACCCCTAATGCTAGACTGCAGTAAACCAGAAAATAGAACATTGCAGTAGTCCAATCTAGAAGAGATAAATGCATGGATCAGGGTCTCAGCATCAGCCATAGACAGGATGGGACGAATCTTCGCTATATTTCGCAGGTGGACGAAAGCAGTCCTAGTAATATTTCTAATGTGGAGGCCAAAGGACAACGAAGGACCAAAAATTACGCCAAGGTTCCTCACTTTGTCAGTGTGATGTATGACACACGAGCTGAAGCTGAGCGTTAACTGGTCAAATTAATGCCGATGTCTCACTGGACCAAGAACCATCATTTCAGTCTTATCAGAGTTTAAAAGTAGGAAGTTTCTAGACATCCAACTTCTCACTGCTGCAAGGCAATCTTCCAAGGATTTTATGTGAACGAGATTACCAGCAGTTATCAGCATATATAACTGAGTATCATCTGCATAGCAGTGAAAGGTAATCCTAAAATGCCGCAATATGTGCCCAAGGGGTGCTATATAAAGGGAGAAAAGCAGGGGGCCTAAGACAGACCCCTGTGGAACCCCAAATTTCATGTCACTAAGGTTAGAGGTAGTGTTACTGTACAAAACACAGTGAGAACGACTGGTCAAGTATGACGTCAGCCATGCAAGGGCACTCCCGGTAATCCCAAAGTGATTTTCCAGCCTATCAAGTAGAATATGATGATCCACTGTATCAAATGCAGCACTGAGATCTAACAGCAACAGAACCATAGTGGTGTCCGAATCCATTGTAAGCAGAAGATCATTCACCACTTTAGTGAGAGCCGTCTCTGTGGAATGATATTTTCTAAAAGCAGACTGCAGTGGCTCAAAGAGATTATTCTCAGTAAGATAGTCTACAAGCTGCAGTGACACCACTTTTTCCAGGATTTTAGAGAAAAATGATAGATTTTATATTGGCAGATAGTTTGTCAATACACTAGGGTCAAGATTAGGTTTCTTAAGTAATGGTTTAATCACTGCAGATTTGAAATATTTAGGAACAGATCCAGAAGTTAAAGAAAGATTCATCATTTCCAGCACAGTCGGCCCAAGAGTGGGCCACAGGTCCTTAAACAGTTTTGTTGGTATAGGATCAAATAAACAGGTTGTGCTTTTTGTTGACATTACGAGTTTTGTCAGCATGCCTAGTGAGACACTGTCAAATTCTGTAAATCTAGGTAATACCTCAGTAGTGGCACCCACATCAATAGCAGGGTGTAGTGGCTGGATTAAGGCATGCTGGGATATGTTTAACCTGATGTCTTCTATTTTCTTCCCAAAGTAATCCAGGAAATCTTGTGCTGTAAAAGGAGAGCGAACTACAGGTGGTTGTCCATGCAAACGTGTTGCCACCGTGTCGAACAAGAACTTTGAGTTATGCTTGTTTTTGTTGATCAAATCAGAGTAGTAAGTCCGCTTTGTAGCCAATAATTTATGCTTATAGTCTAAGATAGCATCACGCCACGCAAGGTGATATACTTCTAATTTTGAACGACGCCATTTCCGTTCTAGACCTCTTGCTTTATGCTTGAGGTCACGCAGATAATCATTGAACCAAGGTGACTGTGATTTGGGGGAGCGCGGTTTTAACACAGGTGGTGCAATCATGTCGAGTGTAGTTTTGAGCACTGAGTTTAAACTATCCACAAGTCTGTCTACTGACTGGGTATTTGTCAAATGTGAAGCTAAGCCATCAGGCAGTCTAGCTTCGAGTTCAGTCTTAGTTGAGGAGTTGATGCATTGCCGTAATGATATATAAGGTTGTTGTTCCACTAAACATGGCAGCGAAACTGTAAACTTAATAAGTGAGTGATCAGACACCACTGATGTAAGAGGCATGATGTCAATATTCGTGACAGTAATACCACGTGCGAGAACCAGATCCAGGGTATTTCCACTAATGTGCGTCGAATCCCGAATGCATTGCCGAAATCCTAATGCATCCACAATTTCCATAAATGATTTGCAGAGGGGATTTATACGAATGTTAAAGTCACCAATGATCAGAATGTTATCTACACTAGTTGACAAGTTAGAGATGAACGCACCAAATTCATCTAAGAATTCAGAATATGGGCTAGGAGGCTTATATGTGACAAAGTAATACGACTGATTTTTATTCTTCTGACCTTGGCAATGTGTAATATCCTGAGCAGAGCGGAGAATCAGATGCTCAAACAAGTGATATTTGTAACCCCCAACAGCTAATAAGCTAAACCTAGATTTATAAATTAGAGCAACACCCTTAAATCATCTTTACTGTCATATTTTAACGCGCTGATTAGATTTATGTCACCTACATTTAAAGACCTACAGCGCCACCTAGTGATCAAATAGATATTTCGCGTTTACTTCCTGGTCAATGGTTTGGTGGTGACGGTTTATCATAACTCAGTATTCAATTGGTCTAATCAGCTGTCAATCTCAGCGAAAACGAGCGTGTGAATCTAGCGTTGCCAGTTGTGGTGGTACCCAGCGGTTTTCTTTTAATTCCAGTCATTGTAAACAATACAAGCCACGTTAAATTTTTAGGTATGTTTGACCAAAATCAGTCACTACATAAATAAATGTTTAGGATGCCTAAAATTGCATTTTCAATGTACATAATCAACTGGAATTGAGACAAGAATCGCTCGCCTGCAGGAGAGGTCCGGATCACTGGATCTATTACACTTGAAGAGGATGTGATGCCTATAGTTGACCACAGAAAACGCTTCACTTACAGCTCTGTGGATAGTAACACACATTTCCCAGTAGGATCGCTTTGGGTATAACCTTTAACACAAACGTGTGGTTAGTTAGTGATTTGAATGCCGCACAAAGGGGATTAATTTGGATGTATTTGGCAACCGAGCGCTGCTCCTCTGACGTATATCAGATAGTAGTGCTGCAGTGCAGTGTGTATCTGGAAGTTGTCGCCATCATCTTTAGCTAAATGTTAATCTAGCTGTCAAATCAATTCGTCGTATCTCTCGACGATATAAAGTTGTTTACTTTCTCTTTGTTCTTGTTTTGAATCTCGACGAAATGTTGTGATGTAAATACGCAGTCGACGTGTTTGCGAGCGCTGCTGCTCACACGTTAGCAGCGGCTAATTTTCAAAAGCAGTGAGGGGCGGTGGGCTGCTAGCTAGTTAGCTAGCTAGTTAGGGTAGCTCAAACATCGACAGACACGCTTAAGGTGGAATAAAAGTCACGACCGGGTGGTTTGTTATGTGTTCGCCGCCTTGTTCGCTGCTTTCCTGCAGGTTTAATTTGGGAACGTAACGCAGCAGCTGCTGAGGAGCTCACGGCGAACCAAGTGAACCAAGAGTTGAGCTAAACTAAGCTAACTCGCGTTCTTGTGGAGCTGGCATCGTCACATTTCCCGACTTTAACACGTATGTTCATGCATATATGGACTGATTATACTTGTTTATCATGTTTTGTGCTGTGGTCATCCTTGTGACTTTTGGGTGCTGAATTATTTGCTTAGATTCAGTAACACTGTTCCAAAGCAGACATTTGTGAGTTATTCTATTAGAGGTCCATAAGTAGTTTGACAGCGGCACAGATTTTGTAATTTTGCCTCTATGCATCAACATAATAGAGTTAAAATGAAACGATCAAGGTGTGCTTGTAGTGTAGACTTACAGTATTTTAACATAAACATCGCATTAACCATTTAGGAATTACAGCCATTTTTATGCAAAGTCATTTTCAGAGACGAACTATATTTTTGTAAATGCAAATCACTGCTTTTACAGTTTTCTTTAGATAATTGGGATGCATTTTCAAGTCACTAAATGTGCCTTGGTCTTTGCATGAATTTACTAATAAATCCAAACAATATGCACTGTATGATAAATCTATTAGATCTATTCAAAAACTGCCTTTATTGAGCTGATTCTTATCAGATTCAAACAAAGTTTTCAGCTATTCGTCAACAAGGTGCACAGAGGATTTATTAATCCAACTTTTGTGGAAAAGCTGCACTCCACAGCCCAGTTTTTCACAGGCTGTGTTCACGTACAGCCTTCCATGCACTGAGGAGGTGATTGCAGTCTGGGAAAGTTCTGAAACTCGTAAAATGTGAAATTTTTTGGGGGGGAAAACGGAGAGGGAACACCCTAAATTTGAAGATACGCATGATGGCGCTAACATATAATGTGATGGTGCACCGCCATTGTTCTATTGCTTATGGAGAGCAATGCATTTCCCAATAACTGACTGCGCAACAATGCTAATGAGGGAAGGCACCAAGTCACCTATGTCAACTCTGGAGTCACATGCTTCTGTGGTTGTGATTGGAGGAACTGTACATACTGTAACTTCTGTTTCTTGCACCACCAGCTTCATGGTGGAAAGGATTTCTTAAAGAGCAGATATGAAATTTCAGCTACAAGCAAATCTGACACGTGAACCTAGCTTTGTTCTTGTATTTACACTCCTCCTTTCCACTACACCATGATGATGTACGATAACTGGTGATCCAGCAGATAAATGTTGCATTGTGCACAGTCTCTCCAGTCACTTCCACAGATGCCTGTAACTCTTTCAGAGTTATGGGTGTCTTCTTGGCTTCCCTCACTATTCTTGCATGGTCAATCAGTTTGTGGGAACTGCCTACTCCACCGATAGTACCACACTGTCTGTTTTAATCATTGATTTATATTAATTCCAAGATGCATTCAGAATTTTGAAATTGTTCATGTGTTCATACTCTCAGTTCTTTAAAGAAAACTAGTGTAAGTGATGATGTGTACTAATGATAATCTTTAATTTGAGCTTGGACTGATGTGCATAAATTATTATAATTCCTAACTAATGTAATGTTTTTGCGAAACCCCTTGAATTAAAGCTAAGACTCTACACTACAAACACATCTTGTTTGTTTCATCTCCATTGTGGTGGTGTACAGAGACACAATTTGAGAAATTCTCACTGCCCAACTACTAATGGACTTGATTGTTTTAGCAACCATGATCAAAGCTGTGCTGTCCAGCCCACATGATGTGGATCCTGTGTGCGTGTTTTTAAATGCAACACACAGTGGGCTGCTGGACCTGACAACTAGCAAGATGTCTGAAGGAGAGAACAAGCAGGGTCCGGACACTGTCCAGGAAGTGAAGCCGGAGCCAGTGGCTGTTGCACCCGCGGGTCAAGGAGTGGCATCAGTTTCTCCCCCAGTGTCCATAGTGACCCAGACTGCCCCTACTGCTGCCACAGAGGATGAGGAAGAGGAGAGCGAGGATGAGTCTGAAATTTTGGAGGAAAGCCCGTGTGGACGCTGGCAGAAACGCAGAGAAGAGGTAGCTGTTGCGGTGGTAGGGCAGTAACGTTTCCTTATATTTCTAATAATGCCTAATATATTATAATTTTGGCATTCAAGGTGAATCAGCGCAATGTTCCTGGAATCGATAATGCATACTTGGCTATGGACACTGAAGAAGGTGTTGAGGTGGTCTGGAATGAGGTCATGTTCTCAGAAAGGAAGAATTTTAAACTGCAAGAGGTGAGGGACACACTGCTGAGGTAGATGATAACATGAATACCTGTAATGACAAAGATACCATGATAGGATTTTAAGGCTTTCTTTTAACCATCTTTTTCAGAATTTTTACTAGCCCCAGACAGATGTTAATGCCCATTAATGCTGAGCACCTACACAAGGCTGGGCATTAACGAGCGGCGATACCTGCATCTTTGAGGAAATAGATATCAGGGATTTTAATTAAGTTAACTCTAGGGCTATTTGGTATATCTAGATTGTAGATTATGTGTTGTGCGTTAAATAATACTCGTATTCTGTCATAAGAAGAACTTGATGTTGGAGATTTTCTTGTCTCTTAAGTTGTATATTTAGAGAAAACTGAAGGCTGAAGTTGCAGGAAATGGCCTCCTTTTGTACTTGAAACAGTCAACATGCTAGAATTTCCTCCTCTGGAGGATGCGCGCCGACTCGTGTGATAATTGCCAACAGCACTGCTATGCTAAAAATGTCTGGCGAGAACACTGCCGCCAGATGTTATATATTTTCAGTGCATGAAAATTCAGTAAGGTATATCTTATATATTATATTCCATTTCTAAGGTGGAACTATGCTAGTATACTAAGGTATATCTAAAAAGGAAGAGTAAAATAGAAGAGTAGAGTAGAGCCACTTAGGTGCCTGGTCTTGAGAACCAGGGATGGTAGGTTGAAAAGCTTTTTTATCCCATGGGAACTCTCCCTACCCACCCAAGCGGCTCAAGATTAAAGTATATATAATAAAAAATAATAAGACATAAGAAAGATAAGGCATGACAGCAAACTGATAACATAGTGCAAATGTTATCATTGCTAAGTTAGCATGACATCATCTTCTTGAAAGCCTAATGGTGCTTAGCAAACCTGTTATCACGTCACTTCCACCAGAGGATGAGGAAGAGGAGAGCATTAGAGTGCTAACAGGGACTAGAAGGAGAGAGCATATCTCACCCATATTGGCCTCTCTTCATTGGCTTCCTGTTAATTCTAGAATAGAATTTAAAATTCTCCTTCTTACTTATAAGGTTTTGAATAATCAGGTCCCATCTTATCTTAGGGACCTCGTAGTACCATATCACCCCAATAGAGCGCTTCGCTCTCAGACTGCAGGCTTACTTGTAGTTCCTAGGGTTTGTAAGAGTAGAATGGGAGGCAGAGCCTTCAGCTTTCAGGCTCCTCTCCTGTGGAACCAGCTCCCAATTCAGATCAGGGAGACAGACACCCTCTCTACTTTTAAGATTAGGCTTAAAACTTTCCTTTTTGCTAAAGCTTATAGTTAGGGCTGGAACAGGTGACCCTGAACCATCCCTTAGTTATGCTGCTATAGACGTAGACTGCTGGGGGGTTCCCATGATGCACTGTTTCTTTCTCTTTTTGCTCTGTATGCACCACTCTGCATTTAATCATTAGTGATCGATCTTTGCTCCCCTCCACAGCATGTCTTTTTCCTGGTTCTCTCCCTCAGCCCCGACCAATCCCAGCAGAAGACTGCCCCTCCCTGAGCCTGGTTCTGCTGGAGGTTTCTTCCTGTTAAAAGGGAGTTTTTCCTTCCCACTGTAGCCAAGTGCTTGCTCACAGGGGGTCGTTTTGACCGTTGGGGTTTTACATAATTATTATATGGCCTTGCCTTACAGTATAAAGCGCCTTGGGGCAACTGTGTGTTGTGATTTGGCGCTATATATATATATATATATATATATAAAAAAATTGATTGATTGATTGAAATGTTGTGTAACAGCAGACTGACAGAACAACGGTAAAAGTCCTGCATTCCAAATGTTATTTAAGTAAAATGACAAGAGTATTACTATCAACCTATACTTGAAATACATAAATTAAATGTACTCATGTAGACTAACCCTTTTCAGAATTATATATATTATTGGATTCAGGAAGTGCATCCGGCATAAAACCTCTGCCAGTTCAACATGCAGATCCACCTTGGATTTGCTGTGGCGACCCCGAGTGCAAACAAGGGAGCAGTCGAAGGGACTTACTGTATTATTGTATTATATTTCTGATTATTTAGATGCTATGTCATCTTTCACTTCAGTGTGTGTTCAGTGCAAATACTGTTGTAATAAATCTCATCACCCCAACCTAATAACATTTCATATGTATTGCTTTTGGTGTAATTTCTAACTTTCTGTTAATCAGGTAGCCAGAAAGGATTTGACTGCTACAGTACACCACAATACATGTCAGAGCATTTAGAAATTCTTTCCTCACTTTCATCACTGGTCCTACCACTGAACTGCAGGCAAAGACAAATTTGGCACAGATTATTTAAGATTTAAGCAGTTCATTTGGGCTCTTGACATTTTTCTCATAGTGAAACTCAATTTGAATTTGATACAACAGGAAGATGTGGCTGCTTTCGTAATTCTTTTTTTTCTCTCTCTCTCTCTCTATTTAATCATGTGCTGCTGATGGGAAATATGTTGTATTTGTGTGGTTATAAAGTTTATGCCGTTCACCTTTTTTCTTACTTCAGGAAAAAGTCAAAGCTGTCTTTGACAATTTGATCCAGCTTGAGCATTTGAACATCGTGAAGTTCCACAAATACTGGGCTGATGTCAAAGAGAACAGAGCAAGGGTAGGAAACCATCTCATAACGCCCCCTCCCACCTTCAGATCATATTTAAAAATAGAGTGTAAAGGTTTTTTCATACTGATCTTGTTTGGATGACACTGGTGTTTGCAGGTCATTTTCATCACTGAATACATGTCCTCAGGGAGCCTCAAACAGTTTCTGAAAAAGACTAAGAAAAACCACAAGACCATGAATGAAAAGGTATGATGGCGACGCATAACTCACCACGTGGCTTTAAAATTTTTGTTTTGCTCTTTTCATTTTTAACATGTTGTGCGTTATGTGTGCTTTTTGTAATCAGGCTTGGAAGCGCTGGTGCACACAGATTCTGTCTGCACTCAGGTCAGTTGAACACAAGAAGCTTAAAAACCATTTTTTCCAAGCCTCAGACACTTCTGCGGTGATTTTGACCACCTCAGTATTTATTTAAAGTTGGGTCATAGTCACTCGCATAGTAGCTTAGAAAAATGACATACAAATGCCTACAACCAAAATAACACACACCAGCTTTTTTGGACAAATTTCTCAACAGTGCAATTGGCAGAAGTCACAAAAGATCACACCCAAAATGAGCTCAGTTTGAAGTTTGGTGTAACAAAATCTTTGGCTGCCTGCCATTGTAAGTGTTATGTGTTCTAGCAACATTCTTTAGTTATCAGTCATACAAGATTTTCATCTGTACAAATTCACTGTTTATAGCATGGGGTGGGTGGTAAGGGCTCTGAATATAGGTGGTGAGCAATGTCAGACCATGCTACACACACACACACACACACACACACACACACACACACACATACACATAGGCATACACATGGCTGGCACTCATGGTGCTTGTGTGTGCTAAAAATAAATGATGCGCAGGAGAAAACACAAGGGAAGTGCTTCATAAGAGGAAAGCAATGACAGACTGTGGGAAAAGTGTTTCCCTCTGCTGTGCATCAATGATGCTGAGCACACACGAGCACCATGAGTACCAGTTACGTGCATACCTGTGTGTGTGTGTGTATATATACACACACACACACACACACACACACACACACAAATTGAGTGTTTGTATTTGGGGCTTGGCTTATTAATCATCACAAATATGCAATTTTAACATTAGTCTGGACTGTCAATGCCCATCAAGGAACTACTAGTGTTGGAAATTATTGGCGCCTGTAAACGTGTGTGTGCAGTGATTCAGACCCTGTCAGTTTTTCTTGATTAGTCCCTTACAAATAATCTCATAAGTAAATTAATTGACGTTTTATTCAGTGTTAGTTGAACAATATGGGCAACGTTTAAAAAGCAATGATATTATTAAAAACAAATGGCTCTTGATTTTTGTAAGCAGCTGTGTGTGGATCTGCTCTGTTTTGAGGAGTAAAGGTGATCAACGAAAGCTGAGAAAATTTGACCACATCTGTTGATAATCAGCTAAGATTTTCAGGCCTAATGAGATTTCCAAGTGGTAGAATCTCTCACTGTCTTCTCTCTCTCTTTTTTTAAACACTTCATCCATTTTCCTAGTTACCTGCACTCCTGCGAACCTCCCATCATCCACGGCAACCTAACGTGTGATACCATCTTCATCCAGCACAACGGCCTCATTAAGATCGGCTCAGGTAGGCCTCAGAGGTCACTTAAAGCAAATCTCACAGGAAGTGGGGTCATGACACTTTCAAGCTAAAGTCAGTTCACTCATAAACAAAGTGCATCTGCATTTACTGTTGATAGTAGTTGTTGCACGGCTATTATTGATGCCATCAGTGCTCCTCACCTGTTGTTTCAGTTGCTCCAGATACAATTAACAACCACGTGAAAACATGTCGGGAGGAGCAGAAGAGCCTTCATTTCTTTGCTCCGGAATATGGAGGTGAGTTCTTGCTGCTGTATTTGTTGCACAAACTGGTTCTTTTGTGACACTGATAGGTGTGTTTTCTTTCAGCTGTCGCAAATGTTACCACAGCCGTGGATATCTATTCCTTTGGAATGTGCGCCTTAGAGGTGAGCTTGATGAAAATTTTATCCACTTCTGTCATAGTTTTCATAAAATCTAATGCGGGTGCATCATACTGCTTTCAACAAATACAGTGTATCACTGGAGTCTAGTTGCCAAGAGAGCGTTGTGCCCCAGCTGAACACCTGCTTGTCAGCTGTTTGTTGTAAACAGTGAATGGTGTCAGGGTACTTTTTTCCCCTCCATGTGTCCTGCCACTTTGAGTTGATTGTGCCGGATGTCACCCAGTCATGTTTGTGATTATAAGTCATTAAAGATAGATGGTAGACGCCTGGCACTTAAACCTTGTTTACACTTAGGATGTGTGTCTTTCGTCCTTTCTTAATAATCCAAGCTGTTTGCAGGGCTGTGAAAACTCCACGGATCTGAGGAATTCCACGGATTTCATCATGGGGAGGAGGGCAGGTGTACAATGCCTATCGCAAAGCGTTTCCTTTGTTTTAACGACATCGTGCAAGTTTTATAAGTCCTTAGACACTGATCTGTGTGTTACAGATACAAATCTGTGTCCTCGGATCCGCGGAACTTCGCGGAGGAAAAATGCCACTCAAAGTGTAGCTGTTACGACAGTTGTCGTAAAGGGGGACTGGCTGGTTGCTGCGGCAACGCTGTGTGGCTCCTGCAAGACGCTTAAGCTAAATGTAGCATGTGGACATCGCAAACTTTTAGAGCTCTCAAGTTTTTAAAAGAAGAACTTTGCAGCATGTCTGTGTCACGGAGCAACATCAGACAGAGAGAAGATGGCGAGAAAGACGGTTTGAAAATTTGATATGGACAAGAATCTGTGGAATTGTCGCTGGATTCATGAACACATCTGAAAGATAAACAGAAAACGAGAACTGCCATCAGGAAACACTGTTAGAATTTTTCTCTCCCTGAAAATTAAACCTTGTGCTGTTCAAACAGGATTTTAGACAAGATTATGTGACTTTTTTCATTAATCTAGACTTTCATTCATTGGGAAAAAAGACTGTGGCTTTGAATGGATTTACAGGAATTTACACAAGAATATGTGACTTTTTTAGTATAAGGTGTGTTACTGATATTTTGCCCTGATTTTCAAAATATTCTCCAAGCTTTTGCTGTGGTTTTTGAAATACTTTAACAGTCTTTTCAGTCTTCATGGATTTCATGTAGTTTAATTGTTCTGAGTTAATGCATAATTTGGTTTACAATTAAAAGGAAAATCATTCCAGGTCCTACTTCCATGTCATATTCTGTTATTTCTGTTTTTTGGCCAGTTGGGGTTTTTCCGTAATTATTGTATGGCTTTGCCTTACAATATAAAGCGCCTTGGGGCACCTGTTTGTTGTGATTTGGCGCTATATAAATAAAATTGATTTGATTTCAACATGATCATTGACGGTTCAAATGAAAGGTTGAATCTAGGATCATTTAAATATGCACTACTTTTGAGATTTTTTTCTTCCAGGTGATGCTGAAAAATGAAAATGTATCATTAGATACAAATTAGTTTGGTTTCTGGGGCCCCGCGGACCCTAAACCCCTACTCGACCCCCTGTATATTTGCCTTGGATTTCACAGTTTTCATTTCACAGCCCTGTGTTTGTGAGACTAAAATCCATTATGACTGATATGTAAAATTAGCCATATTTTTGGTTGGAGCTGCTATTTGTACAGAAGCGTGCCGTCCCACCTACGTCTTAAACTGTCATCTTCATAAATAGGCACCTTGCAATATCTTATTTTGTTTAGTGCTGTTCTGTGCTCATCCTGGCTCTGTGCCGTTTCTCACAGCACAATCCTTACATCTGTAAAAGTCTGTTTCTTTTGTTAATCTACTACATGGGGCAGAAGGCGCCCAAAGCGCTGGTGGACACGAACACGGTGTGCAAATAGAGTAAATGCGGATATTCTACATAACAAAAACTTAATTTTATATGTTAATTATCTGCTGTTGCCAGGTTGGTTGCAGTCTGTAGATGTATCCTGGCTCATAGTTGATTAGATCATGTGGGAGTTTGCAGCATAAATTAATGTGGGTGGTAGGACATTAGGCAGTTAAAGTTGACCATTCATTTCATATGTAATGTGGACAAATGAACTCCAGCATCTGTTTGAAGATATTGTGCTGAAGTTTCATATCTCCATATATTAATAATTATTTGAAATTCTCCTTGTCCGGTTACTTTCACAGATGGCTGTGTTGGAAATCCAGAGTAATGGAGATTCGTGTTATGTGTCCCAAGAAGCCATAAACAGTGCCATTCACTCCTTAGAGGACCCGCTGCAACGGGTAAGAGCCAAGAGTTTAGTGCTAGTATAACGACGAGACTTGAGTTCAAACAAGCTTCTGTTTTATTTTAAATTGGACAGGAGTTTATCCAGAAGTGTCTGGAGGTCGATCCCAGTAAACGACCCACAGCTAAGGAGCTGTTGTTCCACCAGGCCTTGTTTGAGGTGCCGTTACTCAAGCTGCTGGCTGCTCACTGCATCGTCAGCCACCAGCGTAAGTCAGAATGAATACACAATGTTTCATCACAACAAATGCTGCTGACAACTTCAGTGTAAACCTACAGGTGTGAGTTCTGGTTTGTTCGTTCATGAAACCCTAAATTCCAGAAATGCTGAAAAAAATCTTTGCTATAGCACAGCTTGAATATTTTTTTGGGTTGACTTCCAGTCTAGGTGAACATGTACAAACCTGCCAGTGACAATTACTTACTGTTCACTTTTTTTTGTTGTTTTTTTTAAGTGGAAATGGAATATAGAATTCATAACCAGCTTTTTGTGTGTGTGTGTATAATTACCTGCATTGAACCTGTGTTTTCATGAGCTCAGGATGAGCCTCCTCTTGGAGACCACTACGTTGCACTGCCGTGTTGATACATTAGCCCAAAAGGAAATATACTTGCAGCAGAGCTGGAAGACTTTAGAAAAAGTCAGTGTCAGTGGTTTCTCTCCTATGCGCTGTCTACTGGTTTGGTGAAATAGAGGATTATACATGCTGCTTATCACAAGAGGAGGCAATGGAGCATGAATCCTCATTGGCGAAGGGAAACAATGCAATTGTTTGCGCTTGCAGTAATGCAGTCTGCAATCTCACTACTAGGTGACAGTACAGCCTACAAACTGTAGCTGTAAAGACATGAAAACACTGCAGATTAGTGATTGTTCAAAGAATTGTCACTGGATCACCATTGTGCAAAATAAGAGACAAAAGACGTCCTGAACAAACTCACCATTTGTGCTGTGCTATAACAGAAAAGCTAAATTATTCACTAATTAGTGTGTGTTAGTGCACACTTGAGCTCGTCACAGTAGTTTTATGTGGTGTCGCTATGACTAGTTAAGGAGCGCTATAGTCAGCAGTGGAAAATGAAGTAGAACTGATCTGGTACCATCTGGTTGGAAAAGCTTCATAAGATGGTTTATGTTCATACAAAGAGCATGTAGGCCACACATTTGTGGTAAGTCATGAAGAACAACAACAAGAAAGATGCTTTATTGCCAGAAATGCAGCGTTGTTGGAAAGGAGCTAAGGAACCTATGATACTTGGGTCTGGAGCAATCTGTTGAATTTGCATGTTGATGTATTTTCGTGGCATGGCGGCGTCATGCGGCTACAGCTGCCAGAATTTTAGTGATCATCCTGCTACCAACCTTGGGGAAAGTATCACAGTGTGAATCATAACAATAAAGTTTGCTCAGTTGTGTTCTGAAAATGACAGTTATTGTCAGAACATGGTGTTTGAGCGTGTCTGTCTGTCTGCTGTAGATATGATTCCTGAAAATGCTTTAGAGGAGATGACGAAAAACATGGACCCTAACCTGATTATTGTTGAGGCCAAGGAGGGCGTTCAAATGAAGTAAGTCAGAATGTTGTCACAAAACGCTGACACAAGGAGATCGAGAGGAAATCACTGGAGACATTTCTATGACATATTCATTATATAGTTTGTATTGTTTTGTTTCAGGCTCTCCCAGTTTCCTGCCCTTGAACTTGACAAGTTTCTAGAAGATGTCAGGTAAAAAAAAAAAAAAAAAAATTATATATATGTGTGTGTATGTGTATATATGTATATATATATATATATATGTACACACACGTACATACAGTGGTCCCTCGTTTATTGCGGGAGTTACGTTCTAAAAATAACCCACAATAGGCGAAATCCGCGAAGTAGTCAGCGTTAGTTTTTACAATTATTAGAGATGTTTAAGGCTGTAAAACCCCTCACTACACACTTTATACACTTCTCTCAAACAGGCATTAACATTTTCTCACTTTTCTCTCCTGTGTAAACACTCAAAGTTCAAACCTTAGTAGAAAAATAAGTCCAGTATTATAGAATGAAACCAAAGATCAAAACCTGTTTTCAGGCCCAAACATTTTTTTGAGAAATAAAAATAGAACGTTTTCCTCTAAATAATTATGATGGCTTTTAGAACTAACGAATTTAATTATAACGATCAACCTGCGAGGTTGGACACGTAAGAAATTATTAATAGTGACTGACCAGTATTTCACAGTTCCTCTGATCGCGCCTCTTCGTCCTGGTGCCGCTCCGGGTAGTTGTTGGCGCTCTTTTTTCTTCTGGGCGAGAAGATTATAAACAGGCACACGTAGAACACAATGCGTGTGCTCTCCCTTTGCTCACTGCCTCCGGTGTTACCGTTGCGGGGTACGGATGCGGGACCCGCAAAGCATCCAAGTCATTAAAAAGGTACAAACCTCTGTCAGTGGCCACGGACCTCTGCGGCTGCGGTTACCAAGACCATGCAGCGCTGCGGATTTTTCCGCAAGAAGTCGCGCTTACCGAGCCCGCAGACTCAGCAAGCGCATCAGAGGCAGTGAGAGCAATTGCGGTGATGCCGCCGACTGGTGCTGCAACCGGCCCGCCTGATAAGGATGCAGAACACAATGCGCTGTTTAAAAAAAGAAGAAACATGCAAAATTGCACTAAAAAAATCAGCAAAACTGCAAGGCTGCGAAAGTTGAACCACATTATAGCGAGGGACCACTGTATATGATTTTAAATTATAATATCTTCATCATCAATTAGGAACGAGACACCTAAACTGTTGCAAGTATTGAGTAGTTTTTCTTTTATTGTTTTTTTTATTGCATCAATCAGTAGATCAATGGTTAAAGAAGGAGACTCTTGATCTTAAGATTCTGGTTAGAACATCTGAGTTGTGGGCAGAGAGCTGGTTGCCAAAACATAATTTAGGTCCAACACTGAACTATAGTTGTGCTGTTGTGCCATCTTTGAATATTAAAAATAAATCTGTAAAATAAGATTGAGGAGCCGTGTGTAGTATGCTTGCAGACTAAATCTATTTTAAAAATGCTAATAGTCATTCTTGGCAAAACAGCACATTATAAGTGTTAAATATTTTTACAGAAAAACTCTTGCAATATGTCCCACTCTGAAAGTTGTATTTTTTTATTTTTATTTTTATAAATCTGTGCTGTCAGAAATGGGATCTACCCTCTGACTGCATTTGGAATACCCTGTCCACAACAACCTCAGCAGGAAGCAGTGAAGTCACCCATAGTGCCTCCCTCAGTTAAAACCCCAACCCCCGAACCTGCAGAGCTCGAGACGCGGAAGGTAACAACTATCACGTACCTGCACACAGAAAGTTGTTTACACACAGGATTTCATATACTGTTTGTTTTTTCCCCTTTTCTCCAGTTCTCTTAAACCTGAGAGAGTATAGTAAGATGCACATAACAAAAATAGATGCACTATAAGGGGTCTCCAACATGTCACTCACAAGCTACCAGTAGTTCGTAGTTCCTTTAAGCCCCGGTCACATGGTACTAATGAAGTACACCGAAGCCAAAACGAAACAAGAAATCTGGACTTACGTTGACTTTCAGAGATATCGTTTAACCATCGTCCAGTTTCGTTTCTGTAGCTGGCTCTTCGTCAGAATTTTCAAACTTGAAAAATGAGACGTCCTCCGTTCTTTATGAAACATTGATCTTGACGTGCAGCCCACTGAAGAGCTCAGCTCAGAGGCTGTGGGGTTACATTTGTGTCATTAATATCTGAAAGGAAATGCTTTTGATTAAAAACCACTGATTTTATTTCTATTTATGTCCAGAGATCTAGGATCCATCATGTACATCAAGGATCCAGTGACCATGTACAGATTTTATTGATTTTTTTGTCCAGAGATCAAGGATCCAGTGACAAATCTCATATTTATTTACTTTAAGACTCAATAAAATCTTGTTGACATAGAAAACCTGTAAAGCCTACTTTTAATCCACAGAAAATTCACAAGAGGTATTGATAAGGGAATCGATAATCGGATCAATAAGTGAAATCGATAATGGCATCGATATCAATAAAATCTTATACCCATCATTAATCGTATCACACCAAATAGAATCATATCGCACTATGAGGAATTGAATCACCATCAAATACATATCAAATGGAATCAGGAAGAGGGGGAGTCGCATCGTATCATATCGTCAGTATCGCTATATGCATCATATCTCTGGTAGTGTATTAAGATATATATTAAATTGTTGATGAGATTCACATGCCTAATGTAGACACCAATAATTTGTAAATCTTCAGGCAAAACAAGCATCAAGAAATTGTTTGGGTGAAAATAAGGTACAAAAATAAGTGTTGCAAAGCATGAGTAGTTCTCGCTTATTTTTATTTTGTAAATGTAGCTCTCAGAGGAAAAGAGGTTGTCGACGCCTGATTGTGGAACTGCTAGTGGTTACTTAAATGTGATGCTAACTGACCGCCGTATTTTTTGAGAGCTCTTGCTGAAATTCTGTTACAGCAGCATTAATGGTAAATGTCCACCAGGTGGAGATATAGCTTCATTTCAAGAACCTTGAGTACAGGTTGCTATGGGACACATCGATGAATCCTGTTGCTTCAAGATTTGGTTTATTGTCATTCCACCAAGTATACGCATACACTGAATGAAACGAAAAATCATTTCTCATCAACTCCTTTCTTGCAGTGCATTAAAATAAAATAAATAAGTAAAAGCTGTGCTTAAAAAAAATCAGAAGTAATAAAATAGTAATAGATGTAGGAAAGTCTGTCTTTAACACATAAAAGTATAGCTGTGCATTTCAGTCAAGGGCATTTGTGTAGCTAATTTTGTTCAGGAAGTGAACCATCAGTAACAGAGTTACCAGGGGTTTATTTAATTTTGACAGCCTTAGAGCACACAAAATGTTGCGACCCTCTAGGGGGCTCTCAGACCCCAGGTTGGGAACCAGGGACTTAAAGGTTGCATGTTATACAGTGGATGCAAGTTGTGCTACATAAGGAACAGAAAACAATGTACAGATTGTTTCCCTCAGCTCTCAATCATTTGTTCAGATTGTCACTTTAAGGGTTTGTGGAAATTCCACTTTGAATGACTTTTTTTTTTTTATTCTCTCTCTGACACACCACAGGTCCTTCAGATGCAGTGCAACATCGAGCCTGTTGATGAGGGCACCAAACACCATGTAGGAGTCACTTTTGCTTGATAATCTCTCTCCTGCTCAGTACTGCGTACCTTATGTAAACCTCTTTATTTTCTCGTGTTCTCCTTTTAGCTGACCTTGCTGTTGAAACTCGAGGATAAGCTCAACAGGCACTTGAGCTGTGATTTGTTACCAAGTGAGTGTTTTTCTCTTCTTAACCACTGAATGGTGGTTTGGCAGTTATTCTTCCTGCTTAAACAAACAAACACAAACAAAACCAAGTCCTTTATTCTTATCCAAGCACAGCACTGTGCTGCAGAGCCTAGTTACCTAATTTTCAGAAAATTAATAACTCAGATCTTTCATATTTGAAAGTGTTGTGTAGGATGGTATCCTTTATCGATTGACACAGTTTGATCTGGATCAGATGACAGATTTTGTGGCCATTTAAATGTAACATTGAAAACCCTGTTTAATGTGTATTATACATTATATTTTAATCAAACATGCCCCATTCACTCTCATATTTGATAGTAAGGTGCAGACACTCACTATCGCCCGACAAAGTTTGATCCAGATTGTGGATTTTGTGGACATTTGAATTTAATATTGAAAAGCCCATTTTTTTGTACATTTTGCATTATATCTGAATCAAAAGTGTCTCAATCATTCTTATTTGTGACAATGAGGTGTAAACTGGCACTCTCGGTGAACAGAGTCACGTCTGATCCCTGTTGTGGATTTAACGGATATTTGATTTTAACATTGAAAAGCTCTTTTGATCTATATTTTATCTTATGAAAAGCCAAAATTTTTCCATGGTAAAAATTTGTGGAATTGTAAACTAATGTTGGCAGAGGTTTACGCTCTATGAGCGCAGTGCTCTAACGTGTCCAGTGTTTTGAAACTATGTTAGGTACCTGAATGACAATGACAGCAACATTTAGCCATATTGTTACCTCACCACAAACAAACAAAAAAGAATTGTGTACTTAAATGTCCCACTGCTGTGTACTTGTGCTCACTGGCTTGTATTTTTATTCAGATGAGAACGTGCAGGAGCTGGCCGTGGAGCTCGTCCAGCTGGGATTCATCAGTGAGGTAAGAGTCAAAACCATCATGTTAGTTTGAGCGCTGAGATGAATGTTTTGTAGAAATCATCAGATTTCTGGATGGAGAGCACACCGCTATTCAAGCCAGACACTGTAACGCACACAAGATACATTTGACAACTGGTGGGGTGCGTTAACTGCAGTTAGCATTGAACTGTTGTTCACAGTAATCTTGGTCAGTGTTAACCACAGTTTGTGTGAAAGCATAGCAGTGCTCGCTTGGTGTCTGATTTAAATAACAGTGACAGCTCAGTTTTGTGTCAAGACCCCCAATGTCTGTGTTAAGCACAGCAGAGGCTTGTCCAGATTTATTTACTGGAGTGGCCATAAAGGGGTTAGCATGTAGTATATCACTTTAGCTTACTTGATAAAAACCAATAAGTTGTCAGCAGACTGATAATAAAATCAGCTTTTTTTCTAAGTAGGCTAAGCAGTACGATACAAAACCACATGACCAAAATGATGTGATGCACGTCTGCGCACACAAAGTCCTCCTTTATTAGGTTTTGTCTTGAGTTGCCTTGCTTCTCTGAGAACGTGTTTGTGATAATGCTGTAGGAGCACTCAGCCAATCATACAGCTTGGTTCTGGACAACTCTAAACTTAAACTCTCTAATCTGTCATAAGGTGTAATAAGAATGAACATTTCCTTTTCAGTTAATTATGTGCCTGTGCGGCCAATCCAGGCTGGAATTTGTGCCTGTTGTTATTTTTGTCACCCACCAGATGTCGCTGTTTAGTGCTTCATTCCATTGACACTTTACCTGATACATTTATACCTCGCGTCACAAGGCTTCATCAGTGCACAGCCAGTAGGCCGATAATTCCCGTAAACCTTTCATTGGTGCTCAAGTATAGAAGATTTAGGACCTTTATTCATTTTCTGTCCTCTCTGTCTCCCTGTGTTCAGGGCGATCAGCTGCGAATTGCATCAGTTCTTGAAGAGGCCTTTACAAAATTCTACAGCCGCAACGGTTCTCTCAATCCAGTCACGGTTTCCTCCTAGCGGCTGGTCGCCAGATCTTCTGCCCGTCCCTGTTGTCCTCCACAGCCGGACTAGCTGTCTTCTGCAGCAGAGCTTTGTGAGGACAGAGGACGAAGCCTTTGGTCTGACTGCAGATCCTGCAGCGTGTTTTTGTCTCTTCTTTTGGGGAAAAGCTGCCACTAAGTGGCTGGCACTTATTTTTTTTTTTTTCCTTCTGTTTTCCTCCCACCCAACACAGCCATCTGCTTCTCTTCTAAAAGAGGAAATCCTCAGTGCAACTTAAAGGAAAATACACGTTTTCAGTTTTTGGCTCATTTGTTTCAGTCCGTACGTAAAAGAAGTAGCACAGGTGAACAAAGGATAACTGTAGTATTTTTCCTTAAGTCAGTATTAAATCTGTATTTTAAACATTTTCACTTCAAACTGTTTAATAGTCGTCTGTATAAAAACAAGGTCATTGTCCTGGCGAGCTGCAGTGTACGTGTTGCGGTGTTCTACGGTTGCGTCTGGTTGTCTTTGGTCTTTTGCTTGAACAGCACCTGAGGTATCTCCCAAACGCTTGATGCAACAGGTGATGCTTTCACGCACAAAGTGATGTAATTATACATGGTAGTCCTGATACACACACAGCTGTGACACCATCAGAAGAGGAACGGCTCCCCGCCAAAAGTGTGTTATTTATTTGTGTCTCTTTGAGTGTACTATATTTCACACCCTGTTTGAATGTACGCATTTACATGCTTCAGTTCCTTCAATCATCCTGTGGTGTTCTATGAAAAGGGTGAACTCACCTGAATGTGATCCAACTGCAGCTTGTACGAAACGTATGACCCGTGTTCATCATCCACAGGAGGCGAATTACTCAGGAGAGGTTGCTCACATCTATTTGAAGATGCGTTGACCTCTGAATATAGGAGCTTTTTTTTGTGACAGTGGTTTATGTATTTTGATGCCCAGTTGGAAACTACTCGTATTGGGCACCATGATCTTGTGGATTTGGTTTAGTTAACGTTTGAACTGTGATGGAGGTAGTTTTAGTTATGAAGAGTGGAAAGTGTTTTAAGTTTTATCATCCAAAGCCTGTCTCTCCTTCTGTGGCCCTAAGTCAGTAGTTTTGTTGATGGTTAAACTATTTGGCTCCAGGCATTGTAGCTAATCAGGCCTGTGTTAACTCTTTGGGGATCTCTGCTAGTTTGCACTACTGTACACTTTTGTATAACGTCTGTTGGAAACGTACTGCGCCCTCTGGCTCACTCAGACCAACAGCAGAAATGTGGAGGGCTTCTTAGAAGCACTTTGGGAAATGTAGCGAGCCAGTTTCACGCCGATCGTCTTGTAGGGTCTATAGAGGCTATAAGACAAGGGTGAGACTGCCTAGCATGCTTGGAACCATCTTGTACACTGTTCGCTGGACACTGAGCTCTGTTACAGCACATTTACTCCCTTTTTCACTTCCTCAAATAAAAAGATTACACTCAGCGCTTTGTGACTTTGGTGCCTTGTTGACACATCATGACTGCTGCCCAAGTAGATCTGCTTACATAAATACACAAAACTAGACATTCCAAGTAGAATTTTTAATGCCTCCACCTGCTGTGGAAATGAGGGGTGTCGTGTGTGTGTGTGTGTGTGCGCGCGCGCGAATGCAAGCTTATGAATTACATCGAGGATGAAGGTGAAATAATATTTCTAACAGCCATGACATGATGGTATGACATTTACGATCATTTACATGTGTGAAACATACTGAATGTGTCAGTGTTAATGTTTACACTGTAGGGACGTAATCAAGTATGTGAAGCTGTATAACTTGCCCCCCAAAAATTGTTTGAATTCTAGCTCCGTCTCTCACGAATTTCATATTTTCGTCATAGTTGCCTCGTCCGTACAGGACCATGTTCTAACAGGTGCATTTGTCATACACGTCAAACAGGTTTTCAACCTGTCAATCCTGTGCAACTATTTTTATTGGAATCCACTATGTGGCAATATTTAGTATGCGCGAGTAACAAAAACATAAAAAAGTAAGTTGTTCACGGATACACTAAATTCTTACCACCTTATCTTCACAGTAGTAACCAGCCTCTTGAAATTATAATCCCTATATTTGCTTGTTTTTCTTTGTTCTGACACAAAACAATCAAATCTGAAGTGATGTGTATAAAATAGTAATGGGTGAAAAACACTTTATTTCCTGACAACTGTGTTTTGATTTGTTGAAATCATTAGGACCCTCAAGGTTGAAAATTGTTAACCCGTTGCTCACGAGTAGTACAATTCTTGCTCATTTGTGACTGAAGATATATAAAAAAGTTGGCCTTGATCATGAATTGTTAGCTTATCAATCAGTCTCAAATAAAATTCTTGAAAAAGTGATTTTGAAACAACTTGTGGATTGGTTGTATGATAATTCCTTAACTGTTGCCATCAGTGATGAGGTTTCTGTCTTATGGTTCTACAGAAACCACACTCACTAAATAACTAACACTCTGCTCACTTTGAATTCAGATGCCACTTCAGTGCTTCAGTTGCTGGATTTCAGTGCCGCATTTGATCCTGTAGACTTCTGCATATTCTGTTTGACTTGGAAAAACATCTGGCCTTTTTGATCATGTTGTTTCTTGGTTGATAAATTTATCCAACTGATCAGTGTGCCTTGTATGACATTTCCAAATTAGATGCTGTCAGATTACCCTTTTCCAGATGTTTTCCTCTGCAAATTCATTGAGAACTGACATACTTTTAAAATATGTGACATTATTCTACTCTGACAGAACTTTGAGAAATCACAGATGTTATGAGGGAATACTTCAGAAAAAACTAATTTTAGATCAACTTATTTTTACAACCCCTGGCAATAATTATGGAATCACCGGCCTCGGAGGATGTTTAATTTTGTAGGAAAAAAGCAGATCACAGACATGACACAAAACTAAAGTCATTTCAAATGGCAACTTTCTGGCTTTAAGAAACACTGTAAGAAATCAGGAAAAAAATTGTGGCAGTCAGTAACGGATACTTTTTAGACCAAGCAGAGGGGAAAAAAATATGGACTCACTCAATTCTGAGGAATAAATTATGGAATCACCCTGTAAATTTTCATCCCCAAAACTAACACCTGGATCAAATCAGATCTGCTCGTTAGTCTGCATCTAAAAAGGAGTGATCACACTTTGGAGAGCTGTTGCACCAAGTGGACTGACATGAATCATGGCTCTAACAAGAGAGATGTCAATTGAAACAAAGGAGAGGATTATCAAACTCTTAAGAGGGTAAATCATCACGCAATGTTGCAAAAGATGTTGGTTATTCACAGTCAGCTGTGTCTAAACTCTGTACCAAATACAAACAACATGGGAAGGTTGTTAAAGGCAAACATACTGGTAGACCAAGGAAGACATCAAAGCGTCAAGACAGAAAACTTAAAGCAATATGTCTCAAAAATCGAAAATGCATAACAAAACAAATGAGGAACAAATGGGAGGAAACTGGAGTCAACGTCTGTGACCGAACTGTAAGAAACCGCCTAAAGGAAATGGGATTTACATACAGAAAAGCTAAACGAAAGCCATCAACACCTAAGGGTGATTCTTTAACTATGGGCACTATTGGCCTTGTAAATGTAATTTCCACCACACCATTGCCTTACAATATAAAGCACCTTGGGGCAACTGTTGGTTGTGATTTGGTGCTATATACATGTGCTCTGATGTCACTGTTTATCTCCATAGAAACTACCCAAACAATCTTTCATACAAACTGTTTAAAGGGACATTACAGTGTTGTGGTGGAAATTACGGCAATAGTGTGGGACCAACTACGTTTTGTTTAAAAAAATCACAACAGTTGTATGACATTGAATACCCCAATTATGTTTTACTGATATTTTATTCAGAGATATTTTAAAACATTAGAAAAAACGTTTTTTTACCATTCATTTTTATCATTGAAGATCAAAAGTCTGGGTGTGGGACAAGCACAAAACGGCAATATTTGCATATAATGATGCTGAAAAGTAAAAAAAGTCATCATAGACTACTAGAACAAATTTCTTAACACACTTTCATTGTAAAGATAACTATAAAAGTGTGAAATTTCCCTTTTTCTGTTTTTTCATACAATATGATCAAAGGACATAAGTGCCCGTAGTCTAAGAATCACCCCTAAACAGAAAAAAACAAGGTTACAATGGGCTAAGGAAAAGCAATCGTGGACTGTGGATGACTGGATGAAAGTCATATTCAGTGATGAATCTCGAATCTGCATTGGGCAAGGTGATGATGCTGGAACTTCTGTTTGGTGCCGTTCCAATGAGATTTATAAAGATGACTGCCTGAAGAGAACATGTAAATTTCCACAGTCATTGATGATATGGGGCTGCATGCCAGGTAAAGGCACTGGGGAGATGGCTGTCATTACATCACCAATAAATGCACAAGTTTACATTGATATTTTGGACACTTTTATTATCCCATCAATTGAAAGGATGTTTGGGGATATCATTTTTCAAGATGATAATGCATCTTGCCATAGAGCAAAAACTGTGAAAACATTCCTTGCGAAAAGACACATAGGGTCAATGTCATGGCCTGCAAATAGTCCAGATCTTAATCCAATTGAAAATCTTTGGTGGAAGTTGAAGAAAATGGTCCATGACAAGGCTCCAACCTGCAAAGCTGATCTGGCAACAGCAATCAGAGAAAGTTGGAGCCAGATTGATGAAGAGTACTGTTTGTCACTCATTAAGTCCATGCCTCAGAGACTGCAAGCTGTTACAAAAGCCAGAGGTGGTGCAACAAAATACTAGTGATGTGTTGGAGCGTTCTTTTGTTTTTCATGATTCCATAATTTTTTCCTCAGAATTGAGTGATTCCATATTATTTTCCCTCTGCTTGGTCTAAAAAAGTAACCGTTACTGACTGCCACAATATTTTTTCCTGATTTCTTATAGTGTTTAAAGCCAGAAAGTTGCCATTTGAAATGACTTTAGTTTTGTGTCATGTCTGTGATCTGCTTTTTTTCTACAAAATTAAAACAACTGAATGAACATCCTCCGAGGCCGGTGATTCCATAATTTTTGGCAGGGGTTGTAGAATTGTACCATGTGTAGAGTCTTGTTGAAATGTACACACAATTGCAGTAAAATCCAGCTGTCATTTATTTGTACAAATCTTCATCCTTTATCTACTCACAGATGATGATGATCTAAACACAGAACATCACTGATTGAAATACTTTTCTTCAAAATGTTAAGAAACTGTAGCCCTTGTATGTTCATATACATACCTTAAATCACATAATGTGCTGAAATAAGTTGAATAAAACACATTTCATGCTGACAAACATTGCTGTTAAAAAAAAAAATTTCACAGCAGTATGATGAAAGTACAGCGACACTAAAAAGATTTTCATTACGAAACACGCCAAGTAAAAAGCTACCAAAACGGGGACATCCACTTAATGAATGTTTTTTTTTGTTTTTTTTTTTAAAGCTGTACAGGTTTGTTCAATTCTGTACATTGAGTTAAAAAAAACTTACAAAAACAGTACATAGCACTTCAAACACATTACACGTTAATTTTGCGTTACTTCCCGATCTGAAAGTAATGTATATAGGCACAGTAATTAAATTCACGAGGGATCCCGACAGCGGGTGTTTGGTCAACAACTGCAGCTAAACAAACTTTTAGCCGCTCTGTCCTTATTTCTCGCTGTCGTATCCAAACGTTTTCCCCCGTGGGACTGTACAGTCGATACACCATTGGGTCATACTGAACACAGTCAAAATAGACAATCACGTTGAGCTGCTTTAACTTCAATTCTCCTGTAATCTGTCTTCTCGAACTGTAAAAATCATTGCCACAAATTCTCGCAAGCTTCTGGTTTGTAACTATGAAGCATCAAAAAATGCCACATTCCAAACTATAAAGTCTCGCTCCAAATCTCTGGATGTTTAGGATTACAAAGTTGTACCTCGCTGAACCCGTGTGGGCCACTAACGTACACAAAGTTCAGTTCAAGATAAATTTCTATTTACAGGCACTGACAAGAACGTCTTGTATATTTTGCATACTTGTCCAAAATATTTGAAATATGTCCGTGTTGTTGTGGTAAATCTGTTAATGTAGGTGAAAATTGTTTTTTGATTCTTCTTTGGACTGAGCTGTCCAACAGGATCTTATTTTTATTAAAAACGTTCAATGGAAGCCAATAGAACTAGCACTTTCAAGGTATGTTTTATCACTTCTGCTTTTAATCTTGTGGAGCCAAAAGTGTTGTTTAGTAAATATATCTAAAGGAAAACTGGCTTAAATTTTAACATTCTTTTCCAGTGTTGAAGACAAGAAGCAAATATCCTAGGCATCCTAGCATTTTTAAAAAATGTTTTCCTTTGAAACATTTGAAACATTTTTTTTAAATCATGGTTAGGTTTGTTGCACACTGCTGTATAGTTTAACAAGAAATTAATAGTTACAATATTACAAATGACCAAAATATTGTTACAAAAAACAAACAAATGATTTCAGTCATTTGGGTGAACAAGAATTTTAGTTAAATGCTTTAATAATTTGAGATAACATGAAGGTGTTCATGATATAATTTTGATTACTGACTTGGTTCAAATCAAGATGGGCAAATAAAGGTGATGATACCTCTTAGACCTTACTATTTTTAGATATTTTTTCTTGTAATGTTTGTGATTAAACCAGATATTTTTTTTAAACTAATCCTGTCCTCTAGGGGGCAGATTAGCTTGCGCTCTGAAATCTCGAGCTCTTGTCTGCATCCAAAATTGAACAGGCCCATCAAAGCTCAGTCAACATATGAACAGACAAACCAGAAGTGTTGGGCGGGGCTTCGAGACCAGTTCATTTGTGTATTTTTCATTGATGGCCCTGAAGATATGAATTCAGGCTGATTCTGAAAGTTGTTTAAAAAACAACTTATTTGTGAAGGATTATTTTAATATGCCTCATAAGTAAGATTTAATTGAAGCCTTAATTAAAAGTGAGTGTTTTATAAATGAGAGGTTGGAACATAGTCACCTTGGGTGACTGTTATGTAAAACATTTAACAGTCTTAATTTTGTGATTTATTCTTACAAGATCTGCATACGATATTATTTTGAGGTGAAACTCTTTGACCCCAAACGTGGGCACAAACCTGAACTATACAGAAGAAACATCCACTTAGCACCACCAGAGCAGCAAGAAGTGTTTGACTTGCTGAGGCGCGTCCCGTTTCTGCTCATGCCTGGAAGTACAGAAACGTTTAACTCCATGGCGAAAGCCGCAAAACCGCTTCTCAGCTTTTACGATGAAGGCGTCAGTCGAAGAGGTCCGAGGATTAGCCAATAGCGACGGCTTCCTTTATTTCTTCAGACACTGGTACATCAGCGCTCGTGGACTGAGCGCGTAGCGCTCAGAGTTGAGTAACTTGGCCATGTACTGCGGACACTGCGGGGTCATGTACGACACGGCAGGGCTGACGGCCATCACCTCGGCAATCTTCTGCTTCATCTCACTTATCTCTCTGTCCTGCTTCACCGCTTTATCTGTCAGACAAACAGAGGGACAGACGGGGGATGGACAGTCTTAGATACTTGCATAATTTACAACAATCTGTTAGATCTGATCAGGGACCAGATTGGGAACAAATTGCATTAGTTATGTGATACAGGTCAGATCAGATTTGTCCAGTTCTGTGTCAGCCTGATCCCGTCTGATCTCAGAAGCTAAGCAGTGTGGGGCCTGGTCAGTACTTGGATGGGAGACCTCTTTGGAACACCAGGGGCTGTGTGTGTTTCTCCAGGTAAATCTGGAGTTGCGTCAGGAAGGGCATCCAGCATAAAACTTGTGCCAAATACCAATGCGGATCTGGGTGAATCCACTGTGGCGACCCCGAACAAACAGGAGCAGCTGAAAGAACAACAATAACTTATGGACACTGAAAACTGATTCACTCTGTATACAAATGGTCATATTTTAAATCCCTTGAATTAAAGCTGAAGGTTTGCGTGACAACATTTTGTTCTATTTTAACCTCAGTGTGGTGGTTGACAGAGACAAAATTTCAAAAATTTTACCTTGTTGTATATTAAGTATCATTTCTACAATATGAGTCTCTAACGGAGGACGAGGACAGAACTTGTTGACTTCTGATGCATATTTTCTTTGAATGAAATTGACCACAAAAAATTAAAAATGCCTTACTTAGGCCCCATTTTAAAAAACAAAAACAGTTTATCATCCCATCTTGGACGCTAAGTACAACGTTGCAGGTGGGTTTTTCCTCGTCTGCTTCCTCGTCCTTGATAATGAAATGAACTGAGTGACATAAACTTAATTAATTCATATTACAAGGGGAAGGTTCATTTCCAACTTCAAAATTTTACTGTTGTTTCTCTGTTTCTAATACAAATTAAAAAAAAAAAAAATCCACCCTCCTTCACTTTTTTCAGATGTCAAGGATGATAAACTTTTTTTTTTTTTTTTTTACGGGGCCGTATCTTCATCTGGCTTACAAACCGGTACTTATTCGACGTAGGTTATATAGACAATCCAAGTCGTTAGTTTTTGCTAGCAAAAGGGCTGACGACACTGATACAGGAGAAGTTTGTCCGATGCAAACTTGCCCCAGGTGTGAACTGGGCCTGGGGTAAACCCTACCCCTACTCCTAACTCTTCCCCTAACCTGGGCGAGTTCTCTCGTTACCGACAACACCACCTTAAAGGTAAACACAGAAATGCCAAGTGAAAGGATGGGACGAGAACCTTGTGCAATTTCCAGCTGACGGCGGGCATCTCCCAGAGCGGAGAACAAGTCCAGTTTGATGCGGGTTTCAGCGCTCAGGTTGTATTCCAGATGTTGAGCTTTCTCCTGCATGGCAGACAGCGTGGACAAAAGCATGTCCGTGTCTTTCTCCACGCAGCGGTACTTTCCGAGAACCTGAATTCAAAGAAAGAAAAAAAATCCATCAGATCACGTGTGTAAACAACAACAACAAAAAAAATAACAGTGATGATGAACCGGTCAGCCATTAAAAAAAAAAGAAAGCTGCACATCAATTTTGAGCTATTCTTAAATAATTCTTTCTGTGTTCACATTTGTTTCCAGTTTGTCTCATTTGAAGTCACTTTATTTAATAATAATAATAATAATTTTAAAAAATGTGCCGTGTTTTTATGAGATCTCTTTCACCATGCTTCATGAACAATCCACCACCCAGAGGTGGGCACAGTTCCACTAATTAGCTAACTGCTAATTAGCAAGGCTAACATTTTCATTAGCAGATTTGCTTTGTAGTTACATTTAAAAATCATTAGAGGACAAATTGGCTTCTACTAAATTTAGTTCCGCTAACGTTAAGGCAGCTAACACATTTTTGGATAAAGTTTAATGGTGAAAAATGCTTGTAAACCCTAAAAATCACGTTTGTTCCTGCTGAAGCTTATACAAACTAATCCAATAAGTCAAATCAACACATCGCATGAAGACAACAAGCGTCACCTCGATGGATGAGCAAAAGGTCAAACTAGAGTAAATATTAAAATTTTTAAACATATTAATAAACATGACCACTCTTTGAGGACTATTTTTCTGGATTTTTGAGCCAAAAAACTGTCAAATGTAAATTCATATAATAAAATTAGCGGTTGCATCAGCTAAAGGTTATAATTTATTGATTTCGCATTAACATAGTTATCTTTTCAGTTAGCAGATTGGTGGTTATCAGTGCTAACTTTTAGGTTAGCTGTGCCCACCCCTGATACCACATAGATGAAATCAAATAATACACAGTACAACAATATACACAGCCGCTGTCACACAAATACAACCACACAAAAATACTGATGTGGTGACAAAGTGCCAGATGTTGATTGCAGGCCAAAATAAAATAGATTTTTAAAAGTCACTACATTTCACAAATGAAAACCAATCACTTTTGTAACAAATCTTACGAAATGCAAGCACACATAATTACAGGCATTTAAAAATAAAATAAGCAAAACTACCACATGACCAAATGGAGGACAATCAAGTACTGGACCACTTCAAACTCACAATCAAGTACTGGACCACTTCAAACTCACAAGTTCATTCCCAAATAGAGTAAAATGATACCTCTATTTCATTCTCTAGATCTACCACACGACTCTCTTTCACTTGATACTCCAGCTGTAGTTGTTTGTACTCTGTCTCTAGATCTTTAACTCTTTTCCTTAACATTTGGGTTTCAGAGTGTTCCTGCCTGGTGTAGGAAAAAATACAGCAACAGTTTGGAGCATTAAGAGAACGGTTTTAAACCGGGACTAATTCACACAGAAAGAAACATTGCATGTCACTTCTATTTATAAAGGGGTCATATTATCCCAGGGTCTTAAAAACGGGCATTGAGGTTAATGGTAAAAGTACCTCCTGGTAGTAAAAATGAAGGATTTCAAGGCATCTCTGGAAAAAAACCTAGCAAAACACTATTACATCTACTGGGATAAGTATCAGTTTCAGCACTAAAAACGTTATTTGCTGAACAACCCCAGGTTTCTTTTCAGCACTGTAGCCAGGCTGACAAAGAGTCAGAGCTCTATTGAGCCGAGTATTCCTTTAACTTTAACTAGTAATGACTTCATGACTTTCTTTGCTAATAAAATATTAACTATTAGAGAAAAAATTACTCATAACCATCCCAAAGACGTATCGTTATCTTTGGCTGCTTTCAGTGATGCCGGTATTTGGTTAGACTCTTTCTCTCCGATTGTTCTGTCTGAGTTATTTTCATTAGTTACTTCATCCAAACCATCAACATGTCTATTAGACCCCATTCCTACCAGGCTGCTCAAGGAAGCCCTACCATTATTTAATGCTTCGATCTTAAATATGATCAATCTATCTTTATTAGTTGGCTATGTACCACAGGCTTTTAAGGTGGCAGTAATTAAACCATTACTTAAAAAGCCATCACTTGACCCAGCTATCTTAGCTAATTATAGGCCAATCTCCAACCTTCCTTTTCTCTCAACAATTCTTGAAAGGGTAGTTGTAAAACAGCTAACTGATCATCTGCAGAGGAATGGTCTATTTGAAGAGTTTCAGTCAGGTTTTAGAATTCATCATAGTACAGAAACAGCATTAGTGAAGGTTACAAATGATCTTCTTATGGCCTCAGACAGTGGACTCATCTCTGTGCTTGTTCTGTTAGACCTCAGTGCTGCTTTTGATACTGTTGACTATAAAATTTTATTACAGAGATTAGAGCATGCCATAGGTATTAAAGGCACTGCGCTGCGGTGGTTTCATTCATATTTATCTAATAGATTACAATTTGTTCATGTAAATGGGGAATCTTCTTCACAGACTAAGATTAATTATGGAGTTCCACAAGGTTCTGTGCTAGGACCAATTTTATTCACTTTATACATGCTTCCCTTGGGCAGTATTATTAGACGGCATTGCTTAAATTTTCATTGTTACGCAGATGATACCCAGCTTTATCTATCCATGAAGCCAGAGGACACTGCAGGATTGTCTTAGACATAAAGACATGGATGACCTCTAATTTCCTGCTTTTAAACTCAGATAAAACTGAAGTTATTGTACTTGGCCCCACAAATCTTAGAAACATGGTGTCTAACCAGATCCTTACTCTGGATGGCATTACTCTGGATGGCATTACCCTGACCTCTAGTAATACTGTGAGAAATCTTGGAGTCATTTTTGATCAGGATATGTCATTTAATGTGCGCATATTAAACAAATATGTAGGACTGCTTTTTTGCATTTACGCAATATCTCTAAAATTAGAAAGGTCTTGTCTCAGAGTGATGCTGAAAAACTAATTCATGCATTTATTTCCTCTAGGCTGGACTATTGTAATTCATTATTATCAGGTTGTCCTAAAAGTTCCCTGAAAAGCCTTCAGTTAATTCAAAATGCTGCAGCTAGAGTACTAACCGGGACTAGAAGGAGAGAGCATATCTCACCCATATTGGCCTCTCTTCATTGGCTTCCTGTTAATTCTAGAATAGAATTTAAAATTCTTCTTCTTACTTATAAGGTTTTGAATAATCAGGTCCCATCTTATCTTAGGGACCTCGTAGTACCATATCACCCCAATAGAGCGCTTCGCTCTCAGACTGCAGGCTTACTTGTAGTTCCTAGGGTTTGTAAGAGTAGAATGGGAGGCAGAGCCTTCAGCTTTCAGGCTCCTCTCCTGTGGAGCCAGCTCCCAATTCAGATCAGGGAGACAGACACCCTCTCTACTTTTAAGATTAGGCTTAAAACTTTCCTTTTTGCTAAAGCTTATAGTTAGGGCTGGATCAGGTGACCCTGAACCATCCCTTAGTTATGCTGCTATAGACTTAGACTGCTGGGGGGTTCCCATGATGCACTGAGTGTTTCTTTCTCCTTTTGCTCTGTATGCACCACTCTGCATTTAATCATTAGTGATTGATCTCTGCTCCCCTCCACAGCATGTCTTTTTCCTGGTTTTCTCCCTCAGCCCCAACCAGTCCCAGCAGAAGGCTGCCCCTCCCTGAGCCTGGTTCTGCTGGAGGTTTCTTCCTGTTAAAAGGGAGTTTTTCCTTCCCACTGTCGCCAAGTGCTTGCTCACAGGGGGTCGTTTTGACCGTTGGGGTTTTTACGTAATTATTGTATGGACTTGCCTTACAATATAAGGCGCCTTGGGGCAACTGTTTGTTGTGATTTGGCGCTATATAAATAAAATTGATTGATTGATTGATTGCTGTACAGGGGACCAGTGACGTACTGGCCATTAGGCGGTCCCTACCAATGTGCAACACTGATTCCATCTACTCTGTAACACTGACAGAATTGTGACCTGATTGCCAGCAGTGTGAGGCTGAGCAGCTCAAGTGGGCCCCTGAACCAAATGATGAGTAAGTTTTTACAGCCTGCTCAACAATAAAAGCATTTTAAATAGTCGGTAAATGGACACAGCAAATTATCCAAATGGAATATGGATGTTCTTTCATAACAAGACCCTCAAAGCTGTCAGGGATTGCTTTGGAGTCACTCCCAGATGAACCATAATACATGACTTGGCTGCAATTCTGGGCTGTATAGGGAGGTGAGAAAGCAGCGTGTGATGGCTCTGACGGTAGACGAGGAGGCATTTGTTCAAAGAATCGGTGAGATCTGCGGTCTAATGAAAAACTGCTTGCTTATAGAGAAATTGAAGCACTGTTTTCCTCCAAATCTACAATTTGTTGTGGCAAGTGAAGGTGCAGTCCTGACAGGTTACTTCTCCAGTCAAGACGGGTGCCCATTTATAACAGGGTGGACTGGGATGATGCAAATGAAGTATTTTGTCCAATGACATAGACAACTATCCAGAAGCACACACCTGGGGCCTGTACTACGAAGCGGGGTTAACTTACTCAGATGTAACCCAGGGTCAACTTCTTAAACCGGGGTTGACAAAACCTGGTTTTCTCAAGTGGTGTTAATCGGTACTACGACGCTGAGTAAGATGTTGATTTGTTGAACCTGTGTTAACCTAATTGGAGTTTGTGCGTGTTCACATACAAGGGGCAGGTTGCAGCACACGTCACCATTTTTCAATGATGGCGCGGTCACCTTACTTTACTGAAGAAGAATGCACGATTATTATGCGGAGCTACGAGGAATTTAAATTAACGTTAAGGGGGAAATCGAACACATCGTCTGCCAATAAAGCAAGACAGGCTTGTTGGCAACGTATTGCTGATTGGGTAAATGCTCACGTCATCTAAGGATTTAAAGCCATTAATGGTCATTCTGTTAACATAGGTACATATATATCACTTTGGCATGAAGGTTATCCAACAGGACAGCCCCATGTGGGGAGAAAAAGAATGTGAAATATGTAATTATAGTAATTGCATATTGGAATATTTAGAAAAATCAACCAAACCAAAGCAACCCTTATGTGGCTGAAATAAGTGAAAAGAAGGTGAGCTTAGAGTGGACTACACGATAATGGGCATATGAAATAAGCCGAATAGAATGGCTATACCTGCACATTGATACTGTGAAAAGATTTGCGATTGACATAATCGCCCTCATGCTCTCCCAGGGGTGCACTGACTGGGATTTGCGTGCAATCAATGGCTCCTATTACTCTTGGGAAACCTAGGAGAAATTGTCACTGATAAGCCCCACTTCGCCCAATTAATGGACATGCATTAGACCTATTTTGATATTAATAATTACCCGCGATTGCATAAAACCCTTCTTTGATTTGCATTGCGGATAAATGGCCAGGGAAAACGACAAATGCATCCAACAGTTTAGATAGAGCAAGTACTACCTTGCGAATCATACGACATACAGTATCCTTGCTCAGATGTTCAGCATCACCGATGGAATACATAAATTGTCCACTGGCAAAATATCTAAGCGCAAGGCACATTATCTGCTCGATCGTCAGGGCATTGCTACGATGGGTGATGTTACAGACTTCTGGCCCGATCAGCTGACAAAGATGACGAATTCCCTCGGCTGAGAATCTATATCTTTCACAGAGAATATCGTCCGGGTATGTCAGCGGATTCTGGTGGTCTTTAAAAACCCTCGCCCTGTGAGGAGAGCCCCTCACAATTTGTGCCCCAATATCAAACGGATCATCCAGGTAGCCCGGCATTGTCTTCGGAGTGATTGAAGGTGGATGGGCGGTACTTATAAAGGGAGTGGTTAAGCGAAAACCTCAAGCTAACCTAGAACATAACCTGCTCGGAGCAGGTTTGACACGCAGTGTAAATTGCCATGGCAGCATACCTCGATCAAAACCTATCCACCTTTCGTAGTACGGGTTAACCGGGAAGTTACTCAACACGTCATCATCTTACTCCCGAAGTTACCCTGATAAGCCAGTAACCCTGCTTCGTAGTACAGGCCCCTGGAGACAAACCCCATTCTATACTGCATGTTGACAGTTGAACTCAGTAAAAAAAAAAGAAAAAAAAAAGATGCAAATAGTTGTTTGGGTTAATAGGGCTCTAATAAAATGTCGTGCTTATTTATCATGTTACAGGGTAACATATGTCACATGTCAGTGGATGTTGACCTTGTTTGACCTTTACTTTGGACACCAAGCATTCAACACAGTCAAAACTATTCCATTTATTAATTCTTTTATTTCAACTAATAATTTGCATCATTTTTTAATGAAATTGGAGCAACTTTAACTTTTGACCCCTGTACAAACTGAAATTGACCTTTATCACCATTTTGCTGTTTTTAACCCCATAACTCCAGAACATTCCGTCATAGATAGTCCAAACTATACCTTTTTGGAAACATTATGATCAGACAAATAATGTGATATAGTTTTCAACATTATTGGAGCATTTTTAAAGTTTGACCGCTGTGTAATTCTTCATTGACCCCCTACCTGGTTATAGCTACCACCCTGGGAAGGCTATCATACATCTTTGTGTAGGCCATGATACTCTAAGTGTTGTTTCATCCCCTTAAGTGGTACCGATTAGGTCACAATTGCTGACTGGCTCATGGACTATCAGTGGCGAGCTGTGCCAAAGGACGACAGCTGGGGTAAAGTAATCCGGTTAACTGTATAAATGGTCATTTTAAAAAGTTTCTTTTTATATTTACTGAGGTAAACATACGAGTTTACCTCCACAGAGATGATCTCCATGCTATCGGATGCTTCTGACATTTTTGCCTCATCTGTGGCAACAATGATCAGTTTACTGTGTTTCTAGGTAGCTGAGTGCCATTAGATTATTTATCCAGTTAGCTCCTGACTGTGTTTGCTTCTAAAATCAATACTGCACTGATTCATTTCGTTTTGTCCAGAGTGAAATGAAAAACTCCCCTTTATCACAAAATCCCAGCCATAACTTTAGAAGGTGAAGAAAAACAGAATTTGCATAATATGACCCCTTTAATATGCCACATACTTTATTATGTAATGAAGATGACCTATATACTGTATGATGCAAAGATATCGTTGGGAGTCTGAAATAGTGTACTGGCTTAAAACATACCAGCATCTATGAAATAAATGATATTCAGCAGCTTTAAAATTCAGATTTGACTGTTCAGTTAGAAAAACGTTGTTTACCTGTTAGTGGGAACACGTGCCATACCGGCTGCCTCCCCCAGTTTGTGAGCCTGAAGCTCAGCCAACTGTTTCTCAACAGAGAGTCTGGCCTCAGTCTCTGCTCTCGTCGTCTTCTCCAGCATCGCACCGGTCTGTTTGTCCCTCTGTTTGGTTTTGGTGAGACAGAGAATCCTGCAGTAAAGGAATTCAAAATTATTTTACACGGTGCCAGAAAGACAACTGCAAATAAGAGGGTGACTGCAACAGAGATCTGCGATTGGACAATCAATGTGCAGTAACCAAGTTGAATGTTTTCACCACTTTTGTTTTTCCCAAGTTCCGATGCTAAAAACTAGTCACAGTCTGGGCCATACGTATTTGGACAGTGACACTATTTTTGTCAAGTTTCCTCTATACACCACCACAGTGAAGCTGAAAAGAAACAATCAGGATGTGCTGGTAGTGTCGACTTTGAGCTTTTATCCAAGGGCTTCAGCAAAAACATACAAATCATCAATTTTGCAGCTAGTTTTCTTGAAACATGTCATGGGATGGAAAGATGAACATCTCCAAGTTATTAAATATACAACCCCTGGCAAAAATTATGGAAACACCGGCCTCGGAGGATGTTCATTCAATTGTTTAATTTTGTAGAAAAAAAGCAGATCACAGACATGACACAAAACTAAAGTCATTTCAAATGGCAACTTTCTGGCTTTAAGAAACACTATAAGAAATCAGGAAAAAAAAAATTTGTGGCAGTCAGTAACGGTTACTTTTTTAGACCAAGCAGAGGGAAAATTATATGGAATCACTCAATTCTAAGGAAAAAATTATGGCATCATGAAAAACAAAAGAACGCTCCAACACATCACTAGTATTTTGTTGCACCACCTCTGGCTTTTATAACAGCTTGCAGTCTCTGAGGCATGGACTTAATGAGTGACAAACAGTACTCTTCATCAATCTGGCTCCAACTTTCTCTGATTGCTGTTGCCAGATCAGCTTTGCAGGTTGGAGCCTTGTCATGGACCATTTTCTTCAACTTCCACCAAAGATTTTCAATTGGATTAAGATCCGGACTATTTGCAGGCCATGACATTGACCCTATATGTCTTTTTGCAAGGAATGTTTTCACAGTTTTTGCTCTATGGCAAGATGCATTATCATCTTGAAAAATGATTTCATCATCCCCAAACATCCTTTCAATTGATGGGATAATAAAAGTGTCCAAAATATCAATGTAAACATGCATTTATTGATGATGTAATGACAGCCATCTCCCCAGTGCCTTTACCTGACATGCAGCCCCATATCATCAATGACTGTGGAAATTTACATGTTCTCTTCAGGCAGTCATCTTTATAAATCTCATTGGAACGGCACCAAACAAAAGTTCCAGCATCATCACCTTGCCCAATGCAGATTCGAGATTCATCACTGAATATGACTTTCATCCAGTCATCCACAGTCCACGATTGCTTTTCCTTAGCCCATTGTAACCTTGTTTTTTTCTGTTTAGGTGTTAATGATGGCTTTCGTTTAGCTTTTCTGTATGTAAATCCCATTTCCTTTAAGCGGTTTCTTATAGTTCGGTCACAGACGTTGACTCCAGTTTTCTCCCATTCGTTCCTCATTTGTTTTGTTGTGCATTTTCGATTTTTGAGACATATTGCTTTAAGTTTTCTGTCTTGACGCTTTGATGTCTTCCTTGGTCTACCATATGTTTGCCTTTAACAACCTTCCATGTTGTTGTATTTGGTCCAGAGTTTAGACACAGCTGACTGTGAACAACCAACATCTTTTGCAACATTGCGTGATGATTTACCCTCTTTTAAGCGTTTGATAATCCTCTCCTTTGTTTCAATTGACATCTCTCGTGTTGGAGCCATGATTCATGTCAGTCCACTTGGTGCAACAGCTCTCCAACGTGTGATCACTCCTTTTTAGATGCAGACTAACGAGCAGATCTGATTTGATGCAGGTGTTAGTTTGGGGATGAAAATTTACAGGGTGATTCCATAATTTATTCCTCAGAATTGAGTGATTCCATATTTTTTTCCCTCTGCTTGGTCTAAAAAGTATCCGTTACTGACTGCCACAATTTTTTTTCCTGATTTCTTATAGTGTTTCTTAAAGCCAGAAAGTTGCCATTTGAAATGACTTTAGTTTTGTGTCATGTCTGTGATCTGCTTTTTTTCTACAAAATTAAAAGAGGGTAAATCATCATGCAATGTTGCAAAAGATGTTGGTTGTTCACAGTCAGCTGTGTCTAAACTCTGGACCAAATACAAACAACATGGGAAGGTTGTTAAAGGCAAACATACTGGTAGACCAAGGAAGACATCAAAGCGTCAAGAAGGAAACTTAAAGCAATATGTCTCAAAAATCGAAAATGCACAACAAAACAAATGAGGAACGAATGGGAGAAAACTGGGGTCAACGTCTGTGACCGAACTATAAGAAACTGCTTAAAGGAAATGGGATTTACATACAGAAAAGCTAAACGAAAGCCATCATTAACACCTAAACAGAAAAAAACAAGGTTACAATGGGCTAAGGAAAAGCAGTCGTGGACTGTGGATGACTGGATGAAAGTCATATTCAGTGATGAATCTCGAATCTGCATTGGGCAAGGTGATGATGCTGGAACTTTTGTTTGGTGCCGTTCCAATGAGATTTATAAAGATGACTGCCTGAAGAGAACATGTAAATTTCCACAGTCATTGATGATATGGGGCTGCATGTCAGGTAAAGGCACTGGGGAGATGACTGTCATTACATCATCAATAAATGCACAAGTTTACATTGATATTTTGGACACTTTTATTATCCCATCAATTGAAAGGATGTTTGGGGATGATGAAATCATTTTTCAAGATGATAATGCATCTTGCCATAGAGCAAAAACTGTGAAAACATTCCTTGCAAAAAGACACATAGGGTCAATGTCATGGCCTGCAAATAGTCCGGATCTTAATCCAATTGAAAATCTTTGGTGGAAGTTGAAGAAAATGGTCCATGACAAGGCTCCAACCTGCAAAGCTGATCTGGCAACAGCAATCAGAGAAAGTTGGAGCCAGACTGATGAAGAGTACTGTTTGTCACTCATTAAGTCCATGCCTCAAAGACTGCAAGCTGTTATAAAAGCCAGAGGTGGTGCAACAAAATACTAGTGATGTGTTGGAGCGTTCTTTTGTTTTTCATGATTCCATAATTTTTTCCTCAGAATTGAGTGATTCCATATTATTTTCCCTCTGCTTGGTCTAAAAAAGTAACCGTTACTGACTGCCACAATTTTTTTTTCCTGTTTTCTTATAGTGTTTCTTAAAGCCAGAAAGTTGCCATTTGAAATGACTTTAGTTTTGTATCATGTCTGTGATCTGCTTTTTTTCTACAAAATTAAACAACTGAATGAACATCCTCCGAGGTCGGTGATTCCATAATTATTGCCAGGGGTTGTAAACATTAGGTACCGTATGATAAATCTGTGTCAAGTAGGCAGTTCTCAAAAACCTATTGACCACGCAAGAAGGAGACTAGTGAGGAAAGCCACCAAGACCACCATAACACCTTTCAAGGAATTATAGACTTCTCTGGCTGTGATTGTACGATGCAGTTTCTCCAGCTGCAGCCACAGAAGCTGATACATTCAGTTTTCTTGGGTGTCTTGGTGGCTTCCCTCACAAGTCTCCTTCCTGCACAGTCACTCAGTTTTAGAGAACTGCCTATGCCAGACAGTTTTGCCATATAGTACCACACTGTATTGCTTAATGATTGATGTAAATTAAGTCTAATACATATTCGATGACTTGGACACACGTTCATGTATCCGTCCCGTCTTGTTTAAAGCAAAGTGGTTGTAAAAGCGATGATCTCTATTAATAATCGTTATGTCCAATTACTTGTGAGCTCTGAAAATGGAGAGACAAGGTATAAAATGGCAGTAATTCCTAGGTGGATCATGCAGTATTCCTGTCAAATCCCCTTGAAAATACAACAACTTGATGGTTTCATTTAAACACCACTGCGGTGGTTTACAGGCTCAAAATGAGAGACTGTGTCACCGTCCAAATATTTATGGATCAGGCTCCAGAAAGCTTCCAATGGCAGTCATTTATCCTCTCTCTCAGTAGCTGGCTCCACAAAGCGCTAATGCTAATCCGAGCACCGTCTCTACTGGCAGTTATCCCCGTCCTGCTGAGAAGCATTTTTATTTATAGATGGTTGCTCCGTGTCAAACAGCCCACAGACGGAGCTCAGAAACATTCGTTGGACCACTCACTTGCTTTGCAGCAGCATGTTGGACTGCCTGAGAAGAGAAACCTCCGGCCTCAGGCTCCTCTCGCTGTTGGTCAAGTTGCAGATGTGACTCCGCAGTTCCTGCTCACTCTGCCGACTTGTCTGCAGCTCACCTTTCAGCCGCTTGAGCTCCTGCTCCAACCTAGAGCAGCAGGTGGGGTTACGGGAGAAAGCGGGATTATTTGAGTTCCAATTTTACTTACACGTGCATAAATGATGCGAGCAGCGGCTTACTTGTTCACTTGCTCAGTGTGGTAATTCTGAGCAGCAGTGGCGCTCTTGTCTGTCTCGTCTCGGTTGGGACTGACTGTTTTTACGCCGGATCTGTGCTTCTTCTCAGTCCGGCACGTAGGGGGCGAAGGAGTGTTTGTGCTGCTCCTACGGGCTTTTGGTGAAGAGCTCTTAGCCACCCGGGTGGTTTTGCTTCCTTGCTCCTCTGGAGGTAGATTTTCTGAGGTGATGGAGGGCGCTGGTCCCTCTGCCCCACTGTGGAGAAGATCACCATTGCTGCTTTTGGATGATGTTGGACGTCGGTTTGAGTCAGATGACCTCGTGTCTTGCGTTCCCTTCTCTGCCCCTCGCTCCTCATAGCGGATCTGGAGGCAGTCAGCAGTGTGTGCCTCGTCGTGGGCTACCAACGCCCCGTTCTGACACTGATACAGAGCTGACTCAGGTTTCAGCTTCCACTTGGAATCTGCAAGAAAAAGCCATTGTTAGGAATGATATGATAAATGCTATGAAATGATAAATACAATAATGCCACAGCTTATCGTGGAGTGAAGAAACGTATTGCCATTAAAGTTGGGCGGACTTGTTCTTCCTCTCTACCATGTTCATCCATCTCACTTAACCAACCAACCAACCAAAAAAATACTACATTTTATCTGTCCATCCATCTATGAAATCAGTGGATACTCTGATTGCAGCACTTGAGAATCCAAGTGAGGAATTGAAGTGTCTGGATTTACCATTGTTCTGGATGAAAACTAATTTCCAGGCTTTTAATGACTTCCTGGACTCAGCCATCAGATGAGTATCTGCATGTGGTGAAAGGGTTGAACTTCTAGAGACGTTCACGTAGCTTGGCAATATCGTTTGATGTCTCTGGGTCCTTTGACTTTAAGATGGAGAGACACCTGAGAAGAGCTTAGGAAGTCATGAGGTTGATGGACAGAGATGGTTGGTGATGCTGATACTTTTGCAGTAGAACAAAGTTCAAAGTCTTATGGGTCCTGGTGCTTCATGTCTGACTGTATGGTTGTGGGTTTTGGATGCTAACAAGTGACCTAAGATAACAGCTGGATGACGTTGTTGCCAGGTCTCTTCACTAGATGTTTGGGTACGACTGGAATGACTTTGTGTCAAACAAGCGGTTATTTATGGAAACAGTTATATATGGAGTATCACTTGCACTGTGAGGGAGCATCAGTTTTGACCAGGTGTTGTGTTGCTCTGGTCTTATTCCAGCATCAGTTCCTCAGTGTTGAGGACCCAATCAACTGGAGGCCCCCAATCCACCTGTGTGGCAGGTGGATGATTACACTCTAAAGATGTAGACAGGCCAATTGGCTGCCTGGGTCACTGCCATCCAGGACCCAAAGCGGTTCCATACTGTGAGGGATGCAGTGACACGCATCTGGGTGCACGCTCCCAGATCTAACCTGACCATTGATCTGTTGGTCAGTGGTGTTTGACATGTCAGAAGGTACAGGTTGCACAATCCCAATTTTGAAGTCCAATTCTTTTCACGATACACATTTCTGTTGGCTTTATTGGAACATTTTTAGCAGAAACTGAAATGTTGGAAATATTTCCTGAAAATACCTGTACTGTCCTGCTAAAAATTATTGGCACCCCTGAATTTAAAGTATGTTCAGCAATCCGATTTTGTATAATCAGAAAATATACAGCAAAAATGCAGATAATTGGGAGAGTGTAAGAAATAATCCAAAAACAACAAACGCTGTCATCCTGTAACTCACCAAATTAAAAGACCACATAATGAGGCTAAAGTGATTAGACAGTGGTTAACTTTGATGCACCTGATCAGTCACAAGAGTAATTTTGTTTTGCTCATGTAAACTTTGATGCACGTCTGCCACCTGCTGGATGGTTACTGGACACTGGAAGGATTACAGATAATTAGGAACAGCTGTGGTTGAATTTAAATGTCACCGAGCAACACTGAGCATGCCATGTGTTTGTCTGTGTGCTTCGCCCAGCGTAGCTCACCTTCATGTTCACATCAACTAGCAAGTTAAGCTAGCAACCACAGGGAGAAACATGATGCCCATTGTACGGGCAAATAAAGGATGAAATATGCAATAGCACAATACAGCAAAACCTAAATTAAATAGATGGGGGTGGTCTCAGAATTTTTTACTGATGGCAATCAAAAGTTTTCCACAACGGTACAAAACGTTTGCAACAGCCAAGATTTGGAACATTGTTTCAGAGTCACTAACTGTGCTAAATGGGGCTCCATGAACCCACCGACAGTTTCAGTCATCATATATCATATAAATGAGTGAGAGATTAATCAGTAGTGGCAAACAATCTCTACATCCAGCCCTGCTCAAGGCCAAGAAAAAAACATTTCAAAGATACTCTGAGAATGAAAGGGGGGTGGGGAAGGGGCTGCAGAGAGTTTGCAGCTTACTTTCATCTGAGCCTGTTTTGGGGTAAATGTGTAGACCTGGAGGGAGGGAATGCTGCAGGAGGTGCATGTGGAAATCGTTGTCACTCTGCACGGCTTTCTGGATGCGCAGCTTAAAGATGTTGGTGAAGTAGCAGGTGGCATCAAAACCCAGATACACGACAGGATATCCGATGCTGGACAGAGACGCAGATGAAAAGAGAGACTGTTAATGGGTGTGAAATATGATCACGACAGTTGCACTGTTCGGCTACAAACAACACGAGCTGCCGTTAGTTTATTAAGAAATTTGCTTTTATTTTTTTTTTTACAATTTTTCATATTTTATTAGTCATGACTGGATGCTTTAGGACATTTGTCCCTAGACATGTCCTCCCGGCAGACAGACAGAATCCATTGCCTCCTGTTTGTTAACATAACTCAAAAACAATGAATGCTATTATCTGGTATTTTTTAACCTGCCATTTATTTTTATCTTTTCACTCGGAACAAAAACCATTTTAATTAGTACACAAACACTGTCTAAGGCTAAGCAGCTACATAATGTAACTGCACAGGGCAAGCTAAAACCATTTAGTAAAACAACTGTACAATTAGGTTTTGTTACTTCAGTGGTGACAAGAAGTGATTTACTGTGTTTTTTTTGCTTGTGACATTAAATTACATTATTTAGCCTGTTTGATTGTGATAATGCACTGATTAAAATTATGTCCTGAGTGAAAAGATGAAGTCCAAAACATTTAAAAAAAAAAAATAGACCCCAAGTTGAAAAATACCAGATTTCTCTTTAAAAAGGGGCAAATTTGGTAAACTTTGATGCACCAGATCAAGCCACAAGCTTATTATATACCATAGATATGTCTGCCATCTAGTGTATAGATGGATTAGGAGCAGGTGTGGTTGTCAGTGAACCAGACAGTTTCTGCACTGAAACGTGATAATCACAGAACTAATCCATTAGTTTCTGGATTAACAGCGGTCATGTTGTCAAAGTCAAGTGATACTCACAACTCCACACAACCCTGCAGAAAGGATTTTGGATGAATGTGTCTGAAGCTGACTCTTCTTCATTCTCTCTCGCAACTTTTGTATGCAGCTTGAAACCCTAATCTATGAAGCCCAGGTTTGATGGCCACCAAGGCCACCACTGTTCATTTTACAGGCTGATTTGCAGAGAATCAACGTACCAGTGTGCAGCAAAAAGATGAGACAGGTTTGCATGAGCACTTTTGAGGTCTTTGAGGCGAAGTGACGCTTCTGTGTACACGAGCAGAATCCACAGGGACACCGTCGATATGCAGATCCCCTTCTCTGAAAAGAAACCCAAAACTGCAACATTTAATCACAACAAACTTTGAGGTGATTAACTGCAGATGTTCATCCTGGTTAAATAAATAAATAAATAATTTCCAGTCGACATCCAGTAATATTTGGTAGCGTGTGTGAGAATAAAGAGTGCAAAGCAAAGAGATCATCCACATACCTGTGTGCCATATGTAATTGAATAATACATAGGTGCTTGCCACAAAGAACAGCCAGTGCAATGGAACAAAAATTAAGCAAAAGATGTCCAGGGTGAATGCAGCGCAAACAAACACAACACAAATAACCTGCAAAGAAAGAACACATTGATTTTAGTAAGATATTGATTCATTCAGTTCAGTCAGTGAAGTAAACCAAGAAAGTCAAAGGGTTCTGTGTTCAAATGTGCATGGTGCTGGTGTATTAATCATCTGAGCCACTGCAAAGAGTGTGCAATTGCTCATCGGGGGTCCTCACCAGGCCGTGACAGTGGAAAGTCGTGTACACGCTCCCAAAGAAGAGCCAGCATGGCCACAGATACTCCAGTCTGAATTCCAAGATGAAATCTGCCAGCAGCACCAGCGTCCACATTGTCATGAACTTCAGGAAGGTGTAGGCACTGCAAACAGGTGCAAAAATGATATAAAACAATAATAATAATGAAAAATAATAATATTATTCAAGTGATTAGAAACAGCAAATCGTTTTTGTTAAACTTTTGCCATTTACTATTTTTAGCATTTTAAAACACTAAATCATTTTCTGAAACAATTGCTTTATTTAATATTTTTATTAACCATTTTAAACGTGAACTTATTTTTAGTGCAATTGGTAAATTCAGTTTAAAGCTCCAGAAAAGAAATAGTTCAGGATGGGTTAAAAGCCAAAATCCACCCCTCTAGTTACGCCTATGGCTGTAATTGAGCAGCTGCATCTTAACAACACAGTTGATTATTTTAAGTAAAGCACAGAGAAACAATGACTGTGCCTTTATTCAGCACTGGTTTTATTAGGCAGCAGTCAGCCATCCAGGATCTGTGCTTTTCTCCTTTGTTCTTCTCATCCAGAGGCTGTTATCACAGCGCCCCTTCTTTGTTTGGTAACCATGGCAATATTTCATCTGGAAGCAGGAGAATGAGGGGGGGGGGGTTAGGTACCACACCATCACAACTTCAAATTTGCCTTTTAATAACCTCCAAGGTTTATGGCACAAATTTAATATGTTCTTTAAATAAAACTGCATTTCTATTTTGAAATGCTTCTCAGTGTCTTACTTATTTGAAAAATGCATATGCAGTGATGTAGAATAGTCTTAAGTATCCCACTGTAAAAAAAAAAAAAGCAAAAGGTATTTTTGATATTTTTATTTCCCAAAAAAATTTATTAAAAAGAACAATCAAATGTCACAGAGATTTCTGTCTTTTATTAAATTAATTACAAGGCCTGATTGTTTTGTAGGCTTACAGGCATATATTGTTTCACAAAGACAACAAATGGAATAGTTGGGATCATTCACCAAAGACAATTCGGTTTTAAAAGAAAGGGTAGTCACACTACACATTTTTTGTGTAGTCTTTAACACTTGATCATATTATCCTTGCATATAATTGTTGATAATTTAATTGTTTGATATTTAGATAATTTTAATTGTTTTTGCAGTCTTTTTTTAATAATTATGCCTATGATTTGTTTTACCCCAGAAAACTGTGTACATGTCAACATTATTCCATTATTTTGGCAACATCTTTTTTATTATTATTATTATTATTATGTTGTTGTTGTTGCTGCTGCTGCCGTTATTCCTATTCACAAAGCTTTTCATCATGTTTTTAATTTTTTTTTATTATGGCTCAGATTTTTTTCAACAATACTGCATATGATATGTTTTGTTTATGATGCATTCACAGCACTGTCTATGATATAAAAGTTTTTTTGCAGCATCTTTGATCATATATATGCATACACTGTGTTTATTTTGCAGCATTGTTATGATTTTTTTTATTATGTCTAAATATCTTCGTTATTCTGTTTAAGATTAAGACGTTTTTCACTATTTTTGCAGCATTTTTAAGATTTTTTTTTATTATGTCTAAGATATCCTCAGTCAATCAATCAATCAATCAATTTTTTTATATAGCGCCAAATCACAACAAACAGTTGCCCCAAGGCGCTTTATATTGTAAGGCAAGGCCATACAATAATTATGTAAAACCCCAACGGTCAAAACGACCCCCTGTGAGCAAGCACTTGGCTACAGTGGGAAGGAAAAACTCCCTTTTAACAGGAAGAAACCTCCAGCAGAACCAGGCTCAGGGAGGGGCAGTCTTCTGCTGGGACTGGTTGGGGCTGAGGGAGAGAACCAGGAAAAAGACATGCTGTGGAGGGGAGCAGAGATCGATCACTAATGATTAAATGCAGAGTGGTGCATACAGAGCAAAAAGAGAAAGAAACAGTGCATCATGGGAACCCCCCAGCAGTCTACGTCTATAGCAGCATAACTAAGGGATGGTTCAGGGTCACCTGATCCAGCCCTAACTATAAGCTTTAGCAAAAAGGAAAGTTTTAAGCCTAATCTTAAAAGTAGAGAGGGTGTCTGTCTCCCTGATCTGAATTGGGAGCTGGTTCCACAGGAGAGGAGCCTGAAAGCTGAAGGCTCTGCCTCCCATTCTACTCTTACAAACCCTAGGAACTACAAGTAAGCCTGCAGTCTGAGAGCGAAGCGCTCTATTGGGGTGATATGGTACTACGAGGTCCCTAAGATAAGATGGGACCTGATTATTCAAAACCTTATAAGTAAGAAGAAGAATTTTAAATTCTATTCTAGAATTAACAGGAAGCCAATGAAGAGAGGCCAATATGGGTGAGATATGCTCTCTCCTTCTAGTCCCCGTCAGTACTCTAGCTGCAGCATTTTGAATTAACTGAAGGCTTTTTAGGGAACTTTTAGGACAACCTGATAATAATGAATTACAATAGTCCAGCCTAGAGGAAATAAATGCATGAATTAGTTTTTCAGCATCACTCTGAGACAAGACCTTTCTGATTTTAGAGATATTGCGTAAATGCAAAAAAGCAGTCCTACATATTTGTTTAATATGCGCTTTGAATGACATATCCTGATCAAAAATGACTCCAAGATTTCTCACAGTATTACTAGAGGTCAGGGTAATGCCATCCAGAGTAAGGATCTGGTTAGACACCATGTTTCTAAGATTTGTGGGGCCAAGTACAATAACTTCAGTTTTATCTGAGTTTAAAAGCAGGAAATTAGAGGTCATCCATGTCTTTATGTCTGTAAGACAATCCTGCAGTTTAGCTAATTGGTGTGTGTCCTCTGGCTTCATGGATAGATAAAGCTGGGTATCATCTGCGTAACAATGAAAATTTAAGCAGTGTGTGCATAAAGTTTGTCATTATTTTTGCAGCATCTTTTGTTATGCAGTTTACCCAACAGTGTTGACATGATTTTTTTTATTTTATTTTTTGAATTTTTTTTTTTTTTTTGCTATATATGATATAATGTTTTTCATTATTTTTGTAGCATGTCTGATTTTTTTAAATTGTGTCTACGATTTTTTCCCTCGCAGTTTTTTTTATGTTATGAAGAAGCTTTTGTGTTTTTTTTTTTTTTTGTTTTGTTTTATTAATTATAGTTAGTATTTCTGCACATTAGTGGGTATAATGAGTGATTAAGGGAAATGTTTTTGTCCGCACGCGAAGCAGAAAAAAAGCTGTCTGGAAACAATGAAGAAGCGAACACATTTGTGCACAGTTTAGTCCCGCGAACGCAGATGTGAGACGTGAAGGAGTGAGACAGACAGGTGAGGGACATTCACACAAAGACAACAAAAGCGCCGCTCACCTCTCAGACAGCTTCTCCGTTATCTTCAGTTTTTTCATTTTCCGAAGCCTGTTCGCGTCCACATATCGTTTCTTCATCTTACGGCTTCTCGTCCCTCCGTGCTGGTGGTTCGACGCCGCGCCGCGGCCGCCAAAACAAAAGAAAAAAAGAAAAAAAAAAAAGAGAAAAAACAAAAAAAGCGTCGCTCGGAAAAGATGCTACTGCACAATAAAACCTGTGACGTCAGCGAGCACATCCAGTCATGTGTCTGCGCATGCGCAGTGGACACGACCCGCCAGACTTCAAATGGTTTTATTTTTTATTTATTTTAACGCTATGCAGCATCAACAATAACAGTAGAATAATTATAACAATTTTAAATAGTAATTACAACAGAAATAATTGTTATTTAGTATACATTTATAAAATAATAGTACTTCTAATAATAAATTAAATAATATAAGAATAACAGGACAGATTGGGTTGATGATGTGCTTGTGTTGAGCATCACCACAAGCCACAACCACTTTGGGTGTCCTGGATGACAAGCACCCAGATAGACACTCGGTCCACAGCCAAAAAAGCCTGTCTTGATCCAGGATAATCATAAACCCAGACACTCTGATTGCTCTCTTGGCTTCTCAAGTGGTGCAATCAGGTCATCCATTGATTACACAAAGATTGCAGAGTTGTCCGCAGTGTCAGTAAACCTACACAGCATTTAAGCACTGAACGTTTGCAGTAGGAGGCCCAACACTGGTGAACATCTCATTCACTGTGGGGGAAAAAAAAATCTTAAACCATGCCGAATTTTTAATATATATTTTATATGTGTGTGTGTGTATATATATATATATATATATATATATAATATCCAATTTCTTGAATATACTGTTACGACATCCCATCTGTTTCTCTCTTTATAAATATTGAGAAACAGATGGGATATCGAAAGAGAATATTCAAGAAATTGGATCCATTCCAGAGTTAATGGGGTTCTTCTTTGGTTCATGCTCCAAATCTCCACCAACGTTCATGAACATTGGTTAAGTGGTTATTGAGAATTTGATAAAAATGGAAGGTAAGTAAGTAAAAGTAAATAAGTCCCTTCAGCTTCCTTGTTTTCACATGGGGTTGCCACAGCAGATCCAAGCTGGGTGGGTCTGCATGTTGATTTGGCACAAGTTTTACACCACATGCCCTTCCTGATGTAACTCCACATTACATAGAGAACTGTGGCAGGGGTGGGGTTTGAACCGGGAACAAAATGTCAATATTGTTTCTTATGATGAATGACTTAAGTTAATTTCTTCAAAACATACATGCAATGAGCTCTATAAATTCTCAAGGTCGCCAGATTAGAAACATTTGTCAAATCTTATCAGTGCTCTCAATGTTAATTAAACTTTTAAACGTTATCAACACACAGTGTTATCAAAGTCTGCTACAAATGTCATGCACTTATTTGGTTCATTATGCACACGTTATTCATGTAACCTTGGCATCAGAAGAGAAAACCAAATTGTGCACAGTTTTTTACCCTGTAAAAAATGGTGTGTGGTTAATCAGATACAGCAATTATACAACAATTATACAATAATTTTGTCAGGGCTAATGGTCAAAACATGTGCTTCTAGTGTTTTTAGGGAAAAAATGTTCAATTGGATAGAGACTTAGAATCCCTGAGTAATTTAAGCAAAAATAAATAAATAAATACTACTATTTTACATCAGCATTTTGGGGCCACATTGAGGCTTTTTGTTTTTAGACTTCAAGAATAAAGTTGTAATTTTATGAGAAAAAAATCTGAATATTACGAAAATAAAGTCATAATATTACAAGAATAAAGCCGGAATTTTATGAGAAAAAACTTGTAATATTCCCAGAATAAAGCTGTAATTTTACGAGGAAAAAACTTGTAATATTATGAGAATAAAGTTATAATATTATGAGAATAAACTTGTAATATTCTGAGAATAAACTTGTAATTTTACGAGAATAAAGACTTCATTTTATGATAGAAAAACTCAAAATGAAATCTGTGGAGCACTTTAAGTTGTACTTCAGTATAGGTTTTACAAATAAAGAACTACGTCATGTTTTGGCCCATCTGCACCACATTATTATTAGTATCAGAACTTTGAAATGAATATGCAAGAAAATGCATCTATTCCGGAGGAGGAACCATACGGACTTCACCTGTAGTCCCGGAGATTAGTAGCTCCAAAATCGCTGGTTATCGCTTCTCATATAATTACAACTTTATTCTCGTAATATTATGACTATATTCTCATAGTATTACAAGTTTTTTTTTCTCATAAAATTACTTTATTCTCATAATATTACAACTTTATTCTCGTAATATTTTGACTTTATGCTCGTAATATTATGACTTTATTCTCGAAATAAAAAAAAAACTCAATGTGGCCCTAAAATGCCATCGTACTCTTTATCTTAGTAGTTAGTCAGATACAATATAAATCTAATTCATCTAGGTTTATGGCCAGATCACACTTTTCCAGTCCTTTTCAGGAAAAATGTTCAGTTGGATCAAATAGAAACTTTGGGTTGCTTTCTTGCCTCAGTAGTCACTCAGACAGCAAGGCCTAACCAATTTGGCTCCTTAGGTAAGCTTTTTAATGATTTTACAGTCTTAGCCAGTGGCCAGACGATCGCTTCATTATTTTTGCTGTACCTCTGTCTTGGTCCCATTTTTCCTCCTCCTCTTTTCTTTTTTCCTCCCATGGGGCCTCATGTACAAAGACTTGCATGGATTTCCTACTGAAACATGGCTTACGTCAAAAGCCAAAACCTGGCGTAAACAGAAATATCCGGATGTATCACAGTGTGTGTATGCATGTATCCATGTGCATTCAATTTGTACATCCCAGTCAATGTGGAATGGAGCACACATGCACATCCACCAAGCTCCTCCCTTTCCATGCCCCTATTTAAATATGCAAATTTATTGAAATAGTTTGGTTGGGTTATTTGCCGGTACCATATGTGTGGAGTGTAGTGTGTTTGATAACGTCTGCTGTTGTCTCTATGTTATCGTGTGTACAAATTAAAGCACTTTTAGAGGCAGCGTGCAAAAATAACGAAAGCTGTTTCTCGGTTGCTGTTCTCACATGCAGCTCATCGCAATGTAAAATGAAAATGTATGTGTAAATGCTGAGGCCAGAGCAGCACACACATACTGAAGTAAAAAGATATTTGGTGCGCTGCGACTGATAGTGTGTGACATTCACAACATTACACACGCATTTATTGACAAATATTGACAAATACACAGGGTGACAATCAGGGGCTTGTTAAGAAGCGCTCTAGTTCCATCATCAAGAAAAATATATTTACTGTGGTGGCTCCACCCAGCGGCCCGTTTGACCGTGGTTTTGAGTTCTTTGATTGTTTTTGGATTTTCTCCTGTCCACTTGTCTGTGTTGTCTTATTTTTCCCATGTGCGTGTATAGGTTTGTCCCCTCCTTTGTTGCTGCGGGCACTCCCCCCTGCCGCCGGTGTGTATATGTGTGGTTGTGTTGCCTTCGGTCTGTCTTGTACACTTGTCTCCCCACTCATCTGGTGTCTTGTGGCTTGTCATCCCCCTACGCAGGTAATCGCTTTAGTGTTTGTCATACCGTCTTTCTGTGTGCATGGTTTATTTCCATTGTTATATATGTCTTTGTTTCAGATTGTTCTTAATTTGGGTTTGATGGTCTTTTATGTTTATTTCCTTTGATGTTTTATGTCTTTGTTTTTCATATGGGTTCGCGTTTCGTGGTTGTCAGTTCCACCTGTTATTTAAGCACTTCCTTGTTTGTCAGTCAGTGCCAGTTCAATCAAATCAAATCAATTTTATTTATATAGCGCCAAATCACAACAAACAGTTGCCCCAAGGCGCTTTATATTGTAAGGCAAAAGCCATACAATAATTACAGAAAAACCGGTCAAAACGACCCCCTGTGAGCAAACACTTGGCGACAGTGGGAAGGAAAAACTCCCTTTTAACAGGAAGAAACCTCCAGCAGAACCAGGCTCAGGGAGGGGCAGTCTTCAGCTGGGACTGGTTGGGGCTGAGGGGAGAGAATCAGGAAAAAGACATACTGTGGAAGAGAGCAGAGATCAATCACTAATGATTAAATGCAGAGTGGTGCATACAGAGCAAAAAGAGAAAGAAACACCCCAGCAGTCTAAGTCTATAGCAGCATAACTAATGGATGGTTCAGGGTCACCTGATCCAGCCCTAACTATAAGCTTTAGCAAAAAGGAAAGTTTTAAGCCTAATCTTAAAAGTAGAGAGGGTGTCTGTCTTCCTGATCCGAATTGGGAGCTGGTTCCACAGGAGAGGAGCCTGAAAGCTGAAGACTCTGCCTCCCATTCTACTCTTACAAACCCTAGGAACTGCAAGTAAGCCTGCAGTCTGAGAGCGAAGCGTTGTATTGGGGTGATATGGTACTATGAGGTCCCTAAGATAAGATGGGACCTGATTATTCAAAACCTTATAAGTAAGAAGAAGAATTTTAAATTCTCTTCTGGAATTAACAGGGAGCCAATGAAGAGAAGCCAATATGGGTGAAATATGCTCTCTCCTTCTAGTCCCTGTCAGTACTCTAGCTGCAGCATTTTGAATTAACTGAAGGCTTTTCAGGGAACTTTTAGGACAACCTGATAATAATGAATTACAATAGTCCAGCCTAGAGGAAATAAATGCATGAATTAGTTTTTCTGTTGGGAAAGTGTCAGTACACGGACCCACAACAGGGGGCGCAAATGAACGGACAATGGAGAAAGTCAAATAACAAGGCTTTACTGTTGTGAACGTGCACAACGAATACAACCAATCATGGAAATGGACAACAGTCAATTCACAAAAGTGTCGTGTGGGCAGGCTCGAAGATAGGAGACGCCTCTCCAAGGTAAGACCGGAACCACACGGCTTCCTCCGCCACACGATCCCGGGAATACTGGAGCCGCCAAGTCCCGAACTCCCAGGTGGCCACTGCCTCCGCGTGTCGGACCTGGTACTGCTGGCGAGGAACAAAGAACAGTTAGATGGGGGCGCGTTTGCACCCAAGACTCCGAACAGCAGGGAAGTTACCTCCGCCTCTCGTTGGAACAGTAATCCACAATCTAAGCACTAATCCAAAAGGATACACTCCGTCAGCTTTGATACGTTACCTTTCAGGTAGAAACGATATCTCGGCAATGAGGTGGAGATGCTGTCCTGCTGATATACCCCACTGATGATTGCTGTCAGCTGTCTCAGGTGATGGGTGACAGCTGTCACCTTGGCTGCTCCTGTGAGGCGGCGGCGCCCTCTGGTGCCTGGAGCCCGCACTCCAGGCAGGGCGCCCACTGGTGGTGGTGGGCCAGCAGTACCTCCTCTTCAGCGGCCCACACAACAGGACCCCCCCCCTCAACGGGCGCCTCCTGGCGCCCGACCGGGTTTGTCCGGGTGGCGACGGTAAAAGGCGGCCAGGAGGGCCAGATCCAGGATGAAGCTCCTCTTCACCCAGGAGCGTTCTTCGGGACCGTACCCCTCCCAGTCCACCAGATATTGAAAGCCCCGGCCCATCCGTCGGACGTCCAACAGCTGGCGCACTGTCCACGCCGGCTCGCCATCGATGATCCGGGCAGGAGGTGGTGCCGGACCGGGTGCACAGAGGGGCGAGGTGTGATGGGGCTTGATCTTTGACACATGAAATACCGGATGGATCCGCAGTGAGGCTGGAAGCCGAAGCCTCACTGCGGCGGGATTGATGACCTTGAGAATCTTAAACGGACCTATGTATCTATCTTGCACTTTTGGGGAGGCCACTTGCAGTGGAATGTCCTTGGTGGACAACCACACTTCCTGCCCGGGGCGATACGTAGGGGCCGGGGTCCGCCGCCGGTCTGCATGGGTCTTCGCCCTCATCCGGGCCTTCAACAAAGCAGAACGGGCGGCACGCCACACCCGACGGCACTTCCGCAGGTGGGCCTGGACCGAGGGCACACCGACCTCTCCCTCAACCACCGGGAATAGTGGGGGCTGATACCCCAAACACACCTCAAAGGGGGAGAGGCCGGTGGCTGATGACACTTGACTGTTGTGGGCGTACTCGATCCAGGCCAGATGAGTACTCCAGGCCGCCGGGTGCGCGGCTGTCACACAACGTAGTGTTTGCTCCATTTCTTGATTAGCCCGCTCTGCTTGCCCGTTGGTCTGGGGGTGATACCCGGATGAGAGACTGACCGTGGCCCCCAGTTCCCAGCAGAAGCTCCTCCAGACGTGTGAGGAGAACTGGGGACCGCGATCGGAGACGATGTCTGATGGTATCCCATGCAGGCGGATGACGTGGTGGACCAGGAGGTTTGCTGTCTCCTGGGCCGTTGGGAGCTTCGGGAGGGCCACGAAGTGGGCTGCCTTGGAGAATCGGTCCACTATCGTGAGGATGACGGTGTTTCCCTGCGACGGCGGGAGGCCCATGACAAAATCCAGGCCGATGTGGGACCAGGGGCGATGAGGCACGGGCAGCGGCTGTAGCAGTCCCGGAGCCTTGCGATGGTCGGCCTTGCCCCTGGCGCAGGTGGTACAGGCCTGGATATAGTCCCGGACGTTGGCCTCCAGGGACGCCCACCAGAAGCGCTGCCGGACAACTGCCACGGTTCTTCGCACCCCTGGATGACAGGAGAGCTTAGAGCCGTGACAGAAGTCCAGGACTGCAGCCCGTGCCTCTGGTGGGACGTAAAGTCTGTTCTTTGGTCCAGTCCCGGGGTCTGGGCTTCGTGCCAGGGCCTCCCGGACGGTTCTCTCTACGTCCCAGGTGAGGGTGGCCACGATAGTGGACTCCGGGATGATGGGTTCCGGTGGATCCGACAACTCCGTTTTGACCTCGTCTTCGTGTACCCGGGACAAGGCATCCGATTTCTGGTTCTTGGTCCCGGGCCGGTAGGTGATGCGGAAGTCAAAACGGCCGAAGAACAGTGACCAGCGGGCTTGCCTGGGATTCAGCCGCTTGGCGGTCCTGATATATTCCAGGTTCCGGTGGTCAGTGAAAACCGTGAATGGCACGGACGTTCCCTCCAACAGGTGTCTCCACTCTTCAAGAGCCTCTTTCACCGCAAGGAGCTCTCGATTGCCGACGTCATAGTTCCGTTCGGCTGGGGTCAACCTGCGGGAAAAATAGGCACACGGGTGAAGGACCTTATCGGTCTTCCCGCTCTGGGACAGCACGGCTCCTATCCCTGAGTCCGAGGCATCCACTTCAACCACTAACTGGCGACTAGGATCGGGCTGCACCAGAACAGGTGCAGACGAGAAGCGCCGTTTCAACTCCTTGAATGTGGCATCGCACCGATCCGACCAGGTGAAGGGGACTTTTGGTGAGGTCAGGGCTGTCAGGGGGCTAACTACCTGACTGTAGCCCTTAATGAACCTCCTGTAGAAATTAGCAAAGCCTAGGAACTGTTGCAACTTCCTACGGCTTGTGGGTTGGGGCCAGTCTCTCACCGCCGCAACCTTGGCCGGATCAGGAGCGACGGAGTTGGAGGAGATGATGAACCCCAGGAAGGACAAAGAGGTGCAGTGGAACTCACACTTCTCGCCCTTCACAAACAGCCGGTTCTCCAACAACCGCTGCAGGACCTGACGTACATGCCGGACATGAGTCTCAGGATCCGGAGAACGGAGAAAAGATGAGTATATCGTCTAGATAGACGAAGACGAACCGGTGCAGGAAATCCCGCAAGACATCATTAACTAATGCTTGGAATGTCGCGGGGGCGTTTGTGAGGCCGAACGGCATGACCAGGTACTCAAAGTGACCTAAGGGGGTGTTAAATGCCGTTTTCCACTCGTCTCCCTTCCGGATCCGAACCAGATGATACGCATTTCTAAGATCGAGCTTGGTGAAGATTTGGGCTCCATGCAGGGGTGTGAACACCGAATCCAACAGGGGCAACGGGTATCGGTTGCGAACCATGATCTCGTTCAGCCCCCTATAATCAATGCATGGACGGAGTCCGCCGTCTTTTTTGCCCACAAAAAAGAAACCTGCGCCCATCGGGGAGGTGGAATTCCGGATCAACCCGGCGGCTAATGAGTCCCGGATGTAGGTCTCCATTGATTCGTGCTCAGGCCGGGAGAGGTTGTACAGCCTGCTGGACGGAAACTCACTGCCCGGAACCAAATCAATGGCACAATCATACGGACGGTGGGGGGGAAGTGTGAGTGCCAGATCCTTGCTGAACACGTCGACAAGGTCGTGGTACTCCACCAGCACCGTCCCCAGATTGGGCGGGACTCTGACCTCCTCCTTAGCTTGGGAGCCGGGAGGAACCGAGGAACCTAGACACACCCGATGGCAGGTCTCGCTCCACTGAACCACTACCCCGGATGGCCAATCAATCCGGGGATTGTGCTTCAACATCCAGGGAAATCCTAAAACCACACGGGAGGTGGCCTGAGTCACAAAAAACTCGATCACCTCCCGGTGATTTCCTGACACCACCAGAGTTACAGGTGGTGTCTTATGTGTGATTGGAGGGAGTAGGGAGCCATCTAGTGCTTGAACCTGCACAGGCGAGGTAAGCGCCACCAGAGGGAGCCCTATCTCCCTGGCCCATCTGCTGTCCAGCAGATTCCCCTCAGAGCCCGTGTCCACCAGTGCTGGGGCCTTCAGGGTTGAGTCCTCATACAGGATCGTAACTGGGAGTCGTGTGGCAATGTGGGTGTGTCCCACGTGAATGTCTCGGCCCACCCCTAGCCCAGTTTCTAGGGGCGGGCGTTGGAGTTTAACCGCTCGGGGCAGTCTCTCATATGGTGCTCTATTGCACCACAAACAAAACAAGCTCCGTGGGCCCGTCTCCTCTGTGCATCTGGTGCCCTAAATGTTGCCCTACTCGTGTCCATAGCTTCGTCAGCAGGGGGAGCTGTGGCCCCACGGAGCGCAGGGGCCGTGGAGCGTGGGGAAGGCGGAGCGCGGTTGGAACCGGAAGGGAGAGGGACGGCGCGTGCCCGGCCACGCCCTTCGTCTCGTTCCCGCCGACGTTCTTCTAACCGGTTGTCTAACCGTATGACAAGATCGATGAGCCCATCTAAATCCCGCGGTTCGTCCTTAGCCACCAGGTGCTCCTTAAGAACCAAAGACAGTCCGTTTACAAAGGCGGCGCGGAGGGCAGTGCTATTCCAGCCGGACCTCGCAGCCGCAATGCGGAAGTCGACTGCATAGGCAGCTGCGCTCCGACGCCCCTGTCTCATTGACAGCAGCACGGTTGAAGCGGTTTCGCCTCTATTAGGGTGATCGAACACGGTTCTGAGCTCCCTTACAAACCCATCGTATGTCAGAAGGAGCCGTGAATTCTGCTCCCAGAGCGCTGTAGCCCAAGCGCGTGCCTCACCGCGAAGCAGGTTTATTACATAAGCTACTTTACTAGCATTGGTCGCGTACATGACGGGACGCTGTGCGAAGATGAGCGAGCACTGCATGAGAAAATCCGCGCACGTCTCCACACAGCCTCCGTACGGCTCTGGGGGGCTTATGTATGCTTCCGGGGAAGGTGGGAGAGGTCGTTGAACAACCAGTGGAACGTCTATGTTACGCACAGGATCTACGGGAGGGAGAGCCGCAGCGGCGCCCGGAGGGCGCGCTTCCACCTGCGCGGCGAGAGCCTCCACCCTGCGGTTCAGGAGGACGTTCTGCTCGGTCATCAAATCTAACCGAGTCGTGAAAGCGGTGAGGATCCGCTGCAACTCACCGATTACCCCTCCTGCGGACGCCTGCGCGTCCTGTTCTTCCATTGGCCGTTCAACAGCCGGTTGACGCCCCTCGGGATCCATGACGTTGGCCGAGATATCCTGTTGGGAAAGTGTCAGTACACGGACCCACAACAGGGGGCGCAAATGAACGGACAATGGAGAAAGTCAAATAACAAGGCTTTACTGTTGTGAACGTGCACAACGAATACAACCAATCATGGAAATGGACAACAGTCAATTCACAAAAGTGTCGTGTGGGCAGGCTCGAAGATAGGAGACGCCTCTCCAAGGTAAGACCGGAACCACACGGCTTCCTCCGCCACAGGACCCCGGGAATACTGGAGCCGCCAAGTCCCGAACTCCCAGGTGGCCACTGCCTCCGCGTGTCGGACCTGGTACTGCTGGCGAGGAACAAAGAACAGTTAGATGGGGGCGCGTTTGCACCCAAGACTCCGAACAGCAGGGAAGTTACCTCCACCTCTCGTTGGAACAGTAATCCACAATCTAAGCACTAATCCAAAAGGATACACTCCGTCAGCTTTGATACGTTACCTTTCAGGTAGAAACGATATCTCGGCAATGAGGTGGAGATGCTGTCCTGCTGATATACCCCACTGATGATTGCTGTCAGCTGTCTCAGGTGATGGGTGACAGCTGTCACCTTGGCTGCTCCTGTGAGGCGGCGGCGCCCTCTGGTGCCTGGAGCCCGCACTCCAGGCAGGGCGCCCACTGGTGGTGGTGGGCCAGCAGTACCTCCTCTTCAGCGGCCCACACAACATTTTCAGCATCACTCTGAGACAAGACCTTTCTAATTTTAGAGATATTGCGCAAATGCAAAAAAGCAGTCCTACATATTTGCTTAATATGCACATTGAAGGACATATCCTGATCAAAAATGACTCCAAGATTTCTCACAGTATTACTAGAGGTCAGGGTAATGCCATCCAGAGTAAGGATCTGGTTAGACACCATGTTTCTAAGATTTGTGGGGCCAAGTACAATAACTTCAGTTTTATCTGAATTTAAAAGCAGGAAATTAGAGGTCATCCATGTCTTTATGTCTGTAAGACATTCCTGCAATTTAACTAATTGGTGTGTGTCCTCTGGCTTCATGGATAGATAAAGCTGGGTATCATCTGAGTAACAATGAAAATTTAAGCAATGCTTTCTAATAATACTGCCTAAGGGAAGCATGTATAAAGTGAATAAAATTGGTCCTAGCACAGAACCTTGTGGAACTCCATAATTAACCTTAGTCTGTGAAGAAGACGCCTTATTTACATGAACAAATTGTAATCTATTAGATAAATATGATTCAAACCACCGCAGCGCAGTGCCTTTAATACCTATGGCATGCTCTAATCTTTAGCTTTATGGAGGGCTTTTTTATAGAGCAACAGACTCTTTTCCCAGGCTAAGTGAAGATCATCTAAATTAGTGAGATTTACCTGCCAGCTAAACCGGGTGTGTCTAAAATTGATTACACATGTTCAGACTTTGAAGATCGCTTTTTATCGGACAAGGAAGGCGACCATTGGCGGGAGCTGGATGAAAATGCTGAGGCCCTGGACCTCAGCAACACAGCTGAGATATTTTTTAATATATGAGATCTATATCTGCATTATTTGGATTGTACTGACCGGCAGAATTCTATATTAGACACTGGAGAAAACATTACACATGCAGAACCAGACCCCATGACTGTGTATCCGCACCTTCAGCATATCAGATCACTTTTTATACTGCGAAGTGTTCCCCCTTACATAGACGATCCTATGGACTTCTTGTACTCACCCAATCCACCTGGACTCTCAGGATTCAGTTAATAAACCCTCCCTAGGGACCGTCACTAGGATTTTCACGATCATTACAACTTTCTTTCCAGCTCCACCTTTCTTAGTCTTCCCGGCTTACTTATTACCTCCCCCTCTGACTGACACACTGACGGACATAACAGACACACACTCACACATCCATACCCACACACCCATGACAGACGATGTGAACACAGACAGCAGAACAACAGACACACACATCACACTCCACCATAGCACAGCCCATCACTTCACACAGTGTGACTGACTGGTGTCTCCATCCAGACACTCCTCTCAGCCCTGCAGCACACAGTCACATTGTTACAGTCAGTAATCCTGCATCTTAAGACTGTTAGCCCTGGCCTTCATGGCTCTGATCCTAACACAACTTCCCATTCACCTCTGCTGCAACCACAATCACGCTTATCCTCGCCGCCACCGGCGCTCCACGCCTCACCATTGTCACTGGCTGCCAGGACTCTGCTCTTGCCATCTCTTCCAGACCGAGCGGTGTTCCCCAGAAATTAAGGAAACGCCAGCCAAAGGCAGACAGGAGAAATAATATGCCGGTTCCGAGCTAGAGGGCCGTTCCTCGGGTGGTACCGCCTATTGAGTTGGCAGTAAGAGCTGCCCCCGAATGAACTTTGTCGCATTTCTTTAGCTTTGGGGGGGGGGGGGGTCACTGAGTAGCACACCCCCTCAGCTTCTCTGAATAGATTGGTGAGTGGGCCCGGGCTCTCCCCAGCAGTCGGAGGGGTCCCTGCAGTGCAAGCCTTTACCACCATGGACAGTGTTGTGGGTCCAGATGGGCTGTACGCCCTCGAGTCCCATGATGTCAGCAACCTAGAAGAGCCAGCAGGAGGCCTTCTGGGATATTTCACGGCAGCGGAGGAGTCAACTGGTGCGGGTGTTGGAGGTGTTTGTGATCCCATCCGCCTCTGGGCTCATTGACATGTTGGTTCCAGAGGGTCCAACCACCCACGCTGCAGACAGACACCCTCTCTACTTTTAAGATTAGGCTTAAAACTTTCCTTTTTGCTAAAGCTTATAGTTAGGGCTGGATCAGGTGACCCTGAACCATCCCTTAGTTATGCTGCTATAGACGTAGACTGCTGGGGGGTTCCCATGATGCACTGTTTCTTTCTCTTTTTGCTCTGTATGCACCACTCTGCATTTAATCATTAGTGATCGATCTCTGCTCCCCTCCACAGCATGTCTTTTTCCTGGTTCTCTCCCTCAGCCCCAACCAGTCCCAGCAGAAGACTGCCCCTCCCTGAGCCTGGTTCTGCTGGAGGTTTCTTCCTGTTAAAAGGGAGTTTTTCCTTCCCACTGTAGCCAAGTGCTTGCTCACAGGGGGTCGTTTTGACTGTTGGGGTTTTACATAATTATTGTATGGCCTTGCCTTACAATATAAAGCGCCTTGGGGCAACTGTTTGTTGTGATTTGGCGCTATATAAAAAAAAAAATTGATTGATTGAAGTCCTGGAGGAGCCAGCCTGGGCAGGGCCATCTGTTGTGGCCAGTCCAATGGAGTCAGATCCTGCAGCTGTAGACATCTGGATCCCGGGACCGCTTATTCCAGCTGCCACCGATGGCAGGATCTCTCAGGAGCTGGTCCATCCCATACCCAGGAGTGTATGTTCTCTGTTGGAGCCGTCTGCCCACAGGGCTTACCGATGTTGCCAAGAAAACATCAAGATCGATGGCAGGGGACTGCTGAGGGCCATGTGGGTGCCTGCTGGTCCCGTTTGTGGATACCAGTGTGCCTGGTTGTCACTGCCTTGTGCCTGCTGTGGATTCTGGTGGGCTGGGCAGTCGCTTTCCTGTTATGATGATGATCACCTGTGGGGCTGTTCAGCAGTCCACCCGCGGCTAAGGTGAACCTTGGTGTCCCATCTGGCATTACATCTGCAGCTGCAGTGGATCTCCAGGGGCAATCTGGCAGTCCACCCGCAGCAAGGGTGGACCTCGGTCTGCCATCCAGCTATCCACCCACAGCTGTGGCAGATCTCGGTGTGCCATCCAAAAATCTGCCTGTGGCAGAGGCAGGTCTCCAGCAGCCATCCCGCCGAGGTCAAACACTGTGGGTCATCCTGCTCGGTGAGAGACCCCAGATTGCCTCCTGTGGCTACTGCGGACCCAGGAGAGTCGCATGGTCTCCACGCTGTCTCCGCCTGGTCTCCGCCCTGACTCCATCGTGGACCCAGGTGGGTCACATGGTCACCATCATGACTCTGCCTTCAGTTCCAACCAGCATCATGGTCATCCTCCGGATGGCACACGGAGCCTCGGTCAACTTGTGGCTCCTGCCGTCAGCCCTGGCTGAGCACACGATTGGTCAAGATTCATAGACTTAGTCTCATGTCAGCCAATGGGCCATGATTTGTTCGATGTACTGTCTGATGATTGCCATTTTGGTTCTCATCGGTTAGTTTGTGGCGGTTCCTGCCTTCCCGTCCCCTCTTTCCTGCCCTGGTTGGGTTTTCTGTGGTTTCCGGGTGTCTTTTTGGTTTCTATCTTTGGGTTTTTGTTTTGGTCTCGGTTCTGGTTCTGTGGCGTGCTTCCTGGTTCTGTTTTTTTTTTGGGGGGGGGGGTGTTTTGTGTCATCGGGGCTGGCATTTGAGGGGGGTACCATGGAGGTTCCGCCTAGCAACCTGTTTTGCCATTTGATTTCTTTGTTTTTGGATTTTCTTCTCGCTGCTTGTCTGTGTTGTCTTATGTCTCTCGTGTGTGTGTGGGTTTGTCCCCTCCTGGGTTGCTACAGGCACTCCCCCAGCCTCCAGTGTGTCTGTGTGTGGGTGTGTTGCCCTCAGTCTACTGTTGCATTTCCCCCTGCCTCTGGTGTGTATATGTGTATATCTGTGGGTGTGTTGCCCCGGGTCCGTCTTGTACACTTGGCTTGCCTCTACTGGTGGTTGGCTCTCACTGCGGTATTGTATCACTTCCTGTTCCGGAGCACAGCGGTGTTTTTCTGTATCTGTTAGCTGTTTAATCTGCGCAGTTAGATTGATCTAGTTATCTAGATTACGATTTGTTTCCCAGTGTAATCTTTACGTGCCTTAACTAAAGCACTCCTTCTGCTGAATCACCTCTAAATTATTTACACATTATTCACTTTGCGTGTTTTTAGGAATCCGCTAGCTTAGCGTAGCTACTAGCTCTTAGCCGATTTAGCATGGCGGCTTCTCCTGTCTCTCCCGCACTTTTCTGCTCTGGGTGTGAAATGTTTAGTTATTCCTCGGCCTCCTTTAGCAGTAATGGTACTTGTAATAAGTGTAGCTTATTCGTAGCTTTGGAGGCCAGGCTGGGCGAATTGGAGACTCGGCTCCGCACCGTGGAAAATTCTACAGCTAGCCAGGCCCCTGTAGTCGGTGCGGACCAAGGTAGCTTAGCCGCCGTTAGTTCCCCCCTGGCAGATCCCGAGCAGCCGGGAAAGCAGGCTGACTGGGTGACTGTGAGGAGGAAGCGTAGCCCTAAACAGAAGCCCCGTGTACACCGCCAACCCGTTCACATCTCTAACCGTTTTTCCCCACTCGACGACACACCCGCCGAGGATCAAACTCTGGTTATTGGCGACTCTGTTTTGAGAAATGTGAAGTTAGCGACACCAGCAACCATAGTCAATTGTCTTCCGGGGGCCAGAGCAGGCGACATTGAAGGAAATTTGAAACTGCTGGTTAAGGCTAAGCGTAAATTTGGTAAGATTGTAATTCACGTCGGCAGTAATGACACCCGGTTACGCCAATCGGAGGTCACTAAAATTAACATTAAATCGGTGTGTAACTTTGCAAAAACAATGTCGGACTCTGTAGTTTTCTCTGGGCCCCTCCCCAATCGGACCGGGAGTGACATGTTTAGCCGCATGTTCTCCTTGAATTGCTGGCTGTCTGAGTGGTGTCCAAAAAATGAGGTGGGCTTCATAGATAATTGGCAAAGCTTCTGGGGAAAACCTGGTCTTGTTAGGAGAGACGGCATCCATCCCACTTTGGATGGAGCAGCTCTCATTTCTAGAAATCTGGCTAATTTTCTTAAATCCTCCAAACCGTGACTATCCAGGGTTGGGACCAGGAAGCAGAGTTGTAGTCTTACACACCTCTCTGCAGCTTCTCTCCCCCTGCCATCCCCTCATTACCCCATCCCCGTAGAGACGGTGCCTGCTCCCAGACTACCAATAACCAGCAAAAATCTATTTAAGCATAAAAATTCAAAAAGAAAAAATAATATAGCACCTTCAACTGCACCACAGACTAAAACAGTTAAATGTGGTCTATTAAACATTAGGTCTCTCTCTTCTAAGTCCCTGTTGGTAAATGATATAATAATTGATCAACATATTGATTTATTCTGCCTAACAGAAACCTGGTTACAGCAGGATGAATATGTTAGTTTAAATGAGTCAACACCCCCGAGTCACACTAACTGTCAGAATGCTCGTAGCACGGGCCGGGGCGGTGGATTAGCAGCAATCTTCCATTCCAGCTTATTAATTAATCAAAAACCCAGACAGAGCTTTAATTCATTTGAAAGCTTGTCTCTTAGTCTTGTCCATCCAAATTGGAAGTCCCAAAAAACAGTTTTATTTGTTATTATCTATCGTCCACCTGGTCGTTACTGTGAGTTTCTCTGTGAATTTTCAGACCTTTTGTCTGACTTAGTGCTTAGCTCAGATAAGATAATTATAGTGGGCGATTTTAACATCCACACAGATGCTGAGAATGACAGCCTCAACACTGCATTTAATCTATTATTAGACTCTATTGGCTTTGCTCAAAAAGTAAATGAGTCCACCCACCACTTTAATCATATCTTAGATCTTGTTCTGACTTATGGTATGGAAATAGAAGACTTAACAGTATTCCCTGAAAACTCCCTTCTGTCTGATCATTTTTTAATAACATTTACATTTACTCTGATGGACTACCCAGCAGTAGGGAATAAGTTTCATTACACTAGAAGTCTTTCAGAAAGCGCTGTAACTAGGTTTAAGGATATGATTCCTTCTTTATGTTCTCTAATGCCATATAACAACACAGTGCAGAGTAGCTACCTAAACTCTGTAAGGGAGATAGAGTATCTCGTCAATAGTTTTACATCCTCATTGAAGACAGCTTTGGATGCTGTAGCTCCTCTGAAAAAGAGAGCTTTAAATCAGAAGTGTCTGACTCCATGGTATAACTCTCAAACTCGTAGCTTAAAGCAGATAACCCGTAAGTTGGAGAGGAAATGGCGTCTCACTAATTTAGAAGATCTTCACTTAGCCTGGAAAAAGAGTCTGTTGCTCTATAAAAAAAGCCCTCCGTAAAGCTAGGACATCTTTCTACTCATCACTAATTGAAGAAAATAAGAACAACCCCAGGTTTCTTTTCAGCACTGTAGCCAGGCTGACAAAGAGTCAGAGCTCTATTGAGCTGAGTATTCCATTAACTTTAACTAGTAATGAGTTCATGACTTTCTTTGCTAACAAAATTTTAACTATTAGAGAAAAAATTACTCATAACCATCCCAAAGACGTATCGTTATCTTTGGCTGCTTTCAGTGATGCCGGTATTTGGTTAGACTCTTTCTCTCCGATTGTTCTGTCTGAGTTATTTTCATTAGTTACTTCATCCAAACCATCAATATGTTTATTAGACCCCATTCCTACCAGGCTGCTCAAGGAAGCCCTACCATTATTTAATGCTTCGATCTTAAATATGATCAATCTATCTTTGTTAGTTGGCTATGTACCACAGGCTTTTAAGGTGGCAGTAATTAAACCATTACTTAAAAAGCCATCACTTGACCCAGTTATCTTAGCTAATTATAGGCCAATCTCCAACCTTCCTTTTCTCTCAAAAATTCTTGAAAGGGTAGTTGTAAAACAGCTAACTGATCATCTGCAGAGGAATGGTCTATTTGAAGAGTTTCAGTCAGGTTTTAGAATTCATCATAGTACAGAAACAGCATTAGTGAAGGTTACAAATGATCTTCTTATGGCCTCGGACAGTGGACTCATCTCTGTGCTTGTTCTGTTAGACCTCAGTGCTGCTTTTGATACTGTTGACCATAAAATTTTATTACAGAGATTAGAGCATGCCATAGGTATTAAAGGCACTGCGCTGCGGTGGTTTGAATCATATTTGTCTAATAGATTACAATTTGTTCATGTAAATGGGGAATCTTCTTCACAGACTAAAGTTAATTATGGAGTTCCACAAGGTTCTGTGCTAGGACCAATTTTATTCACTTTATATATGCTTCCCTTAGGCAGTATTATTAGACGGTATTGCTTAAATTTTCATTGTTACGCAGATGATACCCAGCTTTATCTATCCATTAAGCCAGACAACACACACCAATTAGCTAAACTGCAGGATTGTCTTACAGACATAAAGACATGGATGACCTCTAATTTCCTGCTTTTAAACTCAGATAAAACTGAAGTTATTGTACTTGGCCCCACAAATCTTAGAAACATGGTGTCTAACCAGATCCTTACTGTGGATGGCATTACCCTGACCTCTAGTAATACTGTGAGAAATCTTGGAGTCATTTTTGATCAGGATATGTCATTCAAAGCGCATATTAAACAAATATGTAGGACTGCTTTTTTGCATTTACGCAATATCTCTAAAATCAGAAAGGTCTTGTCTCAGAGTGATGCTGAAAAACTAATTCATGCATTTATTTCCTCTAGGCTGGACTATTGTAATTCATTATTATCAGGTTGTCCTAAAAGTTCCCTAAAAAGCCTTCAGTTAATTCAAAATGCTGCAGCTAGAGTACTGACGGGGACTAGAAGGAGAGAGCATATCTCACCCATATTGGCCTCTCTTCATTGGCTTCCTGTTAATTCTAGAATAGAATTTAAAATTCTTCTTCTTACTTATAAGGTTTTGAATAATCAGGTCCCATCTTATCTTAGGGACCTCGTAGTACCATATCACCCCAATAGAGCGCTTCGCTCTCAGACTGCAGGCTTACTTGTAGTTCCTAGGGTTTGTAAGAGTAGAATGGGAGGCAGAGCCTTCAGCTTTCAGGCTCCTCTCCTGTGGAACCAGCTCCCAATTCAGATCAGGGAGACAGACACCCTCTCTACTTTTAAGATTAGGCTTAAAACTTTCCTTTTTGCTAAAGCTTATAGTTAGGGCTGGATCAGGTGACCCTGAACCATCCCTTAGTTATGCTGCTATAGACGTAGACTGCTGGGGGGTTCCCATGATGCACTGTTTCTTTCTCTTTTTGCTCTGTATGCACCACTCTGCATTTAATCATTAGTGATCGATCTCTGCTCCCCTCCACAGCATGTCTTTTTCCTGGTTCTCTCCCTCAGCCCCATCCAGTCCCAGCAGAAGACTGCCCCTCCCTGAGCCTGGTTCTGCTGGAGGTTTCTTCCTGTTAAAAGGGAGTTTTTCCTTCCCACTGTAGCCAAGTGCTTGCTCACAGGGGGTCGTTTTGACCGTTGGGGTTTTACATAATTATTGTATGGCCTTGCCTTACAATATAAAGCGCCTTGGGGCAACTGTTTGTTGTGATTTGGCGCTATATAAAAAAAAAAATTGAATTGATTGATTGATTGTCTCCCCACTCATCTGGTGTCTTGTGGGTTGTCATCCCCCTGCACAGGTAATGGTTTTGGTGTTTGTCATACTGGCTTTCTGTGTGCACGGTTTATTTCCATTGCTATATGTCTTTGTTTTGGGTTGTTCTTAATTTGGTTTTCATTGTCTTTTATGTTTATTTGCCTTGATGTTTTATGTCTTTGTTTTTCATATGGGTTCCCTTTTTGTGGTTGTTAGTTTATTTTTTTTGTCTTCTGCAGGTTTGGTTGGTGATTATATTTTATTTCCTTCTCAGAAATTGTTGCTCTGATTATTGTCATTATTATTAGGAGTATTATTCTTGCTGTTTGTCTGTTCAGTTATTCACCTCCCTTCACTCTGTTTTGTCCATGTAAGTCTTAAGTTGCCCCCACGTGTTTGTCACCCACATGTTGGTAATTCCACCTGTTATTTAAGCACTTCATTGTTTGTCAGTAAGTCCCAGTTCATTGGGAATGTTACCTTTGTCTGGCTTCTCACCTTGGGCCTTTAGTCACCTGATCTCCATATTTAGCCCATTGGCATCTGTTGTTACCCTCGTCCAGTTTTTGATTGTTCACCTTGCAGTGTTTGTCATAGCAAATATTATAGCAGTTACTGTTTAATGTTATACTCAATATACCTAGTGTGCATTCTGATAACACTGAGTTACTGTTTATCCATACCTTGCTCAAGGGCAGCCTGCCTCACTACATCTTGCTTACAAGACTGGTATAACATCGCTGCATGTACAGTTTTTCTGGTACATGAACTGTTTACTCCTCAAAATGTATAAAGCTAGAAAATGCATTGTCTAACTGTGTGAAAAGCGTCTTGCTTTCCCGACTCAAGACCTTTGACCCCTCACGTTAGACTATTGTTTTTCCTTATAATGCTGTGAACACAGTTATTCGAAACAGCTATTTTGTGTGCATCTTTTCGGTGTGCAAACTGCGTGTATTTTGGGTGACCTGTTTTTGTTCGAAGCTTCAAATAAACTCAAGACAACAAAGACCATTCTGTTAGAATCTTTCTTATTTTTTCACCGTGTTCAGATAAAATTTATATTTTTCCACAACACCTCCATAGTGCTTTTTCTCCAGTGTTTGTTGGGATATTCGGGATTGTTGATTCACCTCTGCACTTTGGAACTTATTTGTCACAATAAAACCACAGTGATTGATATAAATCCCCCGTGTTCATGCTGCCTGCATATTGGGTTCAATCTGACTTTTTGCTGAAAACCACAACAGGTAATAATAATAAAAAAAATATATTTGAATGCGCACATGCCCAAATCCACTCGTGCTGGTTATCGTTAGGAACAGTTACACAAATAAACTATTTAACCACCAAGCAGCCATCCATGGTGCACCGTACCAGCCTCTAGCCTGATGTGCATTTGCGCATCACATATGATTTGTACATTAATGGAATGAAAAAGTTTCCTATTAACAAAAACAAATTCATAATGTGTTGGCGCCTTTATAGCAATATGTGTGTATCCAATAGCTCCTATTACATTAGGGAAACCAGCTCTCTCTGCAAATTGTGCTGTAATGTTGGAATGTGATGTAGCTGGATGACATTTGGATGATTGCGTTCCACACAGCTGGCATGGCTCTCTGCAAGGTTTGCTGTCACACTTCTGACTGATTGGAGAGCTCCCGCTGGAATACCCGTTGCCAGGAAGCGCAGTGTGGGCAGCACCTGTGTGGGCACAGATAATCCCTGGCTTCTCGCCATATTGTGCTCTGGGCCGGCCACGTTCTGCGTGCAACTCCAGTAACACTGGCCTTGGGAATCAAAATTGACTTATGAGCCAATTATCGTCGCTTGTAAGTGAATCCTCACATTCCCTTAATACAGCCTCACATTGGATTGCACCATTTCCTAAGTCCTTTGATGCTAACGCAGCCATTGTTAAAGCCATTTCATGCATCACTTTGTGCGTGCTTTTAAATTCACCCATATGATTGCAAACATGTGGGTGTGTTAATGGTTCATAAGTGTGTCTCTGGTGTCCACATCGCTCTGGTGACTTCTTTTTTTCATGCTGTTAACAGTGTCCCAGCATTACCTCTACATGTCAGCAGTGGAACAATAGCTATAGAAACATATATGCCAGCCAGGATTTTTGCATGATGCACGACACATTTCCATGGTCATTTCAGACACAATGTTGGGAAGGTGTAGTGACACGGACCCACAACAGGGGGCGTTAATGAACGGACAATGGATAAGCCAAAAAGTAACAATTTAATGTTGTGAATTGCACAACGGAATACAGACAAAAACAACTAGAGGAGTACAGTCAACTGTATACAAGGTGACGTGTGGGCAGGCTCAAGGATAGAAGACGTCTGTCCAAAGAAGAGCCGGATCCCACACGGCTTCCACCGCCAGCGGATCTGAAGAACACTGGCGCCGCCAAGTCTCAGGTGGCCACCGTCTCCAGCTGTCAGACCAGGTACTGCTGGCAGAAACAGAAACAGTTAGTGGTGGGTGTGTGAAGTCACACCCAGTAATCTCTTCGTACTTAGTTCCTCCGGGAGGGAGAACCTCCACCTCCAGAAACAATGTCACCCGTGCAGCTCCTGTTGGTCTCTTTCCTGGATGGAGTGAGAGGCGAAGAACGTCGTCCTCTCACTGTCCGCCAATCCAGCCTCCGATAGAGCCCGCAGGAACACGGCTGCACACAGACCAATATTTTTAGACAACGATAATCACAGCAGAGAAAATGACTTTGCTTGGTAGCTGATTTCTCGGCAGGGAGGTGGAGTTGCAGTCCGGCCTTTATGGTGATGGTGAGTAGTGGATGAGTGACAGCTGGTACGGATGATGAGTGACAGCTGTCACTCCCGGTCGCTCCGACGCCCTCTCGTGCTTGAAGCCCGCACTTCAAGCAGGGTGCCATCTTGTGGTGGTGGGCCAGCAGTACCTCCTCTTCAGCGGCCCACACAACACACAAACAGACACTTCCCAACATTTTAAGGAAGCATGCACTTCAAACAGATATAAACTTGGGGTCCATGAGCAGAGCAGGTATCTCTGTGGGATAAGGAGTTGCCCTACCAGTTTGTCGACCTGGGTGTTTCCCAGTCATGCTACCTTGTCTGTGTTCTTGGAAAAGACACTTGATCTGTATTGTCCCAGTCCACCCAGCTGTAAAAATGACTATCAGCCTTTGCTTTGTGTTATAATCTCTGATAAATTTAAGACAAAAACCTGCTCTTTAGCTTTACGAGATACAGTGATGAACTGTTTTGTCTTGGTGATACATCAAAATAGGTATTTTTGGTCATTTTATGTAAAAGTGTTCAATTCAGTCAAATAGAACATTTGACTCTGAGTGATTTAAGATCATATATCAAGGATCAAGGATAATGATCCGTTTATTTCTGCCCAGGAGCTCTGTCTAGATACATTTAATTATAATAACTCTGCTAACCACCCCTTCGAATCTGAAAATGATCCTGATACCTTTTTCAGTGAGAATATTGTGAGACAGTGCAAATATTTTACAGAAGAACAATTCAAAAATTATAAAATCAATGATGAAGATTTTTCAATTATACATTTCAACAGCAGAAGTCTTTCTCGTAATCTGTCCACTATTAATGATTGTTTGAAAACATCCAAAAAACGTTTTTCAGTTATTGCAATTTCAGAAACATGGTTAAATGAGGATAATAAAGATCTGGTATATCTTGATGGTTATGAATTGTTCCTGGTTAATAGGCAGACGAGAAGGGGCGGAGGTGTTGCATTGTTTGTAAGGTCAGATTATAACTGTAAACTCATTAACAACATGTCATTTACAGTGGACAACATCATGGAATGTGTTACCATAGAAATTACATCTATAAATTCCAAAAACATAGTTGTTAGTTGCATTTTACAGAGCTCCTGGGACAAATATTGACACCTTTGAAGACATTATCTTAGGAATGTACAACAAAATCAACAGAAATAAGCATTTATTTGTCTGTGGAGATTTCAATATAGATTTTTTAAACCCTCACAATCATCCACAAATTACCTCATTTATAAACACCTTGTACTGTTTAGGACTGTTTCCAACCATCATTCATCCTAGCAGAATAACTATGGATACAACAACTCTCATTGACAATATTTTAACTAACGTTATATCCGGTAATCTTAGTGGGGGACTACTGGTCAGTGATATCAGTGATCACTTGCCAGTTTTCTCAGTCTTTGCATTGGAGGGTTGTTGTATGTATCGAAGCAATACCAAATTCATGAGTAGAAAAGTAACACCTGAAACAATTGATCATTTAAGGGAGGATTTATCAAGTCAGAATTGGTCAGATGTTTTTGTTGATGATGTTGACAGGTCATATGATGCTTTCATTTCCATTTTTTCCAGTTTGTATAATAAACACTGTCCATTTGTTGACAAAATATATAGAAATCAATATAGCAACAAACCATGGATAACTAAGGGACTTCAGAGGGCATTGCTGAACACTTTAATGAATACTTCGTTAATGTGGGTAAAAATCTTGCCAGTAAAATTGACTCATCAACTAATAACTTCTGGGTAAATAATTCAACGTTTAACAAATCTGTTTCAATGTTCATTGGTGGTACTCATGAAAGGGAAATACTTGATCTGGTTCATGGTTCAAAAAGTAAGAAATCGACTGATTTTAATCATTTGGATATGGCTTTATTAAAAAAAGTTATTGATTGTATAGTAAAACCGTTCAATTATATTTGCAATATGTCACTAAGTACTGGTAAATTTCCTTCTCAAATGAAAATAGCCAAAGTAATTCCTCTGTTTAAAACTGGTGACAAACACACATTTTCTAATTATAGACCTATATCACTCCTGCCACAATTTTCCAAAATTTTGGAAAAAATATTTGCTAAAAGATTAAATGATTATTTACTGAAGCATAACATCATTTGTGAAGAACAGTATGGATTCAGAAGGTCTCGAACTACATCACATGCTTTGATGGACTTTGTGGAAAGTATAGCAACTGCAATTGACAATAAACAATACACAATAGGTGTTTTTTTTGATTTACAGAAAGCGTTTGACACAATTAACCATGGAATACTATTAAGTAAACTGCAGAAATATGGAATCAGAGGTCTGGCATATGAATGGATAGCTAGTTATTTACAAGGCAGATTTCAGTATGTTCAATTCAATAATACAAATTCTGAACTCAGGGATGTCACATGTGGGGTGCTGCAGGGCTCAGTGCTGGGTCCTTTGTTGTTTATAATCTATATAAATGATATAAGTTGGGTGTCGAGTTCACTGAGATGTGTCCTTTTTGCGGATGATACAACTGTGTTCTGTAGCGGTGAAAATCTTGAACAGCTTCTGGACATAGTGGAGAAAGAACTGGAAAAATTTAAGGTTTGGTTTGACGCTAATAAGTTGTCACTCAACCTTGGGAAAACTAAATGTATTATATTTGGAAATGAACAGGCACCCAAATGTAAAAATTTAACTATAAACAATAAGGAAATTGAGTTAGTAACAGAGAATAAATTTTAGGTGTTATAATTGATAATAAACTTAGCTGGAAACCACATATAAATTATGTGAAATCAAAATTGTCAAAAACTATAGCCATTTTGTATGAAGTCAAAGACCTACTGCCGCAAGAAGGGTTACTTACTTTATATCATTCTCTGATGGTACCATATATGACATATTGTGTTGAGTCTCACTGGTTGGCTCTCACTGCGGTATTGTATCACTTCCTGTTCCGGAGCACAGCGGTGTTTTTCTGTATCTGTTAGCTGTTTAATCTGCGCAGTTAGATTGATCTAGTTATCTAGATTACGATTTGTTTCCCAGTGTAATCTTTACGTGCCTTAACTAAAGCACTCCTTCTGCTGAATCACCTCTAAATTATTTACACATTATTCACTTTGCGTGTTTTTAGGAATCCGCTAGCTTAGCGTAGCTACTAGCTCTTAGCCGATTTAGCATGGCGGCTTCTCCTGTCTCTCCCGCACTTTTCTGCTCTGGGTGTGAAATGTTTAGTTATTCCTCGGCCTCCTTTAGCAGTAACGGTACTTGTAATAAGTGTAGCTTTTTCGTAGCTTTGGAGGCCAGGCTGGGCGAATTGGAGACTCGGCTCCGCACCGTGGAAAATTCTACAGCTAGCCAGGCCCCTGTAGTCGGTGCGGACCAAGGTAGCTTAGCCGCCGTTAGGTCCCCCCTGGCAGATCCCGAGCAGCCGGGAAAGCAGGCTGACTGGGTGACTGTGAGGAGGAAGCATAGTCCTAAACAGAAGCCCCGTGTACACCGCCAACCCGTTCACATCTCTAACCGTTTTTCCCCACTCGACGACACACCCGCCGAGGATCAAACTCTGGTTATTGGCGACTCTGTTTTGACAAATGTGAAGTTAGCGACACCAGCAACCATAGTCAATTGTCTTCCGGGGGCCAGAGCAGGCGACATTGAAGGAAATTTGAAACTGCTGGCTAAGGCTAAGCGTAAATTTGGTAAGATTGTAATTCACGTCGGCAGTAATGACACCCGGTTACGCCAATTGGAGGTCACTAAAATTAACATTAAATCGGTGTGTAACTTTGCAAAAACAATGTCGGACTCTGTAGTTTTCTCTGGGCCCCTCCCCAATCGGACCGGGAGTGACATGTTTAGCCGCATGTTCTCCTTGAATTGCTGGCTGTCTGAGTGGTGTCCAAAAAATGAGGTGGGCTTCATAGATAATTGGCAAAGCTTCTGGGGAAAACCTGGTCTTGTTAGGAGAGACGGCATCCATCCCACTTTGGATGGAGCAGCTCTCATTTCTAGAAATCTGGCCAATTTTCTTAAATCCTCCAAACCGTGACTATCCAGGGTTGGGACCAGGAAGCAGAGTTGTAGTCTTACACACCTCTCTGCAGCTTCTCTCCCCCTGCCATCCCCTCATTACCCCATCCCCGTAGAGACGGTGCCTGCTCCCAGACTACCAATAACCAGCAAAAATCTATTTAAGCATAAAAATTCAAAAAGAAAAAATAATATAGCACCTTCAACTGCACCACAGACTAAAACAGTTAAATGTGGTCTATTAAAAATTAGGTCTCTCTCTTCTAAGTCCCTGTTGGTAAATGATATAATAATTGATCAACATATTGATTTATTCTGCCTAACAGAAACCTGGTTACAGCAGGATGAATATGTTAGTTTAAATGAGTCAACACCCCCGAGTCACACTAACTGTCATAATGCTCGTAGCACGGGCCGGGGCAGAGGATTAGCAGCAATCTTCCATTCCAGCTTATTAATTAATCAAAAACCCAGACAGAGCTTTAATTCATTTGAAAGCTTGTCTCTTAGTCTTCTCCATCCCTATTGGAAGTCCCAAAAACCAGTTTTATTTGTTATTATCTATCGTCCACCTGGTCGTTACTGTGAGTTTCTCTGTGAATTTTCAGACCTTTTGTCTGACTTAGTGCTTAGCTCAGATAAGATAATTATAGTGGGCGATTTTAACATCCACACAGATGCTGAGAATGACAGCCTCAACAATGCATTTAATCTATTATTAGACTCTATTGGCTTTGCTCAAAAAGTAAATGAGTCCACCCACCACTTTAATCATATCTTAGATCTTGTTCTGACTTATGGTATGGAAATAGAAGACTTAACAGTATTCCCTGAAAACTCCCTTCTGTCTGATCATTTCTTAATAACATTTACATTTACTCTGATGGACTACCCAGCAGTGGGGAATAAGTTTCATTACACTAGAAGTCTTTCAGAAAGCGCTGTAACTAGGTTTAAGGATATGATTCCTTCTTTATGTTCTCTAATGCCATATACCAACACAGTGCAGAGTAGCTACCTAAACTCTGTAAGGGAGATAGAGTATCTCGTCAATAGTTTTACATCCTCATTGAAGACAACTTTGGATGCTGTAGCTCCTCTGAAAAAGAGAGCTTTAAATCAGAAGTGTCTGACTCCGTGGTATAACTCACAAACTCGTAGCTTAAAGCAGATAACCCGTAAGTTGGAGAGGAAATGGCATCTCACTAATTTAGATGATCTTCACTTAGCCTGGAAAAAGAGTCTGTTGCTCTATAAAAAAAAGCCCTCCGTAAAGCTAGGACATCTTTCTACTCATCACTAATTGAAGAAAATAAGAACAACCCCAGGTTTCTTTTCAGCACTGTAGCCAGGCTGACAAAGAGTCAGAGCTCTATTGAGCTGAGTATTCCATTAACTTTAACTAGTAATGACTTCATGACTTTCTTTGCTAACAAAATTTTAACTATTAGAGAAAAAATTACTCATAACCATCCCAAAGACGTATCGTTATCTTTGGCTGCTTTCAGTGATGCCAGTATTTGGTTAGACTCTTTCTCTCCGATTGTTCTGTCTGAGTTATTTTCATTAGTTACTTCATCCAAACCATCAACATGTTTATTAGACCCCATTCCTACCAGGCTGCTCAAGGAAGTCCTACCATTATTTAATGCTTCGATCTTAAATATGATCAATCTATCTTTGTTAGTTGGCTATGTACCACAGGCTTTTAAGGTGGCAGTAATTAAACCATTACTTAAAAAGCCATCACTTGACCCAGCTATCTTAGCTAATTATAGGCCAATCTCCAACCTTACTTTTCTCTCAAAAATTCTTGAAAGGGTAGTTGTAAAACAGCTAACTGATCATCTGCAGAGGAATGGTCTATTTGAAGAGTTTCAGTCAGGTTTTAGAATTCATCATAGTACAGAAACAGCATTAGTGAAGGTTACAAATGATCTTCTTATGACCTCGGACAGTGGACTCATCTCTGTGCTTGTTCTGTTAGACCTCAGTGCTGCTTTTGATACTGTTGACCATAAAATTTTATTAGAGATTAGAGCATGCCATAGGTATTAAAGGCACTGCGCTGCGGTGGTTTGAATCATATTTGTCTAATAGATTACAATTTGTTCATGTAAATGGGGAATCTTCTTCACAGACTAAAGTTAATTATGGAGTTCCACAAGGTCCTGTGCTAGGACCAATTTTATTCACTTTATACATGCTTCCCTTAGGCAGTATTATTAGACGGTATTGCTTAAATTTTCATTGTTACGCAGATGATACCCAGCTTTATCTATCCATGAAGCCAGAGGACACACACCAATTAGCTAAACTGCAGGATTGTCTTACAGACATAAAGACATGGATGACCTCTAATTTCCTGCTTTTAAACTCAGATAAAACTGAAGTTATTGTACTTGGCCCCACAAATCTTAGAAACATGGTGTCTAACCAGATCCTTACTCTGGATGGCATTACCCTGACCTCTAGTAATACTGTGAGAAATCTTGGAGTCATTTTTGATCAGGATATGTCATTCAAAGCGCATATTAAACAAATATGTAGGACTGCTTTTTTGCATTTACGCAATATCTCTAAAATCAGAAAGGTCTTGTCTCAGAGTGATGCTGAAAAACTAATTCATGCATTTATTTCCTCTAGGCTGGACTATTGTAATTCATTATTATCAGGTTGTCCTAAAAGTTCCCTAAAAAGCCTTCAGTTAATTCAAAATGCTGCAGCTAGAGTACTGACGGGGACTAGAAGGAGAGAGCATATCTCACCCATATTGGCCTCTCTTCATTGGCTTCCTGTTAATTCTAGAATAGAATTTAAAATTCTTCTTCTTACTTATAAGGTTTTGAATAATCAGGTCCCATCTTATCTTAGGGACCTCGTAGTACCATATCACCCCAATAGAGCGCTTCGCTCTCAGACTGCAGGCTTACTTGTAGTTCCTAGGGTTTGTAAGAGTAGAATGGGAGGCAGAGCCTTCAGCTTTCAGGCTCCTCTCCTGTGGAACCAGCTCCCAATTCAGATCAGGGAGACAGACACCCTCTCTACTTTTAAGATTAGGCTTAAAACTTTCCTTTTTGCCAAAGCTTATAGTTAGGGCTGGATCAGGTGACCCTGAACCATCCCTTAGTTATGCTGCTATAGACGTAGACTGCTGGGGGGTTCCCATGATGCACTGTTTCTTTCTCTTTTTGCTCTGTATGCACCACTCTGCATTTAATCATTAGTGATCGATCTCTGCTCCCCTCCACAGCATGTCTTTTTCCTGGTTCTCTCCCTCAGCCCCAACCAGTCCCAGCAGAAGACTGCCCCTCCCTGAGCCTGGTTCTGCTGGAGGTTTCTTCCTGTTCCTTCCCACTGTAGCCAAGTGCTTGCTCACAGGGGGTCGTTTTGACCGTTGGGGTTTTACATAATTATTGTATGGCCTTGCCTTACAATATAAAGCGCCTTGGGGCAACTGTTTGTTGTGATTTGGCGCTATATAAAAAAATTGATTGATTGATTGAGTCATGGGGAAACACTTACAAATCAAATACCAATCCAATATTCCTTTTGCAAAAACGAGCCATACGAATCATCTGCAATAAACAATATCGTGAACCAACTCATTCTCTATTTGTGTCTTTAAATTTATTAAAATTCTTTGATTTGGTCGATTACATTACAATTCAAACTTTATTTCGAGCGAAAAACCAAGCCTTACCGAGACATGTCCAGAGTCTGTTCTGATTGAGGGAATCCAGATATAGTTTAAGAGGTTGTGCAATTTTTATGAAACCACCAGTAAGAACAAATGTAAAGGGTTTTTGTGTGTCTGTGGTTGGGGTGAGGAAATGGAACAAATGTTCAACAGAGGTTAGAATGAGTAGTACCTTAGTGAGATTTAAGAAACTACTCAAAAAGAACATTATGTCTAAGTATCATAAAGAAGCAAATATAATTTGATTTATATGGAATGTTCAATTTAAATTTATAAGTGGGACTTATTGTATATTTGAATGTGTGGGTATGTATATGCGTATGTAGATATATAGATATGGGTAGGTGTATATGTATATAAGTGACGGTGTATATGTATGTATATATTTATGTTTGTAAAGTATATACGTATGTATATAGGTATATATGGCACAGCCCAAGCAGAGGGTCACCCCCAAGAGCCAGGTCTGCTTGAGGTTTCTTCCTTATAGGGAGTTTTTCCTCACCACAGTTGCCTAGTGCTTGCTCTGGGGGTTGGTAAGGTTAGTCCTTACTGGCGTAAAGTGCCTTGATTCGACTTTCTTGTGATCTGGTACTATATAAATATAATTATAAGTGAATAGTATATTGATGTGTATGTCTGTGTGTCGACATGTAGTAGTGAATTTATATTTATGTAAATATGACTGATTAGAATTGTTTGACTTGTACTGGCAGGGGTGAGCGCTAATAAGCTTTGCTTCAGCCCACACCCTTTCGGACTCACTAGTTTTGTCTGTGTTTGTTTGTGGAATTGTTCATTTTTTTCTATTTGAATATTTTGTGTGCCGAATAAAAAATTTTGTCACTTGTCACATATCCTGCTCTCTGGGCGTAAATACTTTGATATAGCAAGGGTTGGCATATTTGTGGCAAAGGGTCATAATTATTTCTGGTTATTGTCAGGAAAATGTCCAGAATTAGTCATTTAAGCACAAAGTCTGTTTTTAACCACACTGAAATCTGAGTATCATTAGTTATAGTTGTTTTATCCATTATCATGCCACCATTTCAGTTTTGCCAAAGGGTTCCATTAAGAGACAAATTGATCTCCTTGTTACACTATGCATATATCATTCAATTAACGCGCAAATGATGAAGCTATTTTAGTGACTAATATGGCAGGATAATTATTATAGCAAATATAGAAGAACCGGTGACGAGCAAATATGCCAATCTCAATGAACCCATGAGTCATCCATTGTGACAATCATAAACTATTTTCATCCTCACTCTGGGCATCAAGAATCAGTCTCAATGCTTGTGCAGCTGTAAATCTTGCTATTCTAGGTCTGTTGTTCGTGTGTCCCTGCAAAACAGCAAAATATAATGATTAGAGTTGGCAAATTACAATACCATCTGAGGGTATAATGTTGGAAATCTCATAGATCTTCCCTGGGGGGTCACAAGTGACACTGCACAAGTTTGAATTATGCTTGCCACACGGATCAGCCGATCCTTGCAAAATTCTACAAGCAACTGCAGGACAAATACAATGATAAATTTATGGTAGGAAACCTTTTCAATTATAATTAGAAAAATTGTGCACAAAAATATATGCCCGGGGTCACAAGTGACCCCACTTGGAGACATACCGAAATTGAGGATCACACATTTTGCTTATCATAAGAGAAGCATGAATCCCCGTTGCCAAAGAAATGTAAAAGTGAAGGGAAATAAAATCATGGCCGGTAATGGCATAATACAATCTGCAACCTCACAACTAGATAACACAAAATCCGACCCACTGTAGCTTTAAAGAAAGAACATTTACATTTGTCTTTCCATGAAATTTGTCTGTATTTGATGTGTGTAATGTAAAGCCCTTGCCCCTTTATCACAGTTGCCTTTAAGAACAGACGTACCTTGTAAACACAACTCTGCCCCGTTCTGAACTTTCCAAACATAACCAAGGACATTAGCTTTGGTTGCTGTGTGCAATCTGAGATGCCCTTGAGTTTGTCGGCGTGGCCAGTGGTATATAAATCACACCTGTGACTCTCAGAGACCAGCAGTCCTGGATTTAACCATGACCATGTACACTTTTACGTTCTTGTGCACATTGGGCGCCGTCGCTGTGCATCAGATGTCTGGCGCCTGCATGGGGAATGTAAGTAAAATAACCCATCACCACTGAAGTGCAATATCGTGAACATCTTAAACAATTAATGTCTTTTTTCACCCCGTTTGCTGTCTCTGAACATCATTGCCAATGAAGGGTAAGTGCACGCTGTCTAATGTAACTGTTAGTCATAATCACCGACATCTAGTATATTCAAAGTCTGTCGGTTCTGATGCTCCAAAGTCATTTGTGTCTTTTTCTTTACATGAAGTCTTGGCCACTGTCTCAGAACAGAATGAGATTGTGAACAAGCACAACACCCTGAGGAGAAACGTGCAGCCGACCGCCAGCAACATGCTGAAGATGGTAAAACTCTGTCATACAGGACATTAAACTGACTGCAGAATTTCAAAACATTTTCATTGGGCAAAGTAATAAGAAAACGATGATGCAGACAGGGAGAATCACTGAGGTTATTTCGAGATGCTGATTTAATCTTCATTCTCTGCTTCCTGCAGAGCTGGAACAGCGAGGCTGCAGCCAACGCTCAGAGATGGGCCAACACTTGCTCCATGAACCACAGTCCAGACAGCTCAAGAAAAATCAGCAGTAACTTCCTCTTTCAAATTGCAGCCGCCAAGGTTGGGTAGGATTACTTGGAAAGAATACATGTGGATTACATGTATATGTACATACATTTGGATTACTTGTAATCTGATTACTTTTGGATTACATTTCAAAGTAATCCTACCCAACCCTGGCAGTCGCACCTTCAAATTCAAATTTCAATTTTAATTACCACAGAAAAATAATTTAAAAAAAAACTTTCAACATCCTAATCCACCAACTGCATGTTTCTAGGGGCTCTAAAAGACAGAAAACAGATTTTGGGCTTAAATTCTAAATAATGGAGTTTCTGTACACACAGAAAAGAGTGAGAGTTTGAGGTCATGAAACCCCAATCAAATCAAAATCAAATCAAATCAATTTTATTTATATAGTGCCAAATCACAACAAACGGTTGCCCCAAGGCGCTTTATATTGTAAGGCAAAAGCCATACAATAATTACAGAAAAACCCCAACGGTCAAAACGTCCCCCTGTGAGCAAGCGCTTGGCGACAGTGGGAAGGAAAAACTCCCTTTTAACAGGAAGAAACCTCCAGCAGAACCAGGCTCAGGGAGGGGCAGTCTTCTGCTGGGACTGGTTGGGGCTGAGGGGAGAGAATCAGGAAAAAGACATGCTGTGGAGGGGAGCAGAGATCAATCACTAATGATTAAATGCAGAGTGGTGCATACAGAGCAAAAAGAGAAAGAAACACTCAGTGCATCATGGGAACCCCCCAGCAGTCTACGTCTATAGCAGCATAACTAAGGGATGGTTCAGGGTCACCTGATCCAGCCCTAACTATAAGCTTTAGCAAAAAGGAAAGTTTTAAGCCTAATCTTAAAAGTAGAGAGGGTGTCTGTCTCCCTGAGACAGACCTCCGAATTGGGAGCTGGTTCCAGAGGAGAGGAGCCTGAAAGCTGAAGGCTCTGCCTCCCATTCTACTCTTAAAAACCCTACGAACTACAAGTAAGCCTGCAGTCTGAGAACGAAGCGCTCTATTGGGGTGATATGGTACTAAGAGTTCCCTAAGATAAGATGGGACCTGATTATTCAAAACCTTATAAGTAAGAAGAAGAATTTTAAATTCTATTCTAGAATTAACAGGAAGCCAATGAAGAGAGGCCAATATGGGTGAAATATGCTCTCTCCTTCTAGTCCCCGTCAGTACTCTAGCTGCAGCAATCATGAGGTTAATAAAAAAAATAGATTTAGCAAAATATGACCCCTTGAAAACATCAGAAACAAAGAAAAAGGCTCGATTTTACCTACAATTTTCTTTTTCCATGACAATAATAAAACATGATCATGCGTACTTTTATCCAGGCTGACTTTCTTTTTCTTACCATTTGCAGCTGGTGGTTGTGGGGAGAACCTGTACATGTCCAGCTTTAAAAACACCTGGAGCAACGCTATCCAGTCATGGTACGATGAGGTGAAGGACTTCCGCTACGGACTTGGCTCTACAAACGGAGGAGTTATTGGACACTATACACAGGTGGAGCCACATGCTGCAGAACAATATTGCTTCTGAGAGAAACTATCACAGCTGGACTGATGATTTTGTCTTTTATTTGTGGCACAGCTTGTGTGGTACAGGTCCAACCAGATCGGCTGTGCCATGGCCTACTGTCCCAACGCTGCATACAAGTACTTCTACGTGTGCCAATACTGCCCACCGTAAGTACAACATTTTTGGCAATTCCATTTCTAAATGATACTTATGTCTTTGATAATGACATGAAAATGTAAGGGCTGCTTCACACAGTACAGTTAAGTACAAATCTGGGCGACTCACGGCGGAACAGCTTGTATGAGTGAACCACGAAAACATCGAGCCGACGGGCAGGGGTGCACAATCTCGGTGCAATGGTGTTGTACACGTGATGGTGTCGTGTGAGTAGCTGGGATGAGGTGCACCACATCACTTCGCTGATATGGAGGAAAATACAATAAAAACCAGCTGTATAATTAGTGAATGTCACTGGGTTGATATAAATAATATATAAAAGGGGACACAATACAGAACCCCACGGTTAAATAACCCTGGGTAATAAAAAAAATGCCACTCACTGGATTCGGGCAGAAAAAAATGCCTGAAATCAACGACATGAAGGAGGTGCACTGTGTGTGGCCATTGCAGCCTGGCAAAAGGCGAAAGATGTTTTATATATTTCCACATGAGGACAGCAGGCAGAGACACACGCCTCACAGAGGAATGTTATAAGTTCATGTCCTTCCAAACGCGGAATGTGTTCTCAAGCTGGAACGTCCAGGAGCAGAGATCTTTACAGTCGCTATGTGCACCCCCTTGTCTGTTCAGCACCCAGACCAGTGTGTAACTCTCTGTGTTATGTGGTCATTCATTTTCATTATTTGTTATGTAATTGCATATGTAGGTATTGTTGTAACTATTTTATAGCTGTCCTGGTGCTGGTGTCTGTGTTTTTAATGTGTGCACTGAGCCGCCATCCAGTTGTCAGTGTGCTGTGATCAGCTGACAGGCCCCTCCCCATGCTGTGCATGATCAGACCTGACTGTCCCAGGTCTGATCGCGCACAGTGCCCCCATGTGATCAATGCACACAGTGCCCCCATGTGATCAGATCTGTACATACATATAAGCATTTTATGCAAGTGTGCTTCCCCCCCGGCACGCCAGACACACGAGCACACGTGTGAGACACATGCACCACATGTGTGTGGGTTTTTGCAACTCCACTCTCGTGGGGGCACTTAGACAAATTTCACATGTAGCTTGACAGTGATCGTCTGTTAACTGTTGTCGTGTTAACAGTGCAAATGGCCACACATTTTCTAAGTGCCAAGCAAACGGTGTTAGATGTTTGTGTGTGTCAGCTGGAATTTGGCTGACACCTGCCGCAAGAGGGTTCGATGGGCTCTCACAGGGCACACTCTGTCTTTCATCTGCTGGTGTGCACAAATACCTGTAGCAACAGGTGTACGAGGCGTTGGAAGCAGCTACGATTTTACATGTATTGCATACGATTCCTGCTTTATGCGCACTTCATGTGCAATTCGACCAAATTTGCACTACGTGTGAAGGGGCCCTAAGGTGTTTGCAGCCAAAGCAGAAAAAAATAATCTAAGTGTGCATTTAATTGTTACATTGTGTGAAACTTGCAGTTATTTAAAAGCATTTTGACTTCTTAATGACGTGTTTGGATCATTATTCAGCGTGACGATTTCATGTCTTGTGCTGTGACCAACATTTTAGTGGAAACTACCAGTACAAATACCCCTACAAGTCAGGACCTTCCTGTGCAGACTGCCCCAATGCTTGCGACAACAAGCTGTGCAGTAAGTAGACACATACAGCAACAGTCCACTAGATGTCACCATCATAGCCTTTTGAATGTTCATAAATGTTTATAAATTAATTTTTGTTCTACATAGAAATTTTCAGAAGTTTATCTCAGCCATATCAGAATTCTGATGTGCTAACCTTAATACCAACCCTAAACCTTTCAAAATAAAGTGATTTTCAAGGTTGCTTGACAGCTGAGAGACTCATTTAGAGATTCATTCTGATTCTATAATTGTGCAGCAATAGTGCCCTACCAGAAGTGGCGGCCAGAGTCAGAAGCACAGAAATGTCTGCTTTACGCCACCTTCCCATATTGTTCGGAACACTTCAAACCTGAAAATACCATTGTACACAAAAGTTTTGGCACCCCTGATAATTTTTATGATTTTCCTTTATAAATTATTGGTTGTCTGGATCAGAAATTTCAGTTAAATATATCATATAGCAGATGAACACACTGATATTTGAGAAGTGAAATGAAGTTTGTAGTATTTACAGAAAGTGTGCAATAATTATTTAAACAAAATTAGGCAGGTGCATAAATTTGGGCACCCTTGTCTTTTTATTGATTTGAATACATTTAGCGCTAATTATTGGAGCACAAAATTGGTTTGGTAAGCTCATTGACCCTTGACCTCCTTACACAGGTGAATCCAATCATGAGAAAGGGTATTTAAGGTGGCATTTGCAAATGTTTCTCCTTTTTGTATGTCTTCTAATGAGTGGGAACAAAGTTGAGGGTCACATGGATTACAGTCAATATCAGCATTTTCTTGAGAACAATGTTCATGAATCAGTGATAAAGTTGAAGTTGCGCCGGTGCTGGATCTTTCAACAAGACAACAACCCTAAACACTGCTCAAAATCTACTAAAGCATTCATGCAGAGGAACAAGTACAATGTTCTGGAATGGCCATCTCAGTCCCCAGACCTGAATATTTTTGAAAATCTGTGGTGTGATTTTAAGCGGGTTGTCCATGCTCGGAAACCAACAAACCTGAGACGTTTTGTAAAGATGAATGGTCCAAAATACCTTCAACCAGAATACAGACTCATTGAAAGCTATAGGAAGCGTTTAGAGGCTGTTATTTCTGCAAAAGGAGGATCTACTACTAAATATTGATGTATTTTTTCTGTTGGGGTGCCCAAATTTATGCACCTGCCTAATTTTGTTTAAAGAATTATTTCACATTTTCTGTAAATCTTATAAACTTCATTTCACTTCTCAAATATCACTGTGTTTGTCTGCTATATGATATATTTAACTGAAATTTCTGATCCAAACAACCAATGATTTATAAAGGAAAATCATGGAAATCATCGGAGGTGCCCAAACTTTTACATACAACTGTAATTTCCAGAACCAAAATGGTAAATGATTTTGGTGATTTGTTTTAGTTTTGAAAACATTTTGCTTTTTTTTTTTTTTTTTTTTTTAAGTATTTTGAAACAGTGGAATCCCACTTATGCACTTGATGTTGTTTTCATAGTTTCAAGCTTTATAGAAAGACTGAACCATTATCTGATGTAATTGCTTTATTTAGTTTTACAAGAATTTCATGAAGGTGAATACTTTTCTGGCACATTTTTTTCTTTCTTTCAAAACTGAATTGTTTTTTAAACCAGCGAATCCCCACTGTCCACTAGATGTCACTATCACAGTTCATTTCATGCATTTTGATTAACTGAATCTTTTTTCTGATCCAGATGGTTTACTCACTTCACTATTTCCAGTATTTTGAAACAATGACTTATTTTCTGCAGCAATTTATGAATCAATGATTGTATTGTGTTTTTCTAGACATTTAATAATTAACTGAGCAATTGTTTCATTTCTTTATATATATATATTGCAGTATTCCTGTGAATAACTTTATGACACAGTTCTCTCTCTCTCTCTCTCTGAGCATTTTAAAATTGTGAATAAATTTTCTCAACCACAGAATCCCCACTGTAGATGCTGTTTCAAGTATTTTGGAAATGTTTAATGATTTTCTGACGCAAGAGTTTCATTTGGATTAGCAAACATTTCAAAACAATGAGTCAGTTTTCAGACACAGTTGATACTTTTATTAATTAATTTTTTAAAAACATTTTAAACACTGAATCATTTTCCAAATCAACAATCCCCACTTTTCACTGAATGTCACCAGCACATTTATTGTTTCAAAATATTGAAACACTAAATGTCACCAGCATGATGTTTTATTCAGATGACATTCAGTGTTTCAATATTTTGTTTCTTTTTTCTGACAAAGTTAGTTCTGTTTCCAGCATCACAGTGCCATTTACTTTTATTTAGTGTCGCAACTTGTGTTTTGAAATGGAGAATTATTTTCTGAAGCAGTTATTGTAAATTTCCGGCAATGGTTTCATTTAGTTTTTAGAGGGGCATTATTTAATTTACAGTAGCATTTAGCATTTAGCTGTGAGGCTTCAGATTGCAAACCATTCAGCTACACCCAAAAATAGCTGTTTTTGGGGTGGGGGTCTTTTAGGTGAGCTGACATTGCTGAAAATTTTAAATATTGTGTGATTCTTGTTGGCTCAAGTTAGGTGATGTTAGCTTACCTGCTAACGCCAATCAGCTCCTAACTGGACTATACTGTCAAGCTAGCTAACACCACTGTGTCATAGTTTGAAAACATTTATAGTCAATGTAATGTCATAACTGATAACAGCGTAACTTCTGTTACACCGTCTGTATTTGTGGCCATTATCTTCAGTATGGTGCATCTATGTTTTAGCAACACCCAAATGTAATAACTTCCACTGCTGACAAATGAGGCCAACGCGGAAGTGCGAAAAGCTGTTTTAAACAACACATTTATGAATAATTAGGGACATGGTTTCTTCGAGTGACAGCGAGTATATATGCTGGGTGTAGACGGTTGCTGTTGTAGTTATAGCGGCCTTGAACAGCTAGTGGCTGCTTGCTGTTCGAGTGTGTTTGTCCTTTCTGAGCAGTTTATTAGAAATATCTGAGATCATATGTCTTACTTTGCTGTTAATTGCATTAACAGACTGTCTAAGAAGTTGATGCACCAGTATTTCTGTTGAGTGAAATTTTAGCATTGTTTAATTTGCATGTTAGCACCTTTAGCACAAATTAGCATTCATCAGTGGCTTGGTGACGTTACCTCTGTTGGTGATGCCACAGTTACTGAGGAAATAAGGTGGTCATACTTTTTGACACCTACAACCAAGCTACCTGTTTTGAAAACCTCTGTCCAGTCTGCAAAAATATGCTTTAATAAAACACCTGAACCAAAGTAGGCCTGTTAGACCGAGCTTATATGGCAATGTTGAGATGGGGAGTTGTGCTTGGATTTAATTCGTACCACATGGGTCACGTCAGTCTTGCTCAAACTCCACCAACTTACTCATTTATGCATTGGCCCAGAGTTGGCTAGTGTCAGGCAACATGTAGGTAATGTCATAGAGATTTGTCTAGTACATATACAGTGTAGGTGAGCATGCATGAGGGTAGGGTATTGAGTGGTTGGAAATCTGAAACATCACCACTAGATGTTGCTGAAAACTACAGAAAACACCTTTAAATAGGAACTCTCATGCAGCCATTTATTTTCCTCTCTCTCTCTCTCTCTCTCTCTCTCTCTCTCTCTCTCTCTCTCTCTCTCTCTCTCTCTCTCTCTCTCTCTCTATTCCAGCCAACCCCTGTCCTTACACTGATAAGTACAACAACTGTGCTGAACTGAAGCAGCAGTGGACCTGCAACAACAAGGATGTGGCCGCTTGGTGTCCCGCTTCTTGCCAATGCACGACTCAAATTATCTAAATACTGGTCCGCTGGACCCTTCAGGCTCATCAGCCTTTTGTGTAAAAATTATATATATTAAAAAAAAATCTTCACATTCAGATTTCTGTTCTTATTTTTTGACTTCACTATTACACTTTTTCTATCCTCCACTTGTCAGAAATCCTCCAGTTGGGGAAAATCAATAATCGATCGATAGATAGATAGATAGATAGAGAGAGAGAGAGAGAGAGAGAGAGAGAGAGAGAGAGAGAGAGAGAGAGATAGAGAGAGAGAGAGAGAGAGAGAGAGAGATAGATAGATAGATAGATAGATAGATAGATAGATAGATAGATAGATAGAGTGAGTGAGTGAGTGAGTGAGTGAGTGAGTGAGTGAGTGAGTGAGTGAGTGAGTGAGTGAGTGAGTGAGTGAGTGAGTGAGTGAGTGAGTGAGTGAGTGAGTGAGTGAGTGAGTGAGTGAGTTTCGGCCCAGATGGGATGTCGAAACACTATGTTCAAGAAAGTAGATGGGGTTCGTCTTTGGCTCATGCTCCAAATCTTCACCAACTTTCATGAAGATTGGTTAAGGGGTTGTAAAGTTGACAAAGGGGGTGCGAGGGGGGGTCACCTTATATTGTCAAACAAAAAAACAAAACAAAAAAAAACTGTATTTCAAGGTTTACCCAGAGTGCCTTCAAATGTTCTCGGATAATGTCCATCCTTACAGTGGGTTTCATGAAAATCAGTCAACCAGTTTTTGAGACATTGATGAAAAACTTACAAAACATCTCTCATAAAGTTAAGAAAGTGAAAAAACAAACAAACAAAACAGTCTCTTAATGCAAATAAAAGTAAGTCCCTTTGCACTGAAAAAACAGAATAGTTGAACCAACTTAAAAAAGCATTACAATTGGTAAAAACTTGAATGAATTAAGTTGTTTGAACTTAAGTTTGTAAGTTAGATCAACTCTAGATCAACTTTAACTTACAAACTTAAGTTCAAACAATTCATTCAGGTTTTACTAATTTAACACTTTTTAAGTTGTTTTCTTTTTTCAGTGTTGTTTTCACTTGGGGTCACCATCCAAGCTGGGTGGGTCTGCATGTTGATTTAGCACAGGTTTTATGCCGCATGCCCTTCCTGACGTAACTCCACATTACATGGAGAGCTGTGGCAGGGGACTGGGATATTCTTTAAATTCTATAAATTGTTAAGGTCACCAAATTAGAAACATTTGTTAAATTTTATCAGTGCTCTCAATGTTAATGAATCTTTTAAATGTTATCAACACACAATGTTACCAAAGTTTGACACAAATATCATGTGCTCATTTTGCACAAATTATTCATGTAACCTGGCATCAGAAAACGCTCAGAGACCAACAGTCCTGGATTTAACCACGACCATGTACACCTTTACATTCTTGTGCACGTTGGGCGTCGTCGCTGTGCTTCAGATGTCTGGCGCCTGCATGGGGCATGTAAGTAAAATAAACCATCACCACTGAAGTGTAATATCGTTAACATCTTTAAATTAATGTCTTTTTTCACCCCGTTTGCTGTCTCTGAACATCATTGCCAATGAAGGGTAAGTGCACACTGTCTAATGTAACCGTTAGTCATAATCACCGACATCCAGTATATTCAGTCTGTCGGTTCTGATGCTACGTTCTCTTTTTGTGTCTTTTTCTTTAGATGAAGTCTTGGCCACTGTCTCAGAACAGAGTGAGACTGTGAACAAGCACAACACCCTGAGGAGAAACGTGCAGCCGACCGCCAGCAACATGCTGAAGATGGTAAAACTCTGTCATACAGGACATTAAACTGACTGCAGAATTTCAAAACATTTTCATTGGGCAAACTAATAAGAAAACGATGATGCAGACAGGGAGAATCACTGAGGTTATTCTGAGATGCTGATTTAATCTTCATTCTCTGCTTCCTGCAGAGCTGGAACAGCGAGGCTGCAGCCAACGCTCAGAGATGGGCCAACACTTGCTCCATGAACCACAGTCCAGACAGCTCAAGAGAGATTAGCAGTAACTTCCTCTTTCAAATTGCAGCCGCACCTTCAAATTCAAATTTCAATTGAAATTACCACAGAAAAATAAAAAAAAAGTTTCAACATCCTAATCCACCAACTGCATGTGGTGCACTATGTGTCAGTGCTTCTGTGCACGTTTCTGTGCAAACAATGATTGTATGATCTTAAGTTTGGAGTCCAATTATTTGTAGGATGCATGTTTCTAGGGGCTCTAAAAGCCAGAAAACAGATATTTTGGGCTTAAATTCTTCAGAGACACCAAGTCTGTATTTGATCTGCGTGATCTATGAATTTTGGGTCACAATGCATCTACTGGATAGCAGTGTAAATAGCATCCAACTGTCATACGGTCACCTTTCAGTGCACTCCTGTATTACACTTAAACAGTATTTTCAGTTTTGCAAATGCCTTTTTTTTTTTACAAATGAAAAAAAAAAAACATATTTACAAATACAGATTTGTTTGTAAAAACCATCACACGTTACAGTAACGTGTGTTGTTTTTCTTTACAACCAACCAACCAACCAGTGATGAGGAGGCTCAATTTCACATAATGCCTTTGGGCATCTGTGAGTTTTAATGCTGAAACATTCAGAATTAGTGCATTACTTTAAACTAAAATATATTTGTGATATTTTCACTTTGTAAAAATGACATTTAACGTTAATATCAATAAACCAGCTGGTATTAGTTTGGTTTTTAAATCAAACCATAAGTCAAACCTGCTTTACTGTTTATGCCTTTTGCCCACATCTGGACCACTGTATGCTGTAAATGTAAATGACTCTTCCTTACAGCAGTGAACAGGGTGCACAAAGATAGCAGCTCTGACTCTGTTTGTGTTGGGTTTGTGATTGCCTTTGATTCTACTCAAAAGCATCAGTGTGCTTAAACGCAAAACTGGCTTGTCAGTAGCTGACATTGTACCAGAGTCAATACTCAACAGTTAACGGTTATTGAAGCTAACTTTTTCATTAGTTGTGCCCACCACTGAGTTTAGAAATGGACTTCCTTGACATATGTCACAGAAATTAAATTTTGCTTAAAAGTGGAGTTTCTGTACACACAGAGAAGAGTGAGAGTTTGAGGTCATGAAACCCCAATCATGAGGTTAATAAAAAAAATAGATTTAGCAAAATATGACCCCTTGAAAACATCAGAAACAAAGAAAAAAGCTCGATTTTACCTACAATTTTCTTTTTTCATGACAATAATAAAACGTGATCATGTGTACTTTTATCCAGGCTGACTTTCTTTTTCTTACCATTTGCAGCTGGTGGTTGTGGGGAGAACCTGTACATGTCCAGTTTTAAAAACACCTGGAGCAACGCTATCCAGTTGTGATACGATGAGGTGAAGGACTTCCGCTATGGAGTTGGCGCTATAAATGGAGGAGCTATACACAGGTGGCGCCACATGCTGTGGAACAACATTGCTTCTGAGAGAAACTCCCACAGCTGGACTGATGACTTTGTCTTTTATTTGTGGCACAGCTTGTGTGGTACAGGTCCAACCAGATCGGCTGTGCCATGGCCTATTGTCCCGACGCTGCATACAAGTACTTCTATGTGTGCCAATACTGCCCACTGTAAGTATAACATTTTTTAGCAATTCCATTTTTAAATGTTACTTTTATCTTTGTTAATGACTTAAAAATGTAAGGTGGGTGCAGCCAAAGCAGAAGAAAAAATCTAACTGTGCATTTAATTGTTACATTGTTTGAAACTTTACAGTTATTTAAAAGCATTTTGACTTCTTAGTGACGTGGTTGGACCGTTATCCATCGTGACGATTTAATGTCTTGTGCTGTGTCCAACATTTTAGTGGAAACTACCAGGACAAACACCCCTACAAGTCAGGACCTTCCTGTGCAGACTGCGCCAACGATTGCGAGGACAAGCTGTGCAGTAAGTAGACACATACAGCAACAGTCCACTAGATGTCGCCATCACAGCCTTTTGAATGTTCATAAATGTTTATAAGAGTGGTTGGCAATCTGAAACATCACCACCTGATGTTGCTGAAAACTACACAATATAACTTTAAATAATATAAACTCTCATGCAGCCATTTATTTTCCCCTCTCTCTCCCTCTCTCTCTCTCGCTCTGTGTCTCTCTCTCTATTCCACCCAACCCCTGTCCTTACACTGATACGTACAGCAACTGTGATGAAATGAAGCAGCAGTTGATCTGCAACGACAAGGATGTGGCCACTTGGTGTCCCGCTTCTTGCTATTGCACGACTCAGATTATCTAAATACTGGTCCACTGGACCCTTCAGGCTCATCAGCCTTTTTGTTTAAAAATTATCTATTAAAAAAAAATAATCTTCGCATTCAGATTTTTGTTCATGTTATTTGGCTTCACTGTTACACTTTGTCTATCTTCCACTTGTCAGAAATCCTCCAGTTGGGGAAAATCAATAAGCACATCCCTCTGGTTCAATACCTTCAGATCTCTTGACCGGAGCAGGGAATCAACAGAGGAAATGTAATTTGGTACCCAAACCCTCTGAGCAAAAGCTGGCTGCAGGCACAGGTGGCCTTTGACTTTACGCGATGTGCAAACTCACAAAGAGGAAGTCCAGCAAACTTGACAGGGCGGATTTGGCACAAGTGATGAGGAAAATTCAGTTCAGCAATGTCAAATTTCCTCCAACCTGAGTGAACAAACATTCCACAGCTTCAAGCCCCACCTGCTGTTTGACCCAATTTTATTTGATATAAAGGGTAGTTAAAAGAAATATTGAGGCATATAAGTCAAATGGTCACATATTATGTCTGCACAGTCCAAATATATCTTTGTTTGTGTGAAGTATAAATTTGAGCAGCACAGATGGACGTGCATGCTGGGTCGGTTGGATCTTTTTATAAGTCTCATCTAAGTTTCCACTCTGAATTTAAAATCCCAGAGTTTGTTTGCTTTTTGACTCTGGTTGCTCGTCAACTACTATTTCCAATTATCATGTAATCATACAAACTGCTATTGTGTTGAAATTAGCTTATTTTCTATCTGATAGCAAACTTTTTCTGAGAAAATAAATACGGAGTAAAATGCTACACAGTAACTCTGCTATAGAAACACTGTAAACCCAGCAAAGGAAGGTTTGTGAAGAGCCTTGAGTTGTCTAGTGCTCCAGCCACAAACTAACTTGATGCATTTTATTGACTTGATTAATTGATGCATTCAAGAAAAACCAGAGTTCTGCCCAGAAATGTATCAGGTTAAATACGGCAATAAGCCACCTGGAGTAAGCGAGTGAGAAAGAGAGGTTTGGAGGGTTATTCCCCCAGTAGAGGAGAGATAATGGGACAAGTTTTTCCTGGTCTGGGTCCATTGATAGCAGAGGTCCTCTGCCTTGGCCAAGCTCGATAAGCACGGCTGAGCCATCCTGTCGCGCTTATCATCTCTTGCAGTGAGCCTCGACAGTTAGACCAAAGGCTGAAGAATGTTTACTGTTGTCATCAGTTTGTGCCCTTGAACCTTAAATTATGACTATGTACATATTATGCCTTGTTAAAGCTCTTCTAGTTTACATCAAATGAATAAAGAGGAAAAATCAACAATGTCACATTGATATGTAGTAAACACTGATTTGTACTTACAGTGCATCTGAAAAGTATTCATGGTGCTTTACTTTTCCCACATTTTGATATGTTACAGCCTTATTCCAAAATGGATGAAATTCTTTTTTTTTCTAAATTTTACACACAATACCCCATAATGATAATGTGAAAAAAGTTTCTTAAGTAAATTCAGTTGATTTGGAAAGGCACACACCTGTCTACATAAAAGGTCCCACAGTTGACAGTGCATGTCAGAGCACAAAGCATGAAGTCAGATGAATTGTCTGTAGACCTCCGAAGGATACAGCAGCGTTTCTGCTGCTTTGAAGGTCCCAATGAGCACAGTGACCTCCATCTGTAAATGGAAGAAGTTCGGACCCGCCAGGACTCTTCCTAGAGTTGGCTGCCTGTCTAAACTGAGCGATCGTGGGAGAAGGACCTTAGTGGGGAAGGTGACCAAGAACCTGATGGTCACTCTGTCAGACCTCCAGCATTCCTCTGTGGATACAGGAGAACCTTCCAGAAGGACAACCATCCCTGCAGCAATCCACCAATCAGGCCTGTATGCCACATCCGCCACACTTTGTTGGGTTCTGGTGGCAACCATTCCATCCCCAACTCTCAAAAGTATAAATGTATCTGCTGCAACCAGGTGAAACATGGATGCCTCCTTGATCTTCTCCAGCAATTCTGACGCACCTACAGAGAAACACACCACATCTCCAAACGTCGTAGGTGATGTTCCTCCACAATATGACTCATATTCCTCATCTGACTCTCTCCAAGTAACCCCTTCTTTGACAAAAACGTTATTCCAGCAACACCCAAAGATTTGCTGAAGACATTTAGTACGAAAGGCGTCCCGTCTCCACATTAGGTCACTGGTTAGCATTGATATCGGCATTGCTATACACCTCCATCCAGCAACTTCATGGCTCCATCAGCTCATTCTCGTGCAGCAAATCAGCAAAATGATTGTGGATTTTTATGACTTAAGCATGAAATTTGTCACACATATTCTAAATTAACTAATACTTATTTTCAGATGTCGAGGCATCCTGGAGTTGACCTCTCATAACCTACAGGGGTCAAAATTTTAAAATGTTCCAGTCATATTGAAGTGTATATATATTATTTGTCTGGTCATAATGATTCCAAAAAATATAGTTTAGACTATCCTTGACGAAATGTTGTGGAGTTATGGGGTAAAAACAGCAAATACGATGACAAAGGTCAATTTCAGTTTGTACAGGGGTGAAAAGATAAAGTTGCACCAATTTTGGCTGATGCAAATTATTGGTCGAGCTAATAGGATTAATAAATGGAATAGTTTTGTCTGTGTTGAATGTTTGGTCTCCAAAATAAAGGTCAAACAAGGTTGATGTCCATTGGATTCTATGACATGTGACATATGTTACTCTGTAATATGATAACTAAGCATGACAGATGGTGCAAACTATTCCTTTCTAATTCCTTTATATTTTCCTTTAACATATGTTCCCCCACCCTACTACAGTTTCACTTGAGGGAGTCCTGTTGTTTCTGAAACAACTGTATCAGAATACAGTATTTTCTCCAGAATGTGTCCTCACTGAATTTATCTCACTTTAAAAAAAATCTAATTCCTGGTCTATATGAGAAATAAGCCCATGAGTCCTTCCATCTTCTTTGACTACTCCCCAAATAGTGAAAAACAGATGTTTGCAGGCCTGACATTTATATGGAAGAGGAGAACATTCCTGATGCTCATCTTTGTAAATGTGCTTACTATTAGCTTCTGTCAGACTGACTGAACAATCAAATCTACAAGTTTGTTCAGGAATGCTTTGGTCACACATGGGTCTGTCATGCTTCATTATTTCAGTGCCTGCTAGTGCAGAAGTAAAAATTATGGGAGAGAAGGTCAAGTCTTAATGGAGAGTTCAGTGCTTTAATAATAGTTTTAGAGACAAGTGATACTTAATTTAAACATTTCTTTGTATATTTGTGAATGGTTCATTGACCCACCCTGGATCACTTTATTGCACGCCATTTTGATTGTGTGTAACTGTGGCAGCTTGGCTCTTGAGTGTACTACAAGCTACTGTAATGCACTATTTGACTTTAGAACACAAAGAACTACTATTACAAATGTTTATTTAAACAGCTGTTATAATCGTGGAGTGTATAGAGTGGAAAATAAGGCGCTGTAAGTATATTATAACCTAGGCAGCCTGATCTTTTAGATTTTTAGTTTTATATTTTATATTTAGTTTTATATTTTCTGTTGTGTTTTTAATCAGGTTCTTTTTGTCTCTTTCTCTAAAATTGTATTGTAGGATTATTAGTTCTTGTTACTATTATTGTTGTTGTTGTTGCTATTATTATTATGAATATATAAACAAAAATAAATTTAAAAATATTACAATTTGTAATACATTTGACTCTTTTACGACAACAAACACTGAGCCATTATTATACAGAAAACAAATGCACACAAACGTGCTGACAGTTGCAACAGCTTAATGCTAACTTTAACATTGAAAATGCAACAGACATGCTAACGTGTTAGCATCTGTCCAGTTTTTAAGTTATAAAATACATCTATCAACTGTTTCAGAAGACCATAACAAGTCGGTTTAACATAAAAAGGTAAATATTACTCACAGACATATGCTCTTTAGGGTTTTAGTGGGGGAAAATTAACATAAAGCGAAATAAAACAATGAATCAACGAAGCATTAGATCAAAGCACTGCTTCAATTGGTTCAAGGTTCAAAGCAAAGCCGCGCTGCAGAAAAGTTGATTACAGACCCGATCATTTTCCTGACCAACACCCCCAAAAACAACAGCCACTCTGAAGGACCGATAAGGGAATCATTAAGCAAAAAGGTTATTGATGTCGGTGGATTGGATCATGTCTTAATGATACCCTTTGGAAAGGAGTAGAATGCCACTTCCTTGTTTGTTTTCTTGTACTTGGTGCAATTGATAGCCGAACACTCAGTTCCTTTAGATCTTGATGTTTTTTCTGATGTTGCTGGTATGATAGTTATGATCCATGGTCATGAAAAATGCACATAATCAGAAACTTTTGTCTCTAATATGACTCTAGAGTGACACAAAGACTGCCATTGTGCGTTTATAGCAACACCCAGTTACACACATTCAAAATGGCGGCCGGGGCTCAGCCAGTTACAATGAAGCATATAGGAAGTCGGCCCTCTCTATGTTCTCTCTGCCATCAGTCGTATCCCTCAGAGTTAAAGCATGTGTTGAACGGCGTTTGCGTGACAAGTCATTTTTTCTCTTTTTCTGCTTTAGCCACAAATCCTTCCACATCCTGTGCACTGAACCCACTGCCAATGTCGTTTAGGCCAGGATGTTTTTCCTCTGGGTCTCCCACCCTCGTTCTCTTTCCTAGGGAAGTCCTGTGTTGTGTCCCTAATCATTTCAGTTTTTATTAAGATGTGCTGATAAAGCGGCAGGTTGATTGCCACATGGAGCCACATGAGGAAAGGGTGCGGCGAAAGACCTCATTTAGGCGTCATTTAAAGAAGCCTGTACGAGATAAAGCAATTACACATCACTGCAGGGAGCCTGACTTCAGGATGTACACCACAGCATCAGCTATACAAGGCTTTGATCCAAAAATAATATGAGAGCAATCCTTGTATTTGTGTCGGTGAATTCAAATGTGGCCAGTGAAAATGAAAATGAAATAGTGTCTGTGACATTATGAATTCAAATCCAGCTCTTAATTTTTCTCAGGTCATGACTTTGCTTTTGGTTTGATTTCAAACACTGACAAAATGTCAGATTTAAAAATTTCATGTTATCATGTTTCATACTTGCAGTAGCTTGGGACCAGAACAGTCTGGTGTTATCTTTTTAATTGAGGAAACTAGAAAGAAAAGCAAAGATTTATCTCAGTGTGTCCCACGATACTGCAAAGCCAAACCCCTTTCTCCAGCATGCTGGCTGTTACACATAATACCATAAATAAATGACACAGAAGAACTGTTTACATGCTTTTTTTTAAAGGAAAAAAAAATTAAAAATATTTAAAGCAACCAGATGAAGACTTTTAGTCACTGGGCCCTATCTTGATGGTAGACCTACAGTGCATAGTGCAAATGCTTCTGTGATGTGTCAGCCACCATACTAGAATTTGTACAATGATACACCCCTAACTTGTACATATATTGGACAAACCCTCCATGACATCACCCATAGGATTTCTGAAGAGCTGCTTTAAAGCTTAAATATGGTGGTTCCAAATGTCTCCATCTTGGCTCTTCTTGACTCTACCTGACTCCTTGTCAATCCAAGAATGGATCAAGACCTGGACAAGACCAGTGTGACTTGAGCAGGATGCATGAAGCCTGGACACTCCCTCCCTCACCACCAACACCATCTCAGCGTTAGCAAACAAGCTAAAACTACCAAGCTCACCTTGGTTCAGGTATTTTTTCTGCATATTTTTGCTAAGTGGATTTTCAGAACAAGGGGCAGGATACGAATATTAAATGTTATGGCCAGTATATTGCCTCAGTAACTGTTGCTTGCCTGTGTAGCTTATGGAAACAAGTTCTCAGTATCTGCTAATTAGAGCTAACAATGCTAATATACAAATGAATTAATACTAAAATTTCACTGAATGTAAATACTGGAGCACAGACTTCTTGGATAGTCTGGTCATACGATTAACTAAACAGCAAGTCATATTGTTTGATTTGTAATAAAATGCTCAGAAAGGACAAACAAAGCCAAGTCCACAGTAGCTAGCAACCACTGCTAGCATGGCCCTGGATTCAGTTTCACTCAAAGTGACCACAGAGGGGTGTGGCACATGCACAAACACGTGTGTCACACAGGACATAGACTGCTTCAGTGGACGAGTCCAGACAAAGCCTTTGTCAAGGTAAACAGACAGACGTCTGTGACATATGTCACGGAAATCCAATAAACCATTTTATTTCAGGCTTAAATTTCCATAAGAGCTACAGAGTTTCTGTGTATTGCCGTAGATTTGCAGGATTTTAAAGGATTCTTACAAGGACATCCTTGCGTAGCATGACCCCTTTAATAAAAACGATATTTGCACACTTTTATTGAAATAAACTTAAAAGAAATATGCAGATTGCAAACACCACTATTGCGCATTATCCTGCTGCAGAAACAGTCAACAACAAACAACTGTTTCTGTGAATTATGTCTTGCACACATGCTTTTGTTTATTTTGTATCTGCTGCAGTAACGTGAGAGTCATGGAGCTGAATCCTTTGAGCACACCCATGAAACATTCAAGTGCTCGCATCCATCTTGGAAGAGAACTGATCATCAGCATCTGCGGATTGCATGCAAAACGTTAAACGCATGACTGAAAATATGCAGGAGGGGCTGGGTGTTATGTATAAGCACTGTATCCCTCTTACAGAGATGCGTCTCAGCATTTCCTGCTTCTGTTTAGGTTACTTGCTTCCACACGCTCAGTCCCGCCTTAAGATTTGACCAATTTCGTGATCAGAGAGGACTGAAATCAAACCCCAGTATAGAGGGAATCCTAGTTTATGAGCTACCACGACGTAAACATGATGAGCGCTTGTGATTGTTTGTGATTGCTAACGTCAAACATGCTGATTAGTCGCCTGCTCGGGCCTTCCTCCGTGCACCCTTATCAGGGTGTGCAACTGTTCTCCATAGCTGCAGGAAGCGAGGGGTGGGGTAGATGTAGGGGGTGTGGCGAGTGCACATAGAGTCAGGAGGTGTCTTTACGTGCACGATTTTCTGCATTCTACTTCACACCCCATAGTGCATTAAGGGTATTGGAAATTAAATTCTGACAACCAATTAAAGTCTTTGCTGCTACCTATGTTGAATTATACAAGGTAGTTGACTGATTTTTCCAGCAATTTAGCATAAAACAGCTTGACAACCGGTGGCCTGACCCATCCACAATTTGGCATGATCATCTGAAGATTATTGATTGATACTTTATTAGGTCATTTTAAATGTAATACAAAACAAGAGCAACCTGAGATTTCTGACGTCCGCCAATCCGGATGCGGATCACCTCCAAAATTCAGTGGAGTCTTCCATGCCCTAATATCAAACTGTGGGGAAAATTTGGTGAGATTCCGTGGTTTTGACATAATCCTTCAAAAGCCTATATAAAGTGAAATATTGATCCAGAATCTGGATCCATATCGAGATCACCTCCAAAATTCAGTGGAGTCCTCCATGCCCTAATAACTATCTGTGTTGTAAATTTGGTCAGAATCCGTGATGTAGTTTTGGCATAATCCATCAAAAGCCTATATAAAAGGAAATATTAATCCAGAATCTGGATCCATATCGAGACCACCTCCAAAATTCAGTGGAGTCCTCCATGCCCTAATAACTATCTGTGGTGTAAATTTGGTCAGAATCCGTGATGTAGTTTTGGCATAATCCATCAAAAGCCTATATAAAAGGAAATATTAATCCAGAATCTGGATCCATATCGAGACCACCTCCAAAATTCAGTGGAGTCCTCCATGCCCTAATAACTATCTGTGGTGTAAATTTGGTGAGAATCCGTGAAGTGGTTTTGACATAATCCTTCAAAAGCCTATATAAAGGGAAATCTTTATCAAGAATCCAGATCTGGATTACCTTCAAAATTTTATGGAGTCTTCCATGCCCTAATATCTATCTGTGGTGAAAATTTTTTCAAAATCTGTGCAGTAGTTTTGACATAATCCTGCTAACAGTCAGACAGACAAATAAATAAATAAATGAAGGACGTTTTAAAAATTAATTTTAATGACCTGTGTTGGTTCATGGGCAGTACCTTCAAGGCCCACCAGGGGCTCCCAACCCACACTTTGGGAATCACTAAAGTAGATCTCGCATGTCTCTGTGCCAGAACTCACATTGTACTCACGGTCTATTCACGTTCAGTGTCCTAGTGATCTGTTGTTGCCGACCTGTTCCGGCATTCCTGTTATGTGTCGGACGCAGCTCGGAGAACCGACCAGCGTTTGAAGGACCCAGTATGAAATAAGCAGAGCACGGTACAAAGGCTAACTGAATTTAATACATAACAGTGATACAAAAAATAACAAAAGAAAGTGCGGTCTGGCGTGGTGCGCTCCCAGCAGCGCTAACGGTCTGGAGCCAGAAGCTGTTCGGACCCAAGGACCCCGCCGACACCCCCCAGGTGGCCGCAACAAACCGAGTCTGTGAAAGAAGGAACCATTATGTGAGTCCACACTCTACACACAGAGAGAACACTTAAAGGTGTACAAGCAGCAAACACTTCCTGGCTTGATTACTAATCAGCTTCCCAACCTGCAGGCATGGAACATCCAGTTCACAAAACTCCACTGCAGTGGAAGCCGATACATGACTAACATACAGCTCAATATAAAAAGGTGTGAGGGACACCACATTTACTGACTGTATAAATGTTAGTCACAAAATCTAACGTACCTCAGGAAGTGTGCTGACGAGCGTGAGACCTCACCCCCTCCTCTTTCACAGACCGTGCATCAAACCCTGGACGTTCTCTGCATCCACTGATGATGAGATGGCTCCCGAGACGACGATCTCACCCGTCTGGTCACAAGGTCGAGTCTCTGGCAAATACACACTGTATACTCCAGTCTTAAATGCCACCATGTTCCAATCCATGTAGATGCACCACAGCTGTGAGTCCTGACGAGCCGCAGGTGATCAGGGTGAGGTCCTGATAACCTCAGCAACACAGCCACTCAGTCCCAAATGCAAGCCACCTTGTTGTGTGGGCCGCTGAAGAGGAGGTACTGCTGGCCCACCACCACCAGAGGGCGCCCTGCCTGGAGTGCGGGCTCCAGGCACCAGAGGGCGCCGCCGCCCCACAGGAGCAGCCTCGGTAACAGCTGTCACCCATCACCTGAGACAGCTGACGGCAATTATCACTGGGGTATATCAGCAGGACGGCATCTCCACCTCATCGCCGAGATATCGTTTCTACCAGAGAGGTAACGTATCAAAGCTACGGAGTGTATCTTTTTGGATTGTGCTTAGTTTGTGGATTACTGTTCCAACGAGAGGTGGAGGTAACTTCCCTGCTGTTCGGAGTCCTGGGTGCAAACGCGCCCCCATCTAACTGTCCTTTGTTCCTCGCCAGCAGTACCAGGTCCGACACGCGGAGGCAGTGGCCACCTGGGAGTTCGGGACTTGGCGGCTCCAGTATTCCCGGGGTCCTGTGGCGGAGGAAGCCGTGTGGTTCCGGTCTTACCTTGGAGAGGCGTCTCCTATCTTCGAGCCTGCCCACACGACACTTTTGTGAATTGACTGTTGTCCATTGCTGTGATTGGTTGTATACGTTGTGCACATTCACAACAGTAAAGCTTGTTATTTTGACTTACTCCATTGTCCGTTCATTTGCGCCCCCTGTTGTGGGTCCGTGTTCCTACACTTTCCCAACAGGATATCTCGGCCAGCGTCATGGATCCCGAGGGGCGTCAACCGGCTGTTGAACGGCCAATGGAAGAACAGGACGCGCAGGCGTCCGCGGGAGGGGTAATCGGTGAGTTGCAGCGGATCCTCACCGCTTTCACGACTCGGTTGGATTTCATGACCGAGCAGAACGTCCTCCTGAACCGCAGGGTGGAGGCTCTCGCCGCGCAGGTGGAAGCGCGCCCTCCGGGCGCCGCTGCGGCTCTCCCTCCCGTAGATCCTGTGCGTAACGTTGACGTTCCACTGGTTGTTCAACGACCTCTCCCTCCTTCCCCGGAAGCATACATAAGCCCTCCAGAGCCGTACGGAGGCTGTGTGGAGACGTGCGCGGATTTTCTGATGCAGTGTTCGCTCGTCTTCGCACAGCGTCCCGTTATGTACGCGACCGATGCTAGTAAAGTAGCTTATGTCATAAACCTGCTTCGCGGTGAGGCACGCGCTTGGGCTACAGCGCTCTGGGAGCAGAATTCACGGCTCCTTCTGACATACGATGGGTTTGTGAGGGGGCTCAGAACCGTGTTCGATCACCCTAATAGGGGCGAGACCGCTTCAACCGTGCTACTGTCAATGAGACAGGGGCGCCAGAGCGCAGCTGTTTATGCAGTCGACTTCCGCATCGCGGCTGCGAGATCCGGCTGGAATAACGCTGCCCTCCGCGCCGCCTTTGTAAACGGACTGTCTTTGGTTCTCAAGGAGCACCTGGTGGCTAAAGACGAACCGCGGGATTTAGACGGGCTTATCGATCTTGTCATACGGTTGGACAACCGGTTAGAAGAACGTCGGCGGGAACGAGACGAAGGGCGTGGCCGGGCACGCGCCGTCCCTCTCCCTTCCGGTTCCGACCGCGCTCCGCCTTCCCCACGCTCCACGGCCCCTGCGCTCCGTGGGGCCACAGCTCCCCCTACTGACGAAGCTATGGACACGAGTAGGGCAACATTTAGGGCACCAGCTGCACAGAGGAGACGGGCCCATGGAGCTTGTTTTGTTTGTGGTGCACTAGAGCACCATGTGAGAGACTGCCCCGAGCGGTTACAACACCAACGCCCGCCCCTAGAGACTGGGCTAGGTGTGGGCCGAGACATTCACGTGGGACACACCCACATTGCTACACGACTCCCAGTCACGATCCTGTATGAGGATTTAACCCTGAAGGCCCCAGCACTGGTGGACACGGGCTCTGAGGGGAATCTGTTGGACTGCAGATGGGCCAGGGAGATAGGGCTCCCTCTGGTGGCGCTTACCTCGCCTGTGCAGGTTCGAGCGCTAGATGGCTCCCTGCTCCCTCCGATCACACATAAGACACCACCTGTAACGCTGGTGGTGTCAGGAAACCACCGGGAGGTGATCGAGTTTTTTGTGACTCAGGCCACTTCCCGTGTGGTTTTAGGCTTTCCCTGGATGTTGAAGCACAATCCCCGGATTGATTGGCCGTCCGGGGTAGTGGTTCAGTGGAGCGAGACCTGCCATCGGGTGTGTCTAGGTTCCTCGGTTCCTCCCGGCTCCCAAGCTAAGGAGGAGGTCAGAGTCCCGCCCAATCTGGGGACGGTGCCGGTGGAGTACCACGACCTTGTCGACGTGTTCAGCAAGGATCTGGCGCTCACACTCCCCCCCCACCGTCCGTACGATTGTGCCATCGATTTGGTTCCAGGCAGTGGGTTCCCGTCCAGTAGACTGTACAACCTCTCACGGCCTGAGCGCGAATCAATGGAGACCTACATCCGGGACTCGTTAGCTGCCGGGTTGATCCGAAATTCCACCTCCCCGATGGGCGCAGGTTTCTTTTTTGTGGGTAAAAAAGATGGCGGACTTCGTCCATGCATCGATTATAGGGGCTGAACGAAATCACGGTTCGCAACCGATACCCGTTACCCCTGTTGGATTCGGTGTTCACGCCCCTGCATGGAGCCAAGATTTTTACCAAGCTTGATCTTAGAAACGCGTATCATCTGGTTCGGATCCGGAAGGGAGACGAGTGGAAGACGGCATTCAACACCCCCTTAGGTCACTTTGAGTACCTGGTCATGCCGTTCGGCCTCACAAACGCCCCCGCGATGTTCCAAGCCTTGGTTAACGACGTATTGCGGGACTTCCTGCACCGGTTCGTCTTCGTATATCTAGACGATATACTCATCTTTTCTCCGGATCCTGAGACTCATGTCCGGCATGTACGTCAGGTCCTGCAGCGGTTATTGGAGAACCGGCTGTTTGTTAAGGGCGAGAAGTGTGAGTTTCACCGCACCTCTTTGTCCTTCCTGGGGTTCATCATCTCCCCCAACTCCGTCGCACCTGATCCGGCCAAGGTTGCAGCGGTGAGAGACTGGCCCCAACCCACAAGCCGTAGGAAGCTGCAACAGTTCCTCGGCTTTGCGAATTTCTACAGGAGGTTCATTAAGGGCTACAGTCAGGTTGTTAGCCCCCTGACAGCCCTGACCTCACCAAAAGTCCCCTTCACCTGGTCGGATCGTTGCGAGGCCGCGTTCAAGGAGTTGAAACGGCGCTTCTCGTCTGCACCCGTTCTGGTGCAGCCCGATCCTAGTCGCCAGTTAGTGGTTGAAGTGGACGCCTCGGACTCAGGGATAGGAGCTGTGCTGTCCCAGAGTGGGAAGACCGATAAGGTCCTTCATCCGTGTGCCTATTTTTCCCGCAGGTTGACCCCGGCTGAACGGAACTATGACGTCGGCAACCGAGAACTCCTTGCGGTGAAAGAGGCTCTTGAAGAGTGGAGACACCTGTTGGAGGGAACGTCCGTGCCATTCACGGTTTTCACTGACCACCGGAACCTGGAGTATATCAGGACCGCCAAGCGGCTGAATCCCAGGCAAGCCCGCTGGTCACTGTTCTTCGGCCGTTTTGACTTCCGCATCACCTACCGGCCCGGGACCAAGAACCAGAAGTCGGATGCCTTGTCCCGGGTACACGAAGACGAGGTCAAAGCGGAGTTGTCGGATCCACCGGAACCCATCATCCCGGAGTCCACTATCGTGGCCACCCTCACCTGGGACGTTGAGAGAACCGTCCGGGAGGCCCTGGCACGAAGCCCGGACCCCGGGACTGGACCAAAGAACAGACTTTACGTCCCACCAGAGGCAAGGGCTGCAGTCCTGGACTTCTGTCACGGCTCTAAGCTCTCCTGTCATCCAGGGGTGTGAAGAACCGTGGCAGTTGTCCGGCAGCGCTTCTGGTGGGCGTCCCTGGAGGCCGACGTCCGGGACTATATCCAGGCCTGTACCACCTGTGCCAGGGGCAAGGCCGACCATCGCAAGGCTCCGGGACTGCTACAGCCGCTGCCCGTGCCTCATCGCCCCTGGTCCCACATCGGCCTGGATTTTGTCACGGGCCTCCCGCCGTCCCAGGGAAACACCGTGATCCTCACGATAGTGGACCGATTCTCCAAGGCGGCCCACTTCGTGGCCCTCCCGAAGCTCCCAACGGCCCAGGAGACAGCGGACCTCCTGGTCCACCACGTCGTCCGCCTGCATGGGATACCATCAGACATCGTCTCCGATCGCGGTCCCCAGTTCTCCTCGCATGTCTGGAGGAGCTTTTGCCGGGAACTGGGGGCCACGGTCAGTCTCTCGTCCGGGTATCACCCCCAGACCAACGGGCAAGCAGAGCGGGCCAATCAAGAAATGGAGCAAACACTGCGTTGTGTGACAGCCGCGCACCCGGCGGCCTGGAGTACTCATCTGGCCTGGATCGAGTACGCCCACAACAGTCAAGTGTCATCAGCCACCGGCCTCTCCCCCTTTGAGGTGTGTTTGGGGTATCAGCCCCCGTTGTTCCCGGTGGTTGAGGGAGAGGTCGGTGTGCCCTCGGTCCAGGCCCACCTGCGGAAGTGCCGTCGGGTGTGGCGTGCCGCCCGTTCTGCTTTGTTGAAGGCCCGGATGAGGGCGAAGACCCATGCAGACCGGCGGCGGACCCCGGCCCCTACGTATCGCCCCGGGCAGGAAGTGTGGTTGTCCACAAAGGACATCCCACTACAAGTGGCCTCCCCTAAACTACAGGACAGGTACATAGGACCGTTTAAAATCCTCAAGGTCATCAATCCCGCCGCAGTGAGGCTTCAGCTTCCAGCCTCACTGCGGATCCATCCTGTATTTCATGTGTCGAAGCTCAAGCCCCATCACACCTCGCCCCTCTGTACACCCGGTCCGGCACCACCTCCTGCCCGGATCATCGATGGCGAGCCGGCTTGGACAGTGCGCCGGTTGTTGGACGTCCGTCGGATGGGCCGGGGCTTTCAATATCTGGTGGACTGGGAGGGGTATGGTCCCGAAGAACGCTCCTGGGTGAAGAGGAGCTTCATCCTGGATCTGGCCCTCCTGGCCGACTTCTACCGTCGCCACCCGGACAAGCCCGGTCGGGCGCCAGGAGGCGCCCGTTGAGGGGGGGGTCCTGTTGTGTGGGCCGCTGAAGAGGAGGTACTGCTGGCCCACCACCACCAGAGGGCGCCCTGCCTGGAGTGCGGGCTCCAGGCACCAGAGGGCGCCGCCGCCCCACAGGAGCAGCCTTGGTAACAGCTGTCACCCATCACCTGAGACAGCTGACGGCAATTATCACTGGGGTATATCAGCAGGACGGCATCTCCACCTCATCGCCGAGATATCGTTTCTACCAGAGAGGTAACGTATCAAAGCTACGGAGTGTATCTTTTTGGATTTGTGCTTAGTTTGTGGATTACTGTTCCAACGAGAGGTGGAGGTAACTTCCCTGCTGTTCGGAGTCCTGGGTGCAAACGCGCCCCCATCTAACTGTCCTTTGTTCCTCGCCAGCAGTACCAGGTCCGACACGCGGAGGCAGTGGCCACCTGGGAGTTCGGGACTTGGCGGCTCCAGTATTCCCGGGGTCCTGTGGCGGAGGAAGCCGTGTGGTTCCGGTCTTACCTTGGAGAGGCGTCTCCTATCTTCGAGCCTGCCCACACGACACTTTTGTGAATTGACTGTTGTCCATTGCTGTGATTGGTTGTATACGTTGTGCACATTCACAACAGTAAAGCTTGTTATTTTGACTTACTCCATTGTCCGTTCATTTGCGCCCCCTGTTGTGGGTCCGTGTTCCTACACTTTCCCAACACACCTGGAAGGAAAAACAAAAGACAGAAACAAAAAGGCAGCCAGGCCCCCCAGCCATACAACAATTCCAGTGTCTTCTTTGTCTGTCTCTTTGGAGTTATTTGTCTGATTGCCTCATTATGTACTGACCTTTCTTGCTTACTGATTACCAAGGTTGGGTAGGATTACTTTGAAATGTAATCCAAAAGTAATCAGATTACAAGTAATCCAAATGTATGTACATACATACATGTAATCCACATGTATTCTTTCAAAGTAATCCTATCCAACCTTGCTGATTACTCTGCTGCCTAATCCCTCGCTAAAGGATATCCTGTGCTTTTCACCTTATTTTCATTTATTTATATTTATTGTTATTTACCTTGTCCTTTGACACAACTCTGATTAAAGAACTTGGGACTCATCTTGGTTGTCTTCTATTCATTGGAGACATCAATTCATTCATTACAAATTATTACAAATTCTTTGACTTTTAGTAGGTCTGTACTCATCATTCTGTCTTCAAACAAACCACATTGAAAATATCTTTTGAAATAACTCAACAAATAAACCCAATGATTGTTTTACTACAAGAATGTACTTGGGATTCTACAAGCAGGTCAAGCCTACAATGTTTTTATGAATCCATAACAGATGAAAGATTTAACCCCTTAACGCCTATTGTTGCATATATGCTACAATATTTGACTCAAATATGCAACATACCAAATTGACCAGTATGCCTGTTTTCGCAAATTTGCAACATACTATTATTATAACATTATAACATAAAGTCATTACCAAAATACCAAAATTACTATTTATTTTTTGTGCAAAAGTGAAATTAATAATCTCAACATTATTTACCATCTACTTAAAGGCAAAAACACATAAAAAACATTTTTTTATATACAGCTGTATAAATTCAGGCGTTAAGGGGTTAATGGCGTGAGGCCCTGAGTTGAGAAACCCCCTTAATTTTATTTATTTTTATTTGCAAACTAAGACTCATAAATCAGACTGGAAAGAGAAGACCTGGATTTTGTGTGTCACACCATTTGGCCTCTGTTTCGAGTTAAACGTACTGCGCATATCATATGGAGTTTTTCTTGAAACCAAAATAAGTTTTCCAGACGAGTATGAAAATAGTTTGACAGAAAAGTGAATGTATGCTTATTGTTACAATGACTGATACTGTATATAGGGATGTTTGTGGGAAAACAGCTGCATGATGGTCTCCCGTGCAGAAAACGGGGAAGGGGGGGTGAAATTGTGGATGGACGCATTAAAAGCATCCTTTAATTATATGAATGACACTGAGTCATTATGTGCAGTGAAGTTGTATGGTAATGTTGGATGGAGATCGAAGTATAACGCAATGCTAAAATACCCTCAGCCGTATAAGCATTGTCGGCTTTATAATTTGCAGTTGTTTATTTAATTATTAAGATCGTATTGTCTTACGTACAATTTGTACATGTTGTCAAGGATTTTATATAGTTCATGCTTATATTATCATTTATTTTATATAGTTCATGCTTATATTATCATTTATTTCCATTTATGACTACGTGTACTTTTCCTCTTTGTGTGAAGAGGAGGTTTTAAAAAGAAAGACTTCTTGTCTGCATTTTTCATGATTGAGCAAACTATTTTTCATTTTGCATAAGTGCCTTATCCTGCTTTTGATGAGCCACAAGGCTCATGTCACAGGAATGGAAGGTTTCAGCTGCCACCTTGCCTTGCTATCTTCCTCTTGCAGACATGACTCATGTGTAACCTCTCCCCGACTGTCCTTGTTTGTTTTTTCTCATGTCGGTGAACTAAATAAAAAGCCGAGCCAGAGGAGGGGATTTTAGGAGAGCTTTGGAGCTGAGCACTTACAAGCTGCTACTGCCCGCCCTCCTCCTCTGTGCAGAGCATAAAGTATATTTGTCTCTCTCTGACTGGTTTCTTTACAGTGTCCGTGCCTCTCATTTCTTTAAAACAGGGTGCAAACCCAACACATGTTCAATAAAGCCCCTCTTTCAATCAATCAATCAGTCAATCATAAACAATATTTACATTTATCGGCATCTGCAGACGGGCGTGTGTGTGCATATACGTGAACTTGTGACAAGATCAGAATTTAGCTTTGAGTTAGTGGAAGTTAGTGTGCACGCTCGCGTCCACAAAATGTCTTGTAAATCACTTCAGAGGTGTTATCAGGTTCCAAAAACAAGTGTTTATTTCTCACTAGCTTTTGCAAAATGCATATGACAGAGGTTATATTTAAACACAAATGAAATGGAGTTTTACAGCTAGCTAGACCTGCTTGTGATGTAACCATGCTAATGTCCGCGAAATGTCTTGTAAATCACTTCAGAGGTGTTATAAGGTTCCAAAAACATTGTTTTCAGTTTTAGAAGTGTTTATTTCTCACTAGCTTTTACACAACAGTAGCGTTTAAATAATAGAGTAAATGTAGCGTTTTATGTTTTATTTCAATAATGCATCATGAAAAAAAATATTAAATTTGAAAATGTTCACTGTCAAAAAGCAAAAGTTTCAGGAAAGCTTTTGACCATTTCATTTAATGGAAGTAGAATATTAAAGAAAGTTAGAGGCCTTTTCAGAATAAAACCTGATTACTTTGTTGGTAATCAGGTCACCTGAGACAACAAAAACTGGCAAAATGCAGCAAACAGGCTTTAGGGTCATATTGGACACACTGGGGAGTAATTGACTTCAGGGCAAGTGTTACATAATTACAATAGTGTTACAGTTACACACAAACCATATGGAATCTGAATACTGATTCAATTAATATAAACTGGGTCTGCATGATTGGACTTTTACAGTGTCACATAAAATAAATTAAAATAACATTTTTTTCCTACAACGAAGCACTTCCATGTTAAAAACAGAAGTGTATTTGAAGGCTGAAAATTTAAAAATTTTGTCTTCACAAAAGATAAAAGGGAATGACATCATTGTGCAAATGAAAATTAGGTGTCGGCAACATCAGCACCAAAGGACTCTACATCTAATTTGAATAAACTAGTGCAGTGCCCGTAGGAAGCTTGTTCCTATAGAAAATTGGGACCTTAAGTAGATTTCTCATGGATGGTCGTATGAGGTTGTGTCTGAAGGTGGGATGTACAAAGAGGTGTACTTATATTATGTTATTATTTGAAGATAGTATTTCATATTGTTTTAAAACATTCATTTATTATCAATTATATGAAAATAAAAGGATTCCTGTTAAACAGGTTATTGGAAGAGAGTCAGACAACATTAAACAGAACATTTAGAATATTTGAAACAGCAAATCAGAATCGCACCTCCTGAACAAAGTTTATTTAAACTTGACCTCACAGCAAATATAAGATTTTATTCGTCTTATGTACTTAATGAAATGTTGTACAAATTGTGGGAAAATGTAATATTTTATTTAGGTTATGTACTTACTTAAACATTGTACAAATAGTGGCAAATTTGTTGGTGTTATAAAAAAAAAAGATTTTGGCTAACGTCTCTTCGGTATTGCCAAGTTAACTCAGTCGCAAGGAACACTGACAGCATGCGTTTCACAGTGAAAGTATTGGCTGGGATATTGGCTGGGATATTGGCTGGGATATTGGCTGGGATAAACGTTTTATTATGAAACGGTTCAAGCAACATGAACTATCTGATGTTGTTTAACTTTACTACCAGTAACATCAGCGAGCCACACCATTTTGGAAGTACGAATGTTACAATGTTAATCAAAATAAAGGTTTTTCAAAATGAATTCCCAAAATTTCAGTTGATCTGACAGAGATGTGTGAGCCACATACACACACACACACACACACACACACACACACACACACACACACACACACACACACACACACACACACACACACACACACACACACACACACGTTTCTTGCTTTAGAGATAGATGTGATAGGATTTCATAATTTCATGACACAGATAGACTCAACTGTCTTTTTGACTTTGTAATATCTTCAAGCTGTCTTGCTGTTGAAGATACACTGACATACTGACCATGTGACCTGCACATCATTTGTACATTAATTTTATTCTCAGAGAGGGCTGTGCAGTTATGTACGTTGCCTAACGCCACATGGGGAACCAAGACAAAGGACTGAGCACATTTAAGGCCTGATGGTTTGTTTATTTCCACAAATCTCCACTTTACGGTGGGCTGTGAGTGAACGTAGATAAATCACTTAATGGTTTTCCTGGAATGCAAAGTTCACAGGGGGGCTAGATTAAAATCAGTTTGCGCTGATGTGGAAGACAGGACAAAAATGTGTGGCTCCTGTTTTCTCTGCTTTGTTGTTCCCATGTCCTGTCAGCTGAATGCATCTCATTAGTTTTGCAACTACAATCACCATTTGTTCCGTGTAGTTCAATCTGTTGAAGATCTAGGTCCTTCGGACATTTTGGTGGCACTGGTGTGCATGAAGGGAAATATATTGTACATACAAATGATACATCTCTAAAGTGAGATCCTGTGTACTGGTGTAACCACTGCGGGACTCTACCATAAAACCGGTGTACGATGGACATAACTCCAATGAACAACCAGTGTAAACTTGGTGTTTGAAGTGTTGCACAAACTAAGTTGAAATCCTATTGTCAAACTGGCAATTAATACATTCAATATATAAATAAAGATAGCGTTGAACCACCCTGAGCCTTGTCACGGAGTCTGTCATCTGAACTAAACAATCCAGTCAAGAGTGTCTTTAGCACAAGGAGTCATCTAGTTATACCATATAAAACTGTCAAACAATTAGCACTCTAATCTGCATATCCATATGTGTTATCATGTTTTTCAATGCAGAGATGATAACAAAAAACGTCTTGTCCATATGTAGTTCGATTGCGTGTTGGGTAGTAGGAACCTGTGCCTTAGGTGTTTTTTTTAACTTGGTGGGAGATGCTCTGATCTTTGTGGAATCAATGGTTACCCTGATTGTAGCACTTGAGAAATTGACTGAGGAATCAGAACGTCTGAATTTGCAATTGTCCTAGATCAAGCTTAAGACCCAGGCTTTCATTGACTTCTAGGACTCCATCATCAGACATGTAAAAGAGTGAACTTGTAGAGATATTGACTTCCTATCTCGGCAGTGACATTCATGTCTCTGGGTTCTTGTCTTTTGACATCGGGAGAGGCATTGGAAGCACATATGAGTCATGAGGTCACTGGACAGAGGTGTTTGGTTTGGTGATGCCAATATCTTTGCAGGGGAATGAAAGTCCAAGTCTTCAGGGTCATGGTCTATCTTAGGGTCTAATCTATCTTTATTAGTTGGCTATGTACCACAGGCTTTTAAGGTGGCAGTAATTAAACCATTACTTAAAAAGCCATCACTTGACCCAGCTTTCTTAGCTAATTATAGGCCAATCTCCAACCTTCCTTTTCTCTCAAAAATTTTTGAAAGGGTAGTTGTAAAACAGCTAACTGATCATCTGCAGAGGAATGGTCTATTTGAAGAGTTTCAGTCATGTTTTAGAATTCATCATAGTACAGAAACAGCATTAGTGAAGGTTACAAATGATCTTCTTATGGCCTCAGACAGTGGACTCATCTCTGTGCTTGTCCTGTTAGACCTCAGTGCTACTTTTGATACTGTTGACCATAAAATTTTATTACAGAGATTAGAGCATGCCATAGGTATTAAATGCACTGCGCTGCGGTGGTTTGAATCATATTTATCTAATAGATTACAATTTGTTCATGTAAATGGGGAATCTTCTTCACAGACTAAGATTAATTATGGAGTTCCACAAGGTTCTGTGCTAGGACCAATTTTATTCACTTTATACATGCTTCCCTTAGGCAGTATTATTAGACAGCATTGCTTAAATTTTCATTGTTACGCAGATGATACCCAGCTTTATCTATCCATGAAGCCAGAGGACACAAACCAATTAGCTAAACTGCAGGATTGTCTTACAGACATAAAGACATGGATGACCTCTAATTTCCTGCTTTTAAACTCAGATAAAACTGAAGTTATTGTACTTGGCCACACAAATCTTAGAAACATGGTGTCTAACCAGATCCTTACTCTGGATGGCATTACCCTGACCTCTAGTAATACTGTGAGAAATCTTGGAGTCATTTTTGATCAGGACATGTCATTCAATGTGCATATTAAACAAATATGTAGGACTGCTTTTTTGCATTTGCACAATATCTCTAAAATTAGAAAGGTCTTGTCTCAGAGTGATGCTGAAAAACTAATTCATGCATTTATTTCCTCTAGGCTGGACTATTGTAATTCATTATTATCAGGTTGTCCTAAAAGTTCCCTGAAAAGTCTTCAGTTAATTCAAAATGCTGCAGCTAGAGTACTGACGGGGACTAGAAGGAGAGAGCATATCTCACCCATATTGGCCTCTCTTCATTGGCTTCCTGTTAATTCTAGAATAGAATTTAAAATTCTTCTTCTTACTTATAAGGTTTTGAATAATCAGGTCCCATCTTATCTTAGGGACCTCATAGTACCATATCACCCCAATAGAGCACTTCGCTCTCAGACTGCAGGCTTACTTGAAGTTCCTAGGGTTTGTAAGAGTAGAATGGGAGGCAGAGCCTTCAGCTTTCAGGCTCCTCTCCTCTGGAACCAGCTCCCGATTTGGATCAGGGAGACAGACACCCTCTCTACTTTTAAGATTAGGCTTAAAACTTTCCTTTTTGCTAAAGCTTATAGTTAGGGCAGGATCAGGTGACCCTGAACCATCCCTTAGTTATGCTGCTATAGACTTAGACTGCTGGGGGGTTCCCATGATGCACTGAGTGTTTCTTTCTCTTTTTGCTCTGTATGCACCACTCTGCATTTAATCATTAGTGATTGATCTCTGCTCCCCTCCACAGCATGTCTTTTTCCTGGTTCTCTCCTTCAGCCCCAACCAGTCCCAGCAGAAGACTGCCTGTCCCTGAGCCTGGTTCTGCTGGAGGTTTCTTCCTGTTAAAAGGGAGTTTTCCTTCCCACTGTCGCCAAGTGCTTGCTCACAGGGGGTCGTTTTGACTGTTGGGGTTTTTCCGTAATTATTGTATGGCTTTGCCTTACAATATAAAACGCCTTGGGGCAACTGTTTGTTGTGATTTGGCGCTATATAAATAAAATTGATTTGATTTGATGGTGCTTCTTGTCTTACTGTATGGTTGTGAGACTTGGATGCTAACCACCGACCAAAGGTGACAAGTAGATGTCTTTATCTGTCCTCTTCAAGGGATCCTTGTGGATGACTTGAATGAGTTTGTGTCAAAGAATGGTTACTTAGGGAGACTCAGATGTGGTGTACCATTTGTGTTGTGAGGGATGCAGGTGCTTCACTGTTGAAGATATAAGCAACTGGTAAAGCCCAAGGGGACGCCCATGTTTCAAGTGGGTGATGCACATAGATGACTACTTTTGAGACATGGAGATGGACCAGTTGTCTACCTGAGTGGATGCTATCCAAAACTCCAGGGGATGCACGGCACCAGCACTTGTTGCCAGACATAAATGTTTCATAACCACCTACCTCAGGGCCATGATATCTGTCAACTTAAAAGATGTCTTCAGGTTGACAAACAAAACATCTGGAACGCATGACAGAGTTCATGCATTCCAGATGTTTGAGTTCACCTTGTACTTAACAGATACCCTGCACAAAAAACCACAACTGTCATGAATGAGTGACTGGCAGTTAAACCACAAACTATGTTTTGTTGTTCACAATTTTACTCTTCAGAAAACACCATTGTCCTCTGATTTGTGGATATCCACTCTGCAGACTGAAGTCAATTACCCGCCAATTGTTTGAGCTAAATTCCGCAGAGAGCATGCTTTGAGTTATGAGACTACAGTAGTATTGGCCGTGTTAGTCTATGAAATCTCTCAACATTTGGAAGTAATTTTCCAATGCTCTGGGGCAAACCTCTCTGAGCTCGGCTCCAACACAAACAGAAGTGTTGCTGCCAGAGATTAAATGTGCTATTCATGCATAGAGCTTTTGGCCCAAATAAAGGACCCCTGCTCTGGGTGAAAATGGTAAGAGGCTGCAAACCGGCACCACACTCACTGTTTTTCAAGAGGAATCTGCTTGGAATGGAAGCAGGAACATATGATGATGACTCAAGACAAAAAAGTTAGAAGAATTCAGATGATGTAACCTGGTCTTATGTGCAACATTATACATAAAATCAATTATTACATCTGGAGTTGGTCCCCGGGTGCTGGACTGTGGCAACCCACTGGTCCTAGTGATTGGATTGTGTCTAACTGTAATTAGGATGGGTTAAATGTACAGGACAAATTTCATTGTATGCACGTATATGTACAATGATAATAAAGGCTATAGTATTATTATTATTATTAAATGTAAGGAAAACTGCGTGCTATTTATTTATTTTTTTCTTCATCTTCCATATCATCCAAACCATTTCTGATTTGTGGTTGTATAACTAAGTTGGGGGGGATAATAGTACAGCTTTTTCACAGTTCTGTCCAAATCAAGGTTTCGTCACAGTGCCGTTCAAATCATGGTACATCCCTGTCAGGCTTCCTCACACAAAACACTTACGCAAAATTAAAAAGATGGAAAAAAAATCACTTGAAATTTTCAACACTGGCTTGAGGATCTATCCCATCTTGATCATTCTGCCTGGAGTTTTTATACTGCATCATCTGTAGAGGCCAGTATACCAACCTTGGCTGGAAAAGTAACCTAGGTTAGACTGGCATCCTGTCCAGGAAGAATCATAGATTATCATCAGCTTGATGCTACACAATCTGGAGATAAGCAGTTTACAATATTCAAGAAGTACTTACTTCTTGAATACTGTAAACCTTGCATTTTCTTACAATGCACCACAGACAAGATAAGATAAGATAGATAAGATAAACTTTATTGATGATCCCACAGCGCGGAAAACCACTTGTTGCAGCAGCAAAAGTTGAATAGCAGTAAAGGAAAGAAAATAATTTACATTAAAGAAAGGTGACTAAAAATATATTGCAATGTTTGCTGATGGGTGCATAAACACTAATGTGAACAGATTACATGAAAAATAGACTAGAAGTGAGTATATATATATATATATATATATATATATATATATACGAGGGCTGTCAATAAAGTAACGGTCCTTTTTATTTTTTTCAAGAACTATATGGATTTCATTCATATGTTTTTACGTCAGACATGCTTGAACCCTCGTGCGCATGCGTGAGTTTTTCCACGCCTGTCGGTGACGTCATTCGCCTGTGAGCACTCCTTGTGGGAGGAGTCGTCCAGCCCCTCGTCGGAATTCCTTTGTCTGAGAAGTTGCTGAGAGACTGGCGCTTTGTTTGATCAAAATTTTTTCTAAACCTGTGAGACACATCGAAGTGGTTTTCAGTGAAAATTTTAATGGCTGATGAGAGATTTTGAGGTGATTCTGTCGCTTTAAGGACTTCCCACGGTGCGAGACGTCGCTCAGCGCTCTCAGGCGCCGTCGTCAGCCTGTTCAAGCTGAAAACCTCCACATTTCAGGTTCTATTGATCCAGGACGCCGTGAGAGAACAGAGAAGTTTCAGAAGAAGTCGGTTTCAGCATTTTATCCGGATATTCCACTGTTAAAGGAGATTTTTTTAATGAAAGACGTGCGGACGGGACGCTCCGCCACAGGAAAAACACCTCTGTTGAAAGCCTTAAGGACAAGTTGGAACATGTCCTGCCTGTTAAACAATTTCTCCTATACTCACTCCACTGAAAGCCATCAAAAGCCGCCTGGATTTTACAAATGGTTATCAACACGGAGGTGTTTTTCCTGTGCCGCCGCACCGCGTCGGCTGCGTGCCGACGCACGCATCCGTCCGCACGTCTTTCATTAAAAAAATCTCCTTTAACAGTGGAATATCCAGATAAAATGCTGAAACCGACTTCTTCTGAAACTTCTCTGTTCTCTCACAACGTCCTGGATCAATAGAACCTGAAATGTGGAGGTTTTCAGCTTGAACAGGCTGACGACGGCGCCTGAGAGCGCTGAGCGACGTCTCGCACCGTGGGAAGTCCTTAAAGCGACAGAATCACCTCAAAATCTCTCATCAGCCGTTAAAATTTTCACTGAAAACCAGCTTAATTTTTCGAACCGTGTCCACTTCGATGTGTCTCACAGGTTTAGAAAAAATTTTGATCAAACAACGCGCCAGTCTCTCAGCAACTTCTCAGACAAAGGAATTCCGACGAGGGGCTGGACGACTCCTCCCACAAGGAGTGCTCACAGGCGAATGATGTCACCGACAGGCGTGGAAAAACTCACGCATGCGCACGAGGGTTCAAGCATGTCTGACGTAAAAACATATGAATGAAATCCATATAGTTTTTGAAAAAAATAAAAAGGACCGTTACTTTATTGACAGACCTCGTATATATATATATATATGGTAAGAGTATTGCACAAGATAAATTGCACAGTTGTGTATGTAATAAAGCACAAAAGGTGGAAGAAGGTGTAGTTAATTGTTCAAAAATCAGCAGGTGGTTATGGTGCTAAAAATAATTGTGCAAAACTATTGCGATTTTTTTGTTTTCATAGTTTTGTTTTGCACCCTATAACCCACCATGTGAAGATCACAGTTGCCCATGGATGTGGTCTAGCGTGTGATTTGATGACTTAACACATACCAGGTAACGTGAAAAAACAACCGTAGCACACCTATAGTATTCTTTCGCACAGCCTTAGGATTTCTGGAAATGCATAAATTTCCATGATGTCATGGCATGTACAACATCACTGGCTCCACAGAAATACAAGAGATGATAAGATTTTCCAAAGTTTCAAGCCATGACCTTCCCAGATACATAGTGGAAGTGAGAATGAGGCTTTAGTGACTCAAACTACCACAAAACTAAATTGAAAACAAAAAATTAACAATGACATACAAGTCAAAGGAATGGAAAAAAGTTATTAACTCAGATTTGTACCACATTTTTTTCTTATAAATCTTTCTTAACTTCATGGTTTGTCTGATGTGGCAGAAAACCTCTCATTTCTGCGTTCACAGTCTCAATATCTTAATGCACCAAGTGGGAATGATATGTGACACTGATTTATTGTATGTTATGGCCAAAACACACCCATAACTCATTAAGAGACTAAATCCAACTACTTTGCAGGCTGCATCTTAATTTGTGCTCAGAATATGTGCCATATAAATAATAAAGTGGAGAAATCAATCAGACAAGCCAACAAATGCTGGTGATCATATAACTTTATCAGTAGTTATAAATATTCTTTTGCAGAATCATGCATTCTTTAACTGCTCTATCGAGAAAAAAAAATTAAACTTTGATGCTGAAAACTGAGGACGAAGGAGTTCATTAGCTATATCCCTCTCACATCCACTTTTTGCTTGATCTCTCATTGCATGTTTTGTTTTGGAGCCACCAACGTCCTCAGAGGAAGCCCATCCTCAAGAGGCTAAGTGTAAGAGGGCAGTTAGCGTTCACATGCCGGGCCCCGGTCTTCTGCTCTGTCAGTGGCCCCCACCAAACCTGTATCAGTTTAAAAACAGACACCACTTTCTTCTCTTCCTGCACACAGCAAGAACTTGTGTAGAAGAGAGATAACGTGGGACAGACAGTCAGTCAGAGACAGCCTGACCTGGTGTGAGAATGCCCACGTATGCCACCAATATGAGGCTGAAATTTCCCATCGTGGCCTTGGTTCTGGAGATTATCACCATAATTCTGTTTGCTGTCTTTGTCGTCTACGATGACGGAAAGGGACATGGACATGGACACTCAAATGAGACTCATCCTGAAGAGAATCCTATGACCCTTTACCCCAGTAAGTGCATGCGTCATAATAATAATAACACTATTGCTACTTATATATATATATATATATATATATATATATATATATATATATATATATATATATATATATATATATATATATATATATATATATATATATAATTTGTTCAGTGTTTTCCTAACAATTTCTTAAATACTTTACATCATCATTACAAAAGAAGACATAACGCATACAAAATTAATAAGACAATCAGTAGAGCTAAAATAAAAACTATTATGAGAAGAAAATAATTAAAACATTATAAAATAAAATATTGTCATGGGTATATGCTTACACGACCACTATAATAAATGAAACTTAAAATATTCCAAATGTTTTTGAAGTTGGATGCCTGGGTTTTTAATTATTAAGAGATTAGAAAAATGTCAAAATAAAAAGGCACAAAATTTTGGCAAAAAATGCAAAAAATCTTTACCAAACATTGAAAGAAAGAAAGAATATTAATCAAGTCAGATTTGGTTTGCCCACCTTTAAAGGGGTCATATTTGCAGGCTCTGGAAAACCCCCAGATAGATAGATAGATAGATAGATAGATAGATAGATAGATAGATAGATAGATAGATAGATAGATAGATAGATAGATAGATAGATAGATAGATAGATAGATAGATAGATAGATAGATAGATAGATAGATAGATAGATAGATAGATAGATAGATAGATAGATAGATATGTTATCTAATCAATTAAAAAAGTTTTGTTTTCCAAATAGACCTGCTTTCCAGCTGTTGAAGACCTTCTAGATGGTAGTGGATACCTGGATGATGGAAATTAGGAGCAGGTGTGGTTACACTTGCCTGGCACTGAATGGAAATGTCTGGGCTTATTGCAGGGAATAATATTATCATCACATGCATTAAGGAAATTATGAGTACATCTGGTTAAGATACATTTGGCCTGAAAACAACTTCTCAGTTTCTTTCAATTCCAAAGTCTAGGTGTGTGGTAGCTACCACTGCTCATTCTCATCTCATCTTCATAGACATACTATATAAATAAAATTGATTTGAGTCTTCTTCAATATGATGCCAGAAGCTTGGTGCTCCTATCTTTGGGCAGTTTTGTTCATTCCTCTTTGCAGCACTTCTCAAGCTCCATCAGGTTGGATGGGGAGCGTCGGTGCACAGCCATTTTCAGATCTCTCCAGAGATGTTCAATCAGATTCAGGTCTGGGCTCTGGCTGGACCACTCAAGGACATTCACAGAGGTGTCCTGAAGCCACTCCTTTGATATCTTGGCTGTGTGCTTAGGCTCATTGTCCTGCTGAAAGATGAACTGTCGCCCCAGTCTGAGGTCAAGAGCGCTCTGGAGCAGGTTTTCATCCAGGATGTCTCTGTCCATTGTTGCATTCATCTTTCCCTCAATCCTGACTAGTCTCCCAGTTACTGCTGCTGAAAAACATCCCCATAGCATGATGCTGCCACCACCATGCTTCACTGTAGTGATGGTGCCTGGTTTCCTCCAAACATGACACCTGGCATTCACACCAAACAGTTCAATCTTCATCTCATCAGACCAGAGAATTTTGTTTTTCATGGTCTGAGAGTCCTTTAGGTGCCTTTTGGCAAACTCCAGGTGGGCTGCCATGTCTTCCAGCTGCTTCCGTCTGGCCACTCTACCATACAGGCCTGATTAGTGGATTGCTGCAGAGATGGTTGTCCTTCTGGAAGGTTCTCCTCTCTCCACAGAGGAATGCTGGAGCTCTGACCGAGTGACCATCACGTTCTTGGTCACCTCCTTGACTAAAGTCCTTCTCCCCTAATTGCCCAGTTTAGACAGGTGGCCAGCTCCAGAAAGAGTCCTGGTGGACCTGATCTTCTTCCATTTATGGATGATGGAGGCCACTGTGCTCACTGGGACCTTCAAAGCAGCAGAAATGTTTCTGTACCCACAGATTTGTGCCTCGAGACAATCCTGTCTCAGAGGCCTACAGACAATTCCTTTGACTACATGCTTAGTTTGTGCTCTTACATGCACTGTCAATTGTGAGACATTATATGTAGACAGGTGTGTGCCTTTCAAAATCATGTCTCATCAACTGAATTTACCCCAGGTGGACTCCAATTAGGCTGTAGAAACATCTCAAGGATGATCACTGGAAGCTGGACCCACCTAAGCTCAATTTTGAGCTTCATGTGAATACTTATGTCCATGTGATTTCTTAGTTTTCTATTTTTAATAAATTTGCAAAAATCTAAAAAAAAAAAAAAAAAAACTTTTTCACATTGTCATTATGGGGTATTGTGTGTAGAATTTTGAAGGAAAAAAAGAATAACATTCATTTTGGAATAAGGCTGTAACATAACAAAAAATGTCTAAATGTGAAACGCTGTGAATACTTTCCGGATGCACTGTATTTTCCACAAGAGAAGTCCTTCAGATCAGTCCTAATTGCATTTGGCAACCAGAAGTTGCACTTTCTGATTGGTCAATAAAGGTTGCTATGTAATATAAACAGGCTCTCCAATCACAGCCACAGAAGTGAGTTATTCAGAGTTGATTGATTGATAGTGTCATCTGTCATTGCCATTCAGTCATGTACCACAGCTCCATGAGGCAAAATTACAAGTTCATGTTGAATATTCTCTCTCCCCTGACTTCAAAAGTTCAGACTTAATAAACTGCAAAAGAAACAGCAGAACATGAAGAACATCAGAGATGTTTCCCAAAATCTTGTCCATAAACCAATCAATCAAACAATTTTTTTTTATATAGCGCCAAATCACAACAAACAGTTGCCCCAAGGCGCTTTATATTGTAAGGCAAGGCCATACAATAATTAGGTAAAACCCCAACGGTCAAAACGACCCCCTGTGAGCAAGCACTTGGCTACAGTGGGAAGGAAAAACTCCCTTTTAACAGGAAGAAACCTCCAGCAGAACCAGGCTCAGGGAGGGGCAGTCTTCTGCTGGGACTGGTTGGGGCTGAGGGAGAGAACCAGGAAAAAGACATGCTGTGGAGGGGAGCAGAGATCAATCACTAATGATTAAATGCAGAGTGGTGCATTCAGAGCAAAAAGAGAAAGAAACAGTGCATCATGGGAACCCCCCAGCAGTCTACGTCTATAGCAGCATAACTAAGGGATGGTTCAGGGTCACCTGATCCAGCCCTAACTATAAGCTTTAGCAAAAAGGAAAGTTTTAAGCCTAATCTTAAAAGTAGAGAGGGTGTCTGTCTCCCTGATCTGAATTGGGAGCTGGTTCCACAGGAGAGGAGCCTGAAAGCTGAAGGCTCTGCCTCCCATTCTACTCTTACAAACCCTAGGAACTACAAGTAAGCCTGCAGTCTGAGAGCGAAGCACTCTATTGGGGTGATATGGTACTACGAGGTCCCTAAGATAAGATTGGACCTGATTATTCAAAACCTTATAAGTAAGAAGAAGAATTTTAAATTCTATTCTAGAATTAACAGGAAGCCAATGAAGAGAGGCCAATATGGGTGAGATATGCTCTCTCCTTCTAGTCCCCGTCAGTACTCTAGCTGCAGCATTTTGAATTAACTGAAGGCTTTTTAGGGAACTTTTAGGACAACCTGATAATAATGAATTACAATAGTCCAGCCTAGAGGAAATAAATGCATGAATTAGTTTTTCAGCATCACTCTGAGACAAGACCTTTCTAATTTTAGAGATATTGCGTAAATGCAAAAAAGCAGTCCTACATATTTGTTTAATATGCGCTTTGAATGACATATTCTGATCAAAAATGACTCCAAGATTTCTCACAGTATTACTAGAGGTCAGGGTAATGCCATCCAGAGTAAGGATCTGGTTAGACACCATGTTTCTAAGATTTGTGGGGCCAAGTACAATAACTTCAGTTTTATCTGAGTTTAAAAGCAGAAAATTAGAGGTCATCCATGTCTTTATGTCTGTAAGACAATCCTGCAGTTTAGCTAATTGGTGTGTGTCCTCTGGCTTCATGGATAGATAAAGCTGGGTATCATCTGCGTAACAATGAAAATTTAAGCAATACCGTCTAATAATACTGCCTAAGGGAAGCATGTATAAAGTGAATAAAATTGGTCCTAGCACAGAACCTTGTGGACTAATTAACTTTAGTCTGTGAAGAAGATTCCCCATTTACATGAACAAATTGTAATCTATTAGACAAATATGATTCAAACCACCACAGCGCAGTGCCTTTAACACCTATGGCATGCTCTAATCTCTGTAATAAAATTTTATGGTCAACAGTATCAAAAGCAGCACTGAGGTCTAACAGAACAAGCACAGAGATGAGTCCACTGTCCGAGGCCATACGAAGATCATTTGTAACCTTCACTAATGCTGTTTCTGTACTATGATGAATTCTAAAACCTGACTGAAACTCTTCAAATAGACCATTCCTCTGCAGATGATCAGTTAGCTGTTTTACAACTACCCTTTCAAGAATTTTTGAGAGAAAAGGAAGGTTGGAGATTGGCCTATAATTAGCTAAGATAGCTGGGTCAAGTGATGGCTTTTTAAGTAATGGTTTAATTACTGCCACCTTAAAAGCCTGTGGTACATAGCCAACTAACAAAGATAGATTGATCATATTTAAGATCGAAGCATTAAATAATGGTAGGGCTTCCTTGACCAGCCTGGTAGGAATGGGGTCTAATAAACATGTTGATGGTTTGGATGAAGTAACTAATGAAAATAACTCAGACAGGACAATCGGAGAGAAAGAGTCTAACCAAATACCGGCATCACTGAAAGCAGCCAAAGATAACGATACGTCTTTGGGATGGTTATGAGTAATTTTTTCTCTAATAGTTAAAATTTTGTTAGCAAAGAAAGTCATGAAGTCATTACTAGTTAAAGTTAATGGAATACTCAGCTCAATAGAGCTCTGACTCTTTGTCAGCCTGGCTACAGTGCTGAAAAGAAACCTGGGGTTGTTCTTATTTTCTTCAATTAGTGATGAGTAGAAAGATGTCCTAGCTTTACGGAGGGCTTTTTTTTATAGAGCAACAGACTCTTTTTCCAGGCTAAGTGAAGATCTTCTAAATTAGTGAGACGCCATTTCCTCTCCAACTTACGGGTTATCTGTTTTAAGCTACGAGTTTATGAGTTATACCACGGAGTCAGGCACTTCTGATTTAAAGCTCTCTTTTTCAGAGGAGCTACAGCATCCAAAGTTGTCTTCAATGAGGATGTAAAACTATTGACGAGATACTCTATCGCACTTACAGAGTTTAGGTAGCTACTCTGCACTGTGTTGGTATATGGCATTAGAGAACATAAAGAAGGAATCATATCCTTAAACCTAGTTACAGCGCTTTCTGAAAGACTTCTAGTGTAATGAAACTTATTCCCCACTGCTGGGTAGTCCATCAGAGTAAATGTAAATGTTATTAAGAAATGATCAGACAGAAGGGAGTTTTCAGGGAATACTGTTAAGTCTTCTATTTCCATACCATAAGTCAGAACAAGATCTAAGATATGATTAAAGTGGTGGGTGGACTCATTTACTTTTTGAGCAAAGCCAATAGAGTCTAATAATAGATTAAATGCAGTGCTGAGGCTGTCATTCTCAGCATCTGTGTGGATGTTAAAATTGCCCACTATAATTATCTTATCTGAGCTAAGCACTAAGTCAGACAAAAGGTCTGCAAATTCACAGAGAAACTCACAGTAACGACCAGGTGGACGATAGATAATAACAAATAAAACTGGTTTTTGGGACTTCCAATTTGGATGGACAAGACTAAGAGTCAAGCTTTCAAATGAATTAAAGCTCTGTCTGGGTTTTTGATTAATTAATAAGCTGGAATGGAAGATTGCTGCTAATCCTCCGCCTCGGCCCGTGCTACGAGTTAGTGTGACTCTGGGGTGTTGACTCATTTAAACTAACATATTCATCCTGCTGTAACCAGGTTTCTGTAAGGCAGAATAAATCAATATGTTGATCAATTATTATATCATTTACCAACAGGGACTTAGAAGAGAGGGACCTAATGTTTAATAGACCACATTTAACTGTTTTAGTCTGTGGTGAATGTTGAAGGTGCTATATTATTTTTTCTTTTTGAATTTTTATGCTTAAAAAAGATTTTTGCTGGTTATTGGTGGTCTGGGAGCAGACACTGTCTCTACGGGGATGGGGTAATGAGGGGATGGCAGGGGGAGAGAAGCTGCAGAGAGGTGTGTAAGACTACAACTCTGCTTCCTGGTCCCAACCCTGGATAAACAAGTTCAGTTTCCAGCTAACAAGTCATGACAGACAACACAGCCACTGTGAAAGTTATTCATTCTTAACTGCTCACATAATCTATTAAAAACAGACAGTAAAGAAAAGCTACATCAGTGAAATTATAGCAAATGCCTAATCTCTATTTGGATGGAAGTCTTCCTTCTGATGTATTCTTGGAAGGAATGTCAAATCAAAACAGTAGCAGGTGTGACTTCTGTATTTTTCTTTCCAGTGTTCCAGGATGTTCACGTAATGATCTTCATTGGCTTTGGCTTCCTGATGACCTTCCTGAAGAGATATGGCTTCAGCAGCGTTGGGGTCAACTTACTCCTCGCTGCCTTCGGCCTGCAGTGGGGCCTCTTCATGCAGGGCATTTGGCACCTGGACGACGGCAAAGTCAAAGTCAACATATTCAAGTATGCGCCAGATTATCGCAATGCCCCCTTTCACAGCTATGCTTTGTGTTTTCTTGTTCCACTGTACTGCTACTGAATCCCTAACTCCTTCTTATCTTTCCTGAAGGATAATCAACGCAGACTTCAGCACTGCAACAGTCCTGATTTCTTTTGGAGCAGTTCTGGGTAAAACCAGCCCTGTGCAGCTCCTCATCATGACCATACTAGAGATCACCATCTTTTCCATTAATGAGCATTTGGTGGCCAACGTGTTAAATGTGAGTATGCCTCAAAATTGTAATCGCTTGTAATATAAAGTGAATGGTGTTGTTGAGGTTATGTCGCCCTTCTTATCCCAGGCTCATGATGTTGGAGCGTCCATGATCATTCATGCGTATGGAGCCTACTTTGGCCTGGCCGTTTCTCGAGTGTTATACCGACCAGCTTTAAGAAATGGCGACAAGAACGAGGGATCTGTTTATCATTCCGATATGTTTGCTATGATTGGTAAGAAAATCCTAAACTGTCCATAAAGAATTTCAGTCATTCCAGTAGAAGATATCAAAACCAATTGGATGTCTTGTATTGTCTTTGAAATATTTCACTACTCAAGTGGCTTCATCAGTCTAAAATAAATTAATGTACTCATTCCAGTTAAGGGGTTGTCACACTTTTATGATATTAGGGTGATTCTTAGACTACGGGCACTTACTATGTCCTTTGATCATATTGTATGAAAAACAGAAAAAAGGGGAAATTTCACACATTTATAGTTATCTTTACAATGAAAGTGTGTTAAGAAATTTGTTCTAGTAGTCTATGATGACTTTTTCACCTTTTTTCAGCATCATTATATGTAAATATTGCCGTTTTGTGCTTGTCCCACACCCAGACTTTTGATCTTCAATGATAAAAATGAATGGTAAAGAAACGTTTTTTCTAATGTTTTAAAATATCTCTGAATAAAATATCAGTAAAATAATCAAAACATAATTGGGGTATTCAATGTCATACAACTGATTTTTTTTAAACAAAATGTAGTTGTCCCACACTATTGCCGTAATTTCCACCACAACACTGTAATGTCCCTTTAAACAGTTTGTATGAAAGATTGTTTGGGTAGTTTCTATGGAGATAAACAGTGACATCAGAGCACATGTATATAGCGCCAAATCACAACAAGCAGTTGCCCCAAGGCGCTTTATATTGTAAGGTAATGGTGTGGTGGAAATTACATTTACAAGGCCAATAGTGCCCGTAGTTAAAGAATCACTCATTAAGCACAAGAAGGTTGAAGAGTTGATTTGTGGTCAATCTTGATGCAAGCTGTGTGATAGGCCAGGGCCATCTGTGGAAAGTCACCATCGCTCAGTCATCATAGTTTGGGAATGGTCCCAAGTTGCCATGAGCAACTCTGAAATTATTCTATAACTTGAGAAATGTTTGTTCTGCTACTCCCCCAAGATGCTTGGGTCATTTGCACCAAACATGCTGTGTGTGTGTGTGTGTGTGTGTGTGTGTAGGTTGACCCGAGAAATGCCGAGCAGGTGTTTGTTTTGTTAAAACTCAAGGTCATTGGGGTTAAAGGTCAAATTTTTGGTTTCATCTTTAAAAGTTAAAGGTAAACTTTAGAAATCCTTTTGCCATTTTCCATCCAACTTGATATGTAGATGACAGTCAACCAAACAATTGCCCTTAAATTGTCAATCTTTGGGGTAAACGGTTTTTCACTTCACTGTACAGCTAACTTGGTACACATATACAGGTGGGTTCTGGAATTGCCCATGTGAGGTGACACTTGTCAAAGGTCAATCACTAGGGGTAAGGTTGTTGTCAAAGGACAAAATTGACGTTTTTCACTCTGATTTGCACCAAACTAGGCACACATATGCTGGTAAGTTCTGGAATTGCCCAGATGAAGTCAAATTAACTAATGGTCAATCACTAAAGTCAAGGTAATTGGCATCAAAGGTCAAAACTGAAGTCTTTCACTTAAATTTACACCAAACTTGGTAAACATATGCATATGGGTTCTGGAATTGCACATATGAGGTGACACTTGCCAACACTAATTTCTATAAAACTTGGGATGTCAACGGCAGTTGACCCCAAAATTACCCACAAAGAAAAAATACTTGTCAATGTCAAGGAATTTTTCAACTTGATTTGGGGCAAATGTGGCAAACCCTTAGGTGGATTCCAAAATTACCCTGGCAAGGGCACCCAGAGGTGAATTGTTTAGATAAAGGTCAAGGTAATTTGGGTCAAATTGTTGTTGTTGTTCATACATTATTTCGATGAGGACGGAAGGGATTTTATGGAGAATAGGCCTACTTTTCTTGAGCGTACGTGTGGCTGATAAGGCCAGTCTGAGAATGGGCACTTTGGTGGCAGTGAGGACAAGGGGCATCTACTTAAAGATTGCTTTTCAAACTAGCTCCCTTGCCTGAACCGGAGTACTCCAGTTGATCTCACCCATCTGTGACTATAAGAGGTCCCTTTGTGATGGTTATGTCATGGCTGACATTGGTCTGCATATTGCATGTTCTGCCCAATATAAGTGGGATGTCATCAAGATGGTGCTGATACTTGATAATGATGATTCTGAGAGGGATGTAAAAGAATCCATTAATGTAAAACTGGGAAAACACCTTGAAAACCAGGTGGTGAACAACTAAAGGCTGCACATCTGTGGTGACTTTGGTTAACACAGAGGAAAAAAAAAAGTACTGGTAATCAAACGATGTGGAAGCTTTTTGACACACCTGTGTGAAGTTGTTTTCACTTTTGGTCTTGAGTTCACCTTTGCACTTATTAGGTCTCGTCTTGGAATTGAGAGCAATTCTACTCAATTTTGACTCTGTCTCAGACTAGAATAAGTATGCACATTAATTAAATCACCATGTTGAGTAGCACAATATTTTGTTTGTTTTGCACAGTGTTCCATGCCTGACAGATTGTGTAATTGTGCTGACTTACACCGGAAGGTACATAATGCCCTTAAATATCACACTTTGTGAATATGAAATCCTCATACGTAGCAGTTATTACACTCTCTAATGTGAGATGTCAACAGAACTCAATGTCAATCCTAGAGACGTACCTCATACTCTCTTTTGGATGCTTCTTTTTTGAATTTTTGACCTCAAATAACGCTCAGGTTGACCTCAACTGAGCTGCTGAGCCTGTCTCCACGACAGAAATTTCAGTTTTGAATATTAACACGGGTAATGTTAAGTCTAATTAAATACATGGACTTGAAAACAGACTTGTGTTTTTTTTTAGGTAAATGGACTGCATTTATATAGCGCTTCTCCATCTGCATCAGATGCTCAAAGAGCTTTACACTTATGCCTCACATTCACCCAAACACACTGATGTCAGAGTGCTGCCATGCAAGGTACTCACTACACACCGGGAGAAACTTGGGGATTAAGGACCTTGCTCAAGGTCTGGTTGGGTTTTGAACTGAGGATCCACTGGTCTGAAGCCCAACGCTGAATCACCTCCCCTAGGTGGTGATGGTATTGGACTTGACTCGTTCTTGCCTTCTTAAAAGACTCAGTCTTCTTGATGCAGTCTCTACCACTCCAAAATCGCAAAGTCTTGGTCTTGACTCGCACTCGACCCTTTAAATGCTTGTTCTTGACTTGGATGACTCTATATAGATGGTCTTGTCTCCATCCCGCTCTAAATGATTGGCTTTTTTTTAACCTTTATATACCTCTGTCTGCATACGACTCACCTCACATGACACGTCACCTAGTGGACAAAAAGAACCATGGAGAAAAATTAATAGAGGTACAACCCTTTGAATATCATCTCAAGATGGTTTTTGTTTGTTTTGACTACAGGAACAGTCTTCCTGTGGATGTTCTGGCCCAGTTTTAACTCGGCCATCGCTGACCCGGGCCTCACTCAGCTCACAGCGGTGATCAACACCTATCTGTCCCTGGCTGCCTGCGTGCTCTCGGCTTATGCCATCTCCAGCTTGGTGGAGCACAAAGGAAAACTGGACATGGTCAGACAGAATTCACTTTGCAGCACCATTTGAAGAATTATAAATAAAACATATTGATATAAAACATCTCTATGTGCTATAGGTTCATGTTCAGAATGCTACTCTGGCTGGAGGCGTTGCCGTGGGAACCTGTGCTGACATGGACATCGGCCCATATGGGGCGATGTTGATTGGATTATTGGCGGGCATCATCTCAACCCTTGGATTCAAATACTTAAATGTGAGTGAAATAATAAGTGAAGGGTGCAAAACAATGATGTTTATGAGGGGGAAAGTCCATGAAATGGATTTAAATCAGCTCAAAATTTATTTTATGAGGTTTTTGTTGTTTTTTCGTTTTGTTTTGTTTTTGTTTTTTTGGCTAAAAATTTTTGAGAATTATTATTTTTATTTTTAATTATTCTACACACTGTGTATGCAAAGCTTTGCACCAAATGAATCAATATCTTCAGCAAATGACTCACTGTTTTAAAACACTTTAAGCATTTCCAAATAATGGATCATTTTCTGCATTAATAGCTATTTACAGCACTTTCATGCTGTTTCAACCATTTTCATCTAGTACATCATTGTCTCAAACAGTTGGTTCACTTGGGAGTTTGAAATACTTTGAAACGCCATTGTTTTCTGAAGCAAAAGTGTCATTTAGTGTTTTGAGTATGTTGAAGCAGGAAAAAAATGCTTTAAATAAATCCAATGGTTCATTTGGTCTTTCAAACTCTATGTGAACCAACAGTTTGAGACAATGACATACTGATTCAAAATGGTTCAAAAAGCTTGAAATTGTTCAAAATGGAACAATTAGTGTCAAAAATGCTACACTGGAATGCTTGAAACAGTAAATATAACAATTGCCTCATTTAATGTTCTGGTGGACAATCAAGCAAAAATCTAGCAACCCCCCCCCTCCCCCCCCATCCAGAAAAAAAATATATAACCCTTTAAACATGTAATATAATGTTTTAAAATTTCTGTATAGATGCTGTTGATGTGGAGGCTGGCCTGACCATTTTAATATTTTTTTTTCAAAACACACCTTTTCTCCCTTCTGTAGCCCATCCTGGCTTCCAGCCTGGGTATCCATGATACCTGTGGAGTCCACAATCTACATGGCATGCCAGGCATCCTGGGAGGATTGGCAGGCATTGTAGCTGTGGCTTTAGGCAAAAAGAAGTAAGGCCCAGGTTATTCCAGCTTTCATGTACGCAGTGGTGGCTGTGGTGACTTATGGTATGGAAATTGAAGACTTACAGTATTCCCTGAAACTCCCTTCTGTCTGATCATTTCTTAATAACATTTACATTTACTCTGATGGACTACCCAGCAGTGGGGAATAAGTTTCATTACACTAGAAGTCTTTCAGAAAGCGCTATAACTAGGTTTAAGGATATGATTCCTTCTTTAAGGTTCTCTAATGCCATATACCAACACAGTGCAGAGTAGCTACCTAAACTCTGTAAGTGAGATAGAGTATCTCGTCAATAGTTTTACATCCTCATTGAAGACAACTTTGGATGCTGTAGCTCCTCTAAAAAAGAGAGCTTTAAATCAGAAGTGCTGACTCCGTGGTATAACTCACAAACTCGCAGCTTAAAGCAGATAACCCGTAAGTTGGAGAGGAAATGGCGTCTCACTAATTTAGAAGACCTTCACTTAGCCTGGAAAAAGAGTCTGTTGCTTTATAAAAAAGCCCTCCGTAAAGCTAGGACATCTTTCTACTCATCATAATTGAAGAAAATAAGAACAACCCCAGGTTTCTTTCAGCACTGTAGCCAGGCTGACAAAGAGTCAGAGCTCTATTGAGCTGAGTATTCACATTAACTTTAACTAGTAATGACTTCATGACTTTCTTTGCTAACAAAATTTTAACTATTGAGAAAAAATTACTCATAACCATCCCAAAGACGTATCGGTTATCTTTGGCTGCTTTCAGTGATGCCTGTATTTGGTTAGACTCTTTCTCTCCGATTGTTCTGTCTGAGTTATTTTCATTAGTACTTCATCCAAACCATCAACATGTTTGTTAGACCCCATTCCTACCAGGCTGCTCAAGGAAGCCCTACCATTATTTAATGCTTCGATCTTAAATATGATCAATCTATCTTTGTTAGTTGGCTATGTACCACAGGCTTTTAAAGGTGGCAGTAATTAAAACCATTACTTAAAAAGCCATCACTTGACCCAGCTATCTTAGCTAATTATAGGCAAATCTCCAACCTTCCTTTTCTCTCAAAATTCTTGAAAGGGTAGTTTGTAAAACAGCTAACTGATCATCTGCAGAGGAATGGTCTATTTGAAGAGTTTCAGTCAGGTTTTAGAATTCATCATAGTACAGAAACAGCATTAGTGAAGGTTACAAATGACTTCTTATGGCCTCAGACAGTGGACTCATCTCTGGTGCTTGTTCTGTTAGACCTCAGTGCTGCTTTTGATACTGTTGACCATAAAATTTTATTACAGAGATTAGAGCATGCCATAGGTATTAAAGGCACTGCGCTGCGGTGGTTGAATCATATTGTCTAATAGGATTACAATTTGTTCATGTAAATGGGGAATCTTCTTCACAGACTAAAGTTAATTATGGAGTTCCACAAGGTTCTGTGCTAGGGACCAATTTTATTCACTTTATACATGCTTCCCTTAGGCAGTATTATTAGACGGTATTGCTTAAATTTTCAATTGTTACGCAGATGATACCCAGCTTTATCTATCCATGAAGCCAGAGGACACACACCAATTAGCTAAACTGCAGGATTGTCTTACAGACATAAAGACATGGATGACCTCTAATTTCCTGCTTTAAACTCAGATAAAACTGAAGTTATTGTACTTGGCCCCACAGTGATGCTGAAAAACTAATTCATGCATTTATTTCCTCTAGGCTGGACTATTGTAATTCATTATTATCAGGTTGTCCTAAAAGTTCCCTAAAAAGCCTTCAGTTAATTCAAAATGCTGCAGCTAGAGTACTGACGGGGACTAGAAGGAGAGAGCATATCTCACCCATATTGGCCTCTCTTCATTGGCTTCCTGTTAATTCTAGAATAGAATTTAAAATTCTTCTCTTACTTATAAGGTTTTGAATAATCAGGTCCCATCTTATCTTAGGGACCTCGTAGTACCATATCACCCCAATAGAGCGCTTCGCTCGTCAGACTGCAGGCTTACTTGTAGTTCCTAGGGTTTGTAAGAGTAGAATGGGAGGCAGAGCCTTCAGCTTTCAGCTCCTCTCCTGTGAACCAGCTCCCAATTCAGATCAGGGAGACAGACACCCTCTCTACTTTTAAGATTAGGCTTAAAACTTTCCTTTTTGCTAAAGCTTATAGTTAGGGCTGGATCAGGTGACCCTGAACCATCCCTTAGTTATGCTGCTATAGACGTAGACTGCTGGGGGGTTCCCATGATGCACTGTTTCTTTCTCTTTTTGCTCTGTATGCACCACTCTGCATTTAATCATTAGTGATCGATCTCTGCTCCCCTCCACAGCATGTCTTTTTCCTGGTTCTCTCCCTCAGCCCCAACCAGTCCCAGCAGAAGACTGCCCCTCCCTGAGCCTGGTTCTGCTGGAGGTTTCTTCCTGTTAAAAGGGAGTTTTTTCCTTCCCACTGTAGCCAAGTGCTTGCTCACAGGGGGGTCGTTTTGACCGTTGGGGTTTTACATAATTATTGTATGGCCTTGCCTTACAATATAACGCGCCTGGGGCAACTGTTTGTTGTGATTTGGCGCTATATAAAAAAAATTGATTGATTGATTGATTGATTGGTGATTTTTGGGTGGATGGGGTAACAAATACAGTGATCGCATTGATATCACTCCTTTGAGCTCTTTTTCATATCTTTACAGTGCATCCGGTAAGGTATTCACAGTGCTTCACTTTTTTCCACATTTTTTTTAATGTTACAGCCTTTTTTGTCAACTCAAAAGTCTCCTCACAACACCCCATAATGACAAATGTTTTGGTTTTTTTTTTGTAATTTGTTTACAATTATTAAATATAAAAAACTAAGTATTGTGTTAGGTATGCATTTATGGTTTGTTTTAGGTTATACTCTCTCTGGGTTCTTTCTAACTTAATGTTCACTTTTATCTGTCTGTCTGTTTCTGTATAACATTTTTATTTTTCATTTTTATTTATTTATTTATTTTTGTAAAAGATAGGGAGGGCTTAGCCCTGTTAACCCATTTACACCAGCCATCCCTGCATGTACATGTATTAAATGTGAGTAGATCTTTGAAGATGTTCTCCTTTCCCTGTCAACCTCCTCAGTGGTCAGGCAGCCATGCAGGCTGCTGCTCTGGCTTCATCACTTGGTTTCGCTTTGGTTGGAGGTTGCCATCACAGGTGGGGTGGACGATGACAAATGCAGCAGAAAAGAGGCTTCATCAGCCGTTACAAAAGATCTTTTCAGTTCAGGAACAGGACTTGAGTCGAGGCTCCAGATTGTCTAATTAAACTGAAATTTATTTCCAGGGCTTATAATGAAGTTGCCATTCTTTGGACCAGCCTCCAGACCAGAACTGCTTTGACGATTCCATTTATTGGGAGGTAATAAAAATTTCATTCGTCGTACGTGTTCCGCAGTCGTCTAGTATTCCAAATGGTGCAGTACAGGAAAATATTGATTGTACACGGTTTGTACGTTCATGAGGAGGGGATGTGAACTATATAGCATTACGATCACATAGTATACAGGCACAGCTAGGGGTGGATTGTAAACTTAAACTCATCCACCAGGTCCCACCCACAGGTGGTGTTGGAACGAAAAACACAACCATTATGAATCAAATGAACATTTGTCTCACAAAACAATCCACTGTTTCAAAACACTCACAAAGCTCACAAAAATTAATTTTTTTTTGAAAAAATCAAAATAAACTTTTGTTTCTGAAATTAACTTGCTGTGCTGAAATGATCAAAACAAATGCTTCAGGACTATTACCTTTTTAAAACAATTACTTTGCAAAATGATATCAGAAATGATCATTTTATTTGAAAAGCTCATAACAACAAATGAACCAATTGCTTCAGACAATGAGTCACAATCTTGAAGTGCGGAAAAACACAAAATGAAACAAATGCTTCAACCAATTACTTTAAAGAATTTTCAATTTTGTTTTGTTTTGGGGTTTTTTTTTTCCAGGTTCCTGAAGATGAAAGTGAGAATGAGGGGAACTTGGCTCACCTCGATCACTCGACAAACAAAGCTGAGGCTTAAACGTCTGCCCACATTTACAAGAACAAAGTTGTGAAACCTGACATTGAGCAAAAATGTCAGTTTGTCAGCTGTGCTTGTTTTTGGAAAACAAGTGGCTTTACTGCTTTCGTAAATACAAAAAAGGAGTGTTTCGTCAATTTTATGTGAACATCTTTTCATAGATATCCACCATATCACACAGGAGTAACACAATCCTTAAAACTGATTTAAATTTAAAAAAAAAAAAACTGAAATGTGTGAGCAGTAATTTACAGCAGTCAGCTGGAAAACCAGTAGGCATTGTCGCTGTTTTAACTTTCATTAAGTATTTTCTCTGAGACTCTTGTATTATAAAAGCATGTTTTTGTATATTATTACAGCATATTGTATATTTTCCTTTATGCATTTCTCAAATACATGGGCTTATGTGTACTGCAGGGAGCAGACGTGGAATTTCCTGCAAGAGGTGATCCTCCAGGGACTAAACGTCTGGCTGCACTCACCGATCGCTGTTCTCAGAAAATCCTTTTCTGTCTTTCTGAAGGCAGATGTACAAATTATTTCATCATTTTGATATTTTCTACACTCTTGCATATGCGTACAGTTTAGTTTATAGATGGATTGACACGGTCTGATAAAAGCCCAAGACGCTGTATTTACAACAAGGCTGTATATATTTCGCATGTAACCAAAAGGCCTAGATGTGGCCCACTGTGCCAACATTCTTATTTGAGCTTGTATGTAAAAATTATAACTGCAAAACTGCTATGTTAAAAAATGCAAACATGGCTAAAGACAGGAGGTTCTCATGTCCTCACCTGTATCTAATCAAAATCCAAAGTTTCAAAGCTGAACATGCAGTAGTTTTTTACATTAGTAACTGAAATTTTGCTGACTCATCTCACAGACTCCATTTGTTTGCATGCTATGCTAATCGCAAGCAATGTATTTTTTATGTACACATCAACTTACACTTTGAGAAAATGTAATATCAGGTCCAAATGTGAAAAACTAGTGCCTCTTTTCTATATCATTTGCATTGTTTATGTCAGTACTATTACTGGAAATAGCTTCTCATTTTGAAACAAGAATGAACCTCCTTCGTGTGATATACTCTACCCAGTTGTGATATTTTTGTGGTTTTGTAGCACTTGAAGAAATTATTTAAGCCATTTAAAGGGGTACTCTGGATTTTTCAACATGAACTCTATTTTTAGACCTTTTTGGGTTCAGCTTTTCACTCTGGACAAGCACAATGAAAGTTTAATGGTTTGTTAAAATGCTAACATCATCAAGGGCTAAATTATGTACAATGTAAGCCTGTGGCTGTAAACCTCATAGTAAACTGCTTCTTCAGCTTCTTACTGCTGAATAGGTGAAAAATGCCACCAGAAGAGTCTGAGATGGGATACTTCAGTAGCTGAAAATAAACTTTTTTAAATGACATTATCCTTCTTCTTGTTTGGTGACACCACTTTTTTATAAAGTTCATACATAACAGTATATTACCCTGTTGACGTTGACCCAACATCAACTTTTGAAACTTAGAAATGGCATTTTCACCTGTTTTCTGGTACCAAGAATAGTTTTGAAGTTTTCAGCATGCCCCCTAGGCTAGCATTACATAGCTGTATAGCCTGTGACATTGTTAGTATTCTAATTCATTATTGGACCGATTGTCATCGTTTTGACCAGAGTAAAAAGCTGAACCCAAACATATCTAAATATAAAGCCATGTTTAAAAAGTTCCAGACTTCCACTTTGACATCAAAGCACAGGACTGCAGGGCTATGATGCTAATTACACACAGAGCTAAATGTAACATTTAGGTTTATTGGATACAATAATTGTATTTTTATATATACAAGCGAGAATGTGCTTATTTTTGTATATTCTAATACTGTCACAATAAATGTGTTTTTTTTAATAATGTGGTTTTTATGTGTATCTATCCATGAAGCCAGAGGACACACACCAATTAGCTAAACTGCAGGATTGTCTTACAGACATAAAGACATGGATGACCTCTAATTTCCTGCTTTTAAACTCAGATAAAACTGAAGTTATTGTACTTGGCCCCACAAATCTTAGAAACATGGTGTCTAACCAGATCCTTACTCTGGATGGCATTACCCTGACCTCTAGTAATACTGTGAGAAATCTTGGAGTCATTTTTGATCAGGATATGTCATTCAATGCGCATATTAAACAAATATGTAGGACTGCTTTTTGCATTTGCGCAATATCTCTAAAATTAGAAAGGTCTTGTCTCAGAGTGATGCTGAAAAAACTAATTCATGCATTTATTTCCTCTAGGCTGGACTATTGTATTCATTATTATCAGGATGTCCTAAAAGTTCCCTAAAAAGCCTTCAGTTAATTCAAAATGCTGCAGCTAGAGTACTGACGGGGACTAGAAGGAGAGAGCATATCTCACCCATATTGGCCTCTCTTCATTGGCTTCCTGTTAATTCTAGAATAGAATTTAAAATTCTTCTTCTTACTTATAAGGTTTTGAATAATCAGGTCCCATCTTATCTTAGGGACCTCATAGTACCATATCACCCCAATAGAGCGCTTCGCTCATCAGACTGCAGGCTTACTTGAAGTTCCTTAGGGTTTGTAAGAGTAGAATGGGAGGCAGAGCCTTCAGCTTTCAGGCTCCTCTCCTCTGGAACCAGCTCCCAATTCGGATCAGGGAGACAGACCACCCTCTCTATTTTTAAGATTAGGCTTAAAACTTTCCTTTTTTGCTAAAGCTTATAGTTAGGGCTGGATCAGGTGACCCTGAACCATCCCTTAGTTATGCTGCTATAGACGTAGACTGCTGGGGGGTTCCCATGATGCACTGAGTTTCTTTCTCTTTTTGCTCTGTATGCACCACTCTGCATTTAATCATTAGTGATTGATCTCTGCTCCCCTCCACAGCATGTCTTTCTCCTGGTTCTCTCCCTCAGCCCCAACCAGTCCCAGCAGAAGACTGCCCCTCCCTGAGCCTGGTTCTGCTGGAGGTTTCTTCCTGTTAAAAGGGAGTTTTTCCTTCCCACTGTCGCCAAGTGCTTGCTCACAGGGGTCGTTTTGACAGTTGGGGTTTTTCTGTAATTATTGTATGGCTTTGCCTTGCAATATGAAGCGCCTTGGGGCAACTGTTTGTTGTGATTTGGCGCTATATAAATGAAATTGATTTGATTTGATTTGTATTTCGTTAATCACTGTATTTCAAAACAACAGTGTCTATCTGTCTGTCTGTCTATCATACTATTTGTCAAAGTCTATAATCCTTGGAGGTCAAAGAGCTGCCAAAGAATCGTGCATTTCTGACATTTATAAACGCCTTTAAGTAATTGATTAATTAATTAATTTTTACTAGATTTTGGGTTTAAGCCCTTAAATTCACACATCACCCAGTAGATGGCAACAAAAGCTGCTCAAATGTACGGCAAACTCTCTCCTTTTTATACATTTGAGAATTTAACTTATGGTGAAAATAAGATGGGCTGACAGCCAAAGTCAACTTACAGTTGTGTCCCATCCCCTTATAGGAAATGTACTGGTTTTTATTCTTCTATAAAAGTGCAATTACAGAATAAATGATTTATATAATAGGTTTTGAATGAACAAAAGTCCTATTTTAAAGGCGTTTGCAGGAATGGATGTATATTAACAAATGAAATGAAGTTATACACACAAAACATGAAACATCTGTCATCTGTCCGCAATGAAACAAATAAAAATTGGAGCAAAGTTGCTTATTTTAAGAGCATGTAGTTTTTTTATTTGTTTAGTCATTCTTTAGGACTGTTAAATCCCCATACACCTTCCATGTCAGTAGGTGGCGCGAATAGATCTTTCGTTATGAGGCTAACCGCTTTTAGAAATGAGGAAGAAGAAGGCAGTAATTTGTCATATGATAGTTTCGAATGACGTACTTGTCACGTGACTGGAAAAATATTTCTTCCGTGAAGGGCTAGTTAAAAAGCGACATACGTGAGCGAATTTCCACTTTAACTGAGTTATTATTGGATATTATTTCTCCCATTTAAAGACGCTCTGTCATGGTCAGTACTGTATTCATTTCGCCAATGTTAACAATGTGTTTTAAACACGGTTTTGCCTTAGCTAACTTAGTTAGCGTAAGCTAATTAGCATAGCCATGCACATAAACTGTGTTTTCTTTGTGCGATGTATCTATGTGCAAACCAACAGTTATTTTCAGTGTGTAAGTCTTACCGGGTTAAACGTACTCCTTTAATATATTCACCGGTTTGTATTTATCCATAATAGTCAACAAAAGTGGAGTCGAGGAGGAGTGACTCCAGCTCCAAAACAGACGAAAGAAGGAGATCCAGGAGCAGAGGTAAGAAACGTCAGATTACATTTGTTTGCATTAAACAGTTTTAAAAACAATCGCAGTCTGGTTAACCTTTTGACTGCTAAGTTAGCAGATTTCATATATAAAGGCAACACAAAGGTTTAAAAAGAGGCTATTATAAACAATACAAGAAAGAAAGAAGCACAAAGAGTAAGAACAATCAATGAGAGAGGCAAAGTACAATAGACAAAAATACAGTTTGGTCCACAAGTATATTAGCAGACAGTTTTTGTCATTTTTGCCTCTTTATCGCACCACATTGCAGTTGAAATGAAGAAATCAACTTATATCATGTAGATTTTCAGACTCTATTCATATAGCATTAACCAGTTATGAATTGGAACCAATTTTACACACAGTCCTTCCATTTTTAGATACTATATATAATTGGACATAGTAAATGTGTGTTTTCAATACAAATGACCACATTTACAGCCATTTTTATTTAGAAATGTCAGAGAAGCGATACATAAACAATAAAACTGACCTTGCAAGAAGAAGAAGACGACGACGAACGAGCACAACTACCAAGACATTCATGGAAACTCTGAAGGTGTTATAGACTTCTGTGACTGTGATTTCAGGAACTGTGCAGAGTGCAACTTTGATCTGTTGCATCATCAGTTGAAGAAAAACAAAAGTTTTTTTACAGTGGGTTATCAACGAAAGCACAAAGCTTACTTCTAGAAGGGCCCACGGCACATGTCTCTGCACCTCCCCATCACCCCTATTTGAAGTGCTAGTTAGGACCTGGACTGTGATCAGAGAAACAAACCCAGATTGCCGGTGTCACAGTCCAATGTACAAACCATTACCCCACCTATACAGCTTATCCAGCTTCATGGTGGAATGGAAGTATTTACCCATGAAATATTGTTAACCAAATTATACAGAAATAAAATACATACAGCTTGTGGGGTGGGTGGTACACCACTGTCATAGTCATCACCAGTGTAACAGTGCACCATGATATGTATTGCGTCATACCATGAATACTGTGGCCAGTGAGAACTCCCTCCAGGCCAGAAATCATTTTTAGATGATGTCAACTACAAATACAGCCAACATAATAATGAAAAATAACTCCAAATATCCATTAATTTGGAAATTTCAGCACATCCACAGTTTGGTTGAGCAGGCAGTGCTGAGACATTAATGATTCTTAATGATTCCTTAATGAACTTTTCAAGTTGTTCCGTCTTCTTGAGCTCCATACCAGAGTTAAAACACCTGTTTAAAAAATTCTTGTAGATGTAAGTGGTTGTAAAGTCAATTTCATATGACGACATAAAGTACCATTCATGGAAATATGGGTAAACTATAATTCTGTTTTGTGAACCAGCGGGCATTTGCACAGCAGGCTCATTCAAGCTTCACCAATTGTTAATTAAACATGGCTTTATTAAGTAAAAAAAAAAAACCTTTGACAAAGTTTTATGCAGATTTCCAGTTCTTTATTAGTCGGCTATGTACCACAGGCTTTTAAGGTGGCAGTAATTAAACCATTACTTAAAAAGCCATCACTTCACCCAGCTATCTTAGCTAATATAGGCCAATCTCCAACCTGAATTGACTGTTGTCCATTGCTGTGATTGGTTGTATACGTTGTGCACATTCACAACAGTAAAGCTTGTTATTTTGACTTACTCCATTGTCCGTTCATTTGCGCCCCCTGTTGTGGGTCCGTGTTCCTACACTTTCCCAACACACCTGGAAGGAAAAACAAAAGACAGAAACAAAAGGCAGCCAGGCCCCCCAGCCACAACAATTCCAGTGTCTTCTTTGTCTGTCTCTTTGGAGTTATTTGTCTGATTGCCTCATTATGTACTGACCTTTCTGCTTACTGATTACCAAGGTTGGGTAGGATTACTTTGAAATGTAATCCAAAAGTAATCAGATTACAAGTAATCCAAATGTATGTACATACATACATGTAATCCACATGTATTCTTTCAAAGTAATCCTATCCAACCTTGCTGATTACTCTGCTGCCTAATCCCTCGCTAAAGGATATCCTGTGCTTTTCACCTTATTTTCATTTATTTATATTTATTGTTATTTACCTTGTCCTTTGACACAACTCTGATTAAAGAACTTGGGACTCATCTTGGTTGTCTTCTATTCATTGGAGACATCAATTCATTCATTACAAATTATTACAAATTCTTTGACTTTTAGTAGGTCTGTACTCATCATTCTGTCTTCAAACAAACCACATTGAAAATATCTTTTGAAATAACTCAACAAATAAACCCAATGATTGTTTTACTACAAGAATGTACTTGGGATTCTACAAGCAGGTCAAGCCTACAATGTTTTATGAATCCAAACAGATGAAAGATTTAACCCCTTAACGCCTATTGTTGCATATATGCTACAATATTTGACTCAAATATGCAACATACCAAATTGACCAGTATGCCTGTTTTCGCAAATTTGCAACATACTATTATTATAACATTATAACATAAAGTCATTACCAAAATACCAAAATTACTATTTATTTTTTGTGCAAAAGTGAAATTAATAATCTCAACATATTTACCATCTACTTAAAGGCAAAAACACATAAAAAACATTTTTTTATATACAGCTGTAAATTCAGGCGTTAAGGGGTAATGGCGTGAGGCCCTGAGTTGAGAAACCCCCTTAATTTTATTTATTTTTATTTGCAAACTAAGACTCATAAATCAGACTGGAAAGAGAAGACCTGGATTTTGTGTGTCACACCATTTGGCCTCTGTTTCGAGTTAAACGTACTGCGCATATCATATGGAGTTTTTCTTGAAACCAAAATAAGTTTTCCAGACGAGTATGAAAATAGTTTGACAGAAAAGTGAATGTATGCTTATTGTTACAATGACTGATACTGTATATAGGGATGTTTGGGAAAACAGCTGCATGATGGTCTCCCGTGCAGAAAACGGGAAGGGGGGTGAAATTGTGGATGGACGCATTAAAAGCATCCTTTAATTATATGAATGACACTGAGTCATTATGTGCAGTGAAGTTGTATGGTAATGTTGGATGGAGATCGAAGTATAACGCAATGCTAAAATACCCTCAGCCGTATAAGCATTGTCGGCTTTATAATTTGCAGTTGTTTATTTAATTATTAAGATCGTATTGTCTTACGTACAATTTGTACATGTTGTCAAGGATTTTATATAGTTCATGCTTATATTATCATTTATTTTATATAGTTCATGCTTATATTATCATTTATTTCCATTTATGACTACGTGTACTTTTCCTCTTTGTGTGAAGAGGAGGTTTTAAAAGAAAGACTTCTTGTCTGCATTTTTCATGATTGAGCAAACTATTTTTCATTTTGCATAAGTGCCTTATCCTGCTTTTGATGAGCCACAAGGCTCATGTCACAGGAATGGAAGGTTTCAGCTGCCACCTTGCCTTGCTATCTTCCTCTTGCAGACATGACTCATGTGTAACCTCTCCCCGACTGTCCTTGTTTGTTTTTTCTCATGTCGGTGAACTAAATAAAAAGCCGAGCCAGAGGAGGGGATTTTAGGAGAGCTTTGGAGCTGAGCACTTACAAGCTGCTACTGCCCGCCCTCTCCTCTGTGCAGAGCATAAAGTATATTTGTCTCTCTCTGACTGGTTTCTTTACAGTGTCCGTGCCTCTCATTTCTTTAAAACAGGGTGCAAACCCAACACATGTTCAATAAAGCCCCTCTTTCAATCAATCAATCAGTCAATCATAAACAATATTTACATTTATCGGCATCTGCAGACGGGCGTGTGTGTGCATATACGTGAACTTGTGACAAGATCAGAATTTAGCTTTGAGTTAGTGGAAGTTAGTGTGCACGCTCGCGTCCACAAAATGTCTTGTAAATCACTTCAGAGGTGTTATCAGGTTCCAAAAACAAGTGTTTATTTCTCACTAGCTTTTGCAAAATGCATATGACAGAGGTTATATTTAAACACAAATGAAATGGAGTTTTACAGCTAGCTAGACCTGCTTGTGATGTAACCATGCTAATGTCCGCGAAATGTCTTGTAAATCACTTCAGAGGTGTTATAAGGTTCCAAAAACATTGTTTTCAGTTTTAGAAGTGTTTATTTCTCACTAGCTTTTACACAACAGTAGCGTTTAAATAATAGAGTAAATGTAGCGTTTTATGTTTTATTTCAATAATGCATCATGAAAAAAAATATTAAATTTGAAAATGTTCACTGTCAAAAAGCAAAAGTTTCAGGAAAGCTTTTGACCATTTCATTTAATGGAAGTAGAATATTAAAGAAAGTTAGAGGCCTTTTCAGAATAAAACCTGATTACTTTGTTGGTAATCAGGTCACCTGAGACAACAAAAACTGGCAAAATGCAGCAAACAGGCTTTAGGGTCATATTGGACACACTGGGGAGTAATTGACTTCAGGGCAAGTGTTACATAATTACAATAGTGTTACAGTTACACACAAACCATATGGAATCTGAATACTGATTCAATTAATATAAACTGGGTCTGCATGATTGGACTTTTACAGTGTCACATAAATAAATTAAAATAACATTTTTTTCCTACAACGAAGCACTTCCATGTTAAAAACAGAAGTGTATTTGAAGGCTGAAAATTTAAAAATTTTGTCTTCACAAAAGATAAAAGGGAATGACATCATTGTGCAAATGAAAATTAGGTGTCGGCAACATCAGCACCAAAGGACTCTACATCTAATTTGAATAAACTAGTGCAGTGCCCGTAGGAAGCTTGTTCCTATAGAAAATTGGGACCTTAAGTAGATTTCTCATGGATGGTCGTATGAGGTTGTGTCTGAAGGTGGGATGTACAAAGAGGTGTACTTATATTATGTTATTATTTGAAGATAGTATTTCATATTGTTTTAAAACATTCATTTTATTATCAATTATATGAAAATAAAAGGATTCCTGTTAAACAGGTTATTGGAAGAGAGTCAGACAACATTAAACAGAACATTTAGAATATTTGAAACAGCAAATCAGAATCGCACCTCCTGAACAAAGTTTATTTAAACTTGACCTCACAGCAAATATAAGATTTTATTCGTCTTATGTACTTAATGAAATGTTGTACAAATTGTGGGAAAATGTAATATTTTATTTAGGTTATGTACTTACTTAAACATTGTACAAATAGTGGCAAATTTGTTGGTGTTATAAAAAAAAAAGATTTTGGCTAACGTCTCTTCGGTATTGCCAAGTTAACTCAGTCGCAAGGAACACTGACAGCATGCGTTTCACAGTGAAAGTATTGGCTGGGATATTGGCTGGGATATTGGCTGGGATATTGGCTGGGATAAACGTTTTATTATGAAACGGTTCAAGCAACATGAACTATCTGATGTTGTTTAACTTTACTACCAGTAACATCAGCGAGCCACACCATTTTGGAAGTACGAATGTTACAATGTTAATCAAAATAAAGGTTTTTCAAAATGAATTCCCAAAATTTCAGTTGATCTGACAGAGATGTGTGAGCCACATACACACACACACACACACACCACACACACACACACACTTATACACACACACACACACACACACACTTATACACACACACTTATACACACACGTTTCTTGCTTTAGAGATAGATGTGATAGGATTTCATTTCATGACACAGATAGACTCAACTGTCTTTTTGACTTTGTAATATCTTCAAGCTGTCTTGCTGTTGAAGATACACTGACATACTGACCATGTGACCTGCACATCATTTGTACATTCATTTTATTCTCAGAGAGGGCTGTGCAGTTATGTACGTTGCCTAACGCCACATGGGGAACCAAGACAAAGGACTGAGCACATTTAAGGCCTGATGGTTTGTTTATTTCCACAAATCTCCACTTTACGGTGGGCTGTGAGTGAACGTAGATAAATCACTTAATGGTTTTCCTGGAATGCAAAGTTCACAGGGGGGCTAGATTAAAATCAGTTTGCGCTGATGTGGAAGACAGGACAAAAATGTGTGGCTCCTGTTTTCTCTGCTTTGTTGTTCCCATGTCCTGTCAGCTGAATGCATCTCATTAGTTTTGCAACTACAATCACCATTTGTTCCGTGTAGTTCAATCTGTTGAAGATCTAGGTCCTTCGGACATTTTGGTGGCACTGGTGTGCATGAAGGGAAATTATTGTACATACAAATGATACATCTCTAAAGTGAGATCCTGTGTACTGGTGTAACCACTGCGGGACTCTACCATAAAACCGGTGTACGATGGACATAACTCCAATGAACAACCAGTGTAAACTTGGTGTTTGAAGTGTTGCACAAACTAAGTTGAAATCCTATTGTCAAACTGGCAATTAATACATTCAATATATAAATAAAGATAGCGTTGAACCACCCTGAGCCTTGTCACGGAGTCTGTCATCTGAACTAAACAATCCAGTCAAGAGTGTCTTTAGCACAAGGAGTCATCTAGTTACCATATAAAACTGTCAAACAATTAGCACTCTAATCTGCATATCCATATGTGTTATCATGTTTTTCAATGCAGAGATGATAACAAAAAACGTCTTGTCCTATGTAGTTCGATTGCGTGTTGGGTAGTAGGAACCTGTGCCTTAGGTGTTTTTTTAACTTGGTGGGAGATGCTCTGATCTTTGTGGAATCAATGGTTACCCTGATTGTAGCACTTGAGAAATTGACTGAGGAATCAGAACGTCTGAATTTGCAATTGTCCTAGATCAAGCTTAAGACCCAGGCTTTCATTGACTTCTAGGACTCCATCATCAGACATGTAAAAGAGTGAACTTGTAGAGATATTGACTTCCTATCTCGGCAGTGACATTCATGTCTCTGGGTTCTTGTCTTTTGACATCGGGAGAGGCATTGGAAGCACATATGAGTCATGAGGTCACTGGACAGAGGTGTTTGGTTTGGTGATGCCAATATCTTTGCAGGGGAATGAAAGTCCAAGTCTTCAGGGTCATGGTCTATCTTAGGGTCTAATCTATCTTTATTAGTTGGCTATGTACCACAGGCTTTTAAGGTGGCAGTAATTAAACCATTACTTAAAAAGCCATCACTTGACCCAGCTTTCTTAGCTAATTATAGGCCAATCTCCAACCTTCCTTTTCTCTCAAAAATTTTTGAAAGGGTAGTTGTAAAACAGCTAACTGATCATCTGCAGAGGAATGGTCTATTTGAAGAGTTTCAGTCATGTTTTAGAATTCATCATAGTACAGAAACAGCATTAGTGAAGGTTACAAATGATCTTCTTATGGCCTCAGACAGTGGACTCATCTCTGTGCTTGTCCTGTTAGACCTCAGTGCTACTTTTGATACTGTTGACCATAAAATTTTATTACAGAGATTAGAGCATGCCATAGGTATTAAATGCACTGCGCTGCGGTGGTTTGAATCATATTTATCTAATAGATTACAATTTGTTCATGTAAATGGGGAATCTTCTTCACAGACTAAGATTAATTATGGAGTTCCACAAGGTTCTGTGCTAGGACCAATTTTTTCACTTTATACATGCTTCCCTTAGGCAGTATTATTAGACAGCATTGCTTAAATTTTCATTGTTACGCAGATGATACCCAGCTTTATCTATCCATGAAGCCAGAGGACACAACCAATTAGCTAAACTGCAGGATTGTATTACAGACATAAAGACATGGATGACCTCTAATTTCCTGCTTTGTAAACTCAGATAAAACTGAAGTTATTGTACTTGGCCACACAAATCTTAGAAACATGGTGTCTAACCAGATCTTACCTCTGGATGGCATTACCCTGACCTCTAGTAATACTGTGAGAAATCTTGGAGTCATTTTTGATCAGGATATGTCATTCAATGTGCATATTAAACAAATATGTAGGACTGCTTTTTTGCATTTGCACAATATCTCTAAAATTAGAAAGGTCTTGTCTCAGAGTGATGCTGAAAAAACTAATTCATGCATTTATTTCCTCTAGGCTGGACTATTGTAATTCATTATTATCAGGTTGTCCTAAAAGTTCCCTGAAAAGTCTTCAGTTAATTCAAAATGCTGCAGCTAGAGTACTGACGGGGACTAGAAGGAGAGAGCATATCTCACCCATATTGGCCTCTCTTCATTGGCTTCCTGTTAATTCTAGAATAGAATTTAAAATTCTTCTTCTTACTTATAAGGTTTTGAATAATCAGGTCCCATCTTATCTTAGGGACCTCATAGTACCATATCACCCCAATAGAGCACTTCGCTCTCAGACTGCAGGCTTACTTGAAGTTCCTAGGGTTTGTAAGAGTAGAATGGGAGGCAGAGCCTTCAGCTTTCAGGCTCCTCTCCTCTGGAACCAGCTCCCGATTTGGATCAGGGAGACAGACACCCTCTCTACTTTTAAGATTAGGCTTAAAACTTTCCTTTTGCTAAAGCTTATAGTTAGGCAGGATCAGGTGACCCTGATCCAGCCCTTAGTTATGCTGCTATAGACTTAGACTGCTGGGGGGTTCCCATGATGCACTGAGTGTTTCTTTCTCTTTTTGCTCTGTATGCACCACTCTGCATTTAATCATTAGTGATTGATCTCTGCTCCCCTCCACAGCATGTCTTTTTCCTGGTTTCTCTCCTTCAGCCCCAACCAGTCCCAGCAGAAGACTGCCTGTCCCTGAGCCTGGTTCTGCTGGAGGTTTCTTCCTGTTAAAAGGGAGTTTCCTTCCCACTGTCGCCAAGTGCTGCTCACAGGGGGTCGTTTTGACTGTTGGGGTTTTTCCGTAATTATTGTATGGCTTTGCCTTACAATATAAAACGCCTTGGGGCAACTGTTTGTTGTGATTTGGCGCTATATAAATAAAATTGATTTGATTTGATGGTGCTTCTTGTCTTACTGTATGGTTGTGAGACTTGGATGCTAACCACCGACCAAAGGTGACAAGTAGATGTCTTTATCTGTCCTCTTCAAGGGATCCTTGTGGATGACTTGAATGAGTTTGTGTCAAAGAATGGTTACTTAGGGAGACTCAGATGTGGTGTACCATTTGTGTTGTGAGGGATGCAGGTGCTTCACTGTTGAAGATATAAGCAACTGGTAAAGCCCAAGGGGACGCCCATGTTTCAAGTGGGTGATGCACATAGATGACTACTTTTGAGACATGGAGATGGACCAGTTGTCTACCTGAGTGGATGCTATCCAAAACTCCAGGGGATGCACGGCACCAGCACTTGTTGCCAGACATAAATGTTTCATAACCACCTACCTCAGGGCCATGATATCTGTCAACTTAAAAGATGTCTTCAGGTTGACAAACAAAACATCTGGAACGCATGACAGAGTTCATGCATTCCAGATGTTTGAGTTCACCTTGTACTTAACAGATACCCTGCACAAAAACCACAACTGTCATGAATGAGTGACTGGCAGTTAAACCACAAACTATGTTTTGTTGTTCACAATTTTACTCTTCAGAAAACACCATTGTCCTCTGATTTGTGGATATCCACTCTGCAGACTGAAGTCAATTACCCGCCAATTGTTTGAGCTAAATTCCGCAGAGAGCATGCTTTGAGTTATGAGACTACAGTAGTATTGGCCGTGTTAGTCTATGAAATCTCTCAACATTTGGAAGTAATTTTCCAATGCTCTGGGGCAAACCTCTCTGAGCTCGGCTCCAACACAAACAGAAGTGTTGCTGCCAGAGATTAAATGTGCTATTCATGCATAGAGCTTTTGGCCCAAATAAAGGACCCTGCTCTGGGTGAAAATGGTAAGAGGCTGCAAACCGGCACCACACTCACTGTTTTTCAAGAGGAATCTGCTTGGAATGGAAGCAGGAACATATGATGATGACTCAAGACAAAAAAGTTAGAAGAATTCAGATGATGTAACCTGGTCTTATGTGCAACATTATACATAAAATCAATTATTACATCTGGAGTTGGTCCCCGGGTGCTGGACTGTGGCAACCCACTGGTCCTAGTGATTGGATTGTGTCTAACTGTAATTAGGATGGGTTAAATGTACAGGACAAATTTCATTGTATGCACGTATATGTACAATGATAATAAAGGCTATAGTATTATTATTATTATTAAATGTAAGGAAAACTGCGTGCTATTTATTTATTTTTTTCTTCATCTTCCATATCATCCAAACCATTTCTGATTTGTGGTTGTATAACTAAGTTGGGGGGGATAATAGTACAGCTTTTCACAGTTCTGTCCAAATCAAGGTTTCGTCACAGTGCCGTTCAAATCATGGTACATCCCTGTCAGGCTTCCTCACACAAAACACTTACGCAAAATTAAAAAGATGGAAAAAAAAATCACTTGAAATTTCAACACTGGCTTGAGGATCTATCCCATCTTGATCATTCTGCCTGGAGTTTTTATACTGCATCATCTGTAGAGGCCAGTATACCAACCTTGGCTGGAAAAGTAACCTAGGTTAGACTGGCATCCTGTCCAGGAAGAATCATAGATTATCATCAGCTTGATGCTACACAATCTGGAGATAAGCAGTTTACAATATTCAAGAAGTACTTACTTCTTGAATACTGTAAACCTTGCATTTTCTTACAATGCACCACAGACAAGATAAGATAAGATAGATAAGATAAACTTTATTGATGATCCCACAGCGCGGAAAACCACTTGTTGCAGCAGCAAAAGTTGAATAGCAGTAAAGGAAAGAAAATAATTTACATTAAAGAAAGGTGACTAAAATATATTGCAATGTTTGCTGATGGGTGCATAAACACTAATGTGAACAGATTACATGAAAAATAGACTAGAAGTGAGTATATATATATATATATATATATATATATATATATATACGAGGGCTGTCAATAAAGTAACGGTCCTTTTTATTTTTTTCAAGAACTATATGGATTTCATTCATATGTTTTTACGTCAGACATGCTTGAACCCTCGTGCGCATGCGTGAGTTTTTCCACGCCTGTCGGTGACGTCATTCGCCTGTGAGCACTCCTTGTGGGAGGAGTCGTCCAGCCCCTCGTCGGAATTCCTTTGTCTGAGAAGTTGCTGAGAGACTGGCGCTTTGTTTGATCAAAATTTTTTTCTAAACCTGTGAGACACATCGAAGTGGTTTTCAGTGAAATTTTAATGGCTGATGAGAGATTTTGAGGTGATTCTGTCGCTTTAAGGACTTCCCACGGTGCGAGACGTCGCTCAGCGCTCTCAGGCGCCGTCGTCAGCCTGTTCAAGCTGAAAACCTCCACATTTCAGGTTCTATTGATCCAGGACGCCGTGAGAGAACAGAGAAGTTTCAGAAGAAGTCGGTTTCAGCATTTTATCCGGATATTCCACTGTTAAAGGAGATTTTTTTAATGAAAGAGTGCGGACGGGACGCTCCGCCACAGGAAAAAACACCTCTGTTGAAAGCCTTAAGGACAAGTTGGAACATGTCCTGCCTGTTAACAATTTCTCCTATACTCACTCCACTGAAAGCCATCAAAAGCCGCCTGGATTTTACAAATGGTTATCAACACGGAGGTGTTTTTCCTGTGCCGCCGCACCGCGTCGGCTGCGTGCCGACGCACGCATCTGTCCGCACGTCTTTCATTAAAAAAATCTCCTTTAACAGTGGAATATCCGGATAAAATGCTGAAACCGACTTCTTCTGAAACTTCTCTGTTCTCTCACAACGTCCTGGATCAATAGAACCTGAAATGTGGAGGTTTTCAGCTTGAACAGGCTGACGACGGCGCCTGAGAGCGCTGAGCGACGTCTCGCACCGTGGGAAGTCCTTAAAGCGACAGAATCACCTCAAAATCTCTCATCAGCCGTTAAAATTTTCACTGAAAACCAGCTTAATTTTCGAACCGTGTCCACTTCGATGTGTCTCACAGGTTTAGAAAAAATTTTGATCAAACAACGCGCCAGTCTCTCAGCAACTTCTCAGACAAAGGAATTCCGACGAGGGGCTGGACGACTCCTCCCACAAGGAGTGCTCACAGGCGAATGATGTCACCGACAGGCGTGGAAAAACTCACGCATGCGCACGAGGGTTTCAAGCATGTCTGACGTAAAACAACATATGAATGAAATCCATTATAGTTTTTGAAAAAAATAAAAGGACCGTTACTTTATTGACAGAACCTCGTATATATATATATATATGGTAAGAGTATTGCACAAGATAAATTGCACAGTTGTGTATGTAATAAAGCACAAAAGGTGGAAGAAGGTGTAGTTAATTGTTCAAAAATCAGCAGGTGGTTATGGTGCTAAAAATAATTGTGCAAAAACTATTGCGATTTTTTTTGTTTTCATAGTTTTGTTTTGCACCCTATAACCCACCATGTGAAGATCACAGTTGCCCATGGATGTGGTCTAGCGTGTGATTTGATGACTTAACACATACCAGGTAACGTGAAAAAACAACCGTAGCACACCTATAGTATTCTTCGCACAGCCTTAGGATTTCTGGAAATGCATAAATTTCCATGATGTCATGGCATGTACAACATCACTGGCTCCACAGAAATACAAGAGATGATAAGATTTTCCAAAGTTTCAAGCCATGACCTTCCAGATACATAGTGGAAGTGAGAATGAGGCTTTAGTGACTCAAACTACCACAAAACTAAATTGAAAACAAAAAATTAACAATGACATACAAGTCAAAGGAATGGAAAAAAGTTATTAACTCAGATTTGTACCACATTTTTTTCTTATAAATCTTTCTTAACTTCATAGTTTGTCTGATGTGGCAGAAAACCTCTCATTTCTGCGTTCACAGTCTCAATATCTTAATGCACCAAGTGGGAATGATATGTGACACTGATTTATTGTATGTTATGGCCAAAACACACCCATAACTCATTAAGAGACTAAATCCAACTACTTTGCAGGCTGCATCTTAATTTGTGCTCAGAATATGTGCCATATAAATAATAAAGTGGAGAAATCAATCAGACAAGCCAACAAATGCTGGTGATCATATAACTTTATCAGTAGTTATAAATATTCTTTTGCAGAATCATGCATTCTTTAACTGCTCTATCGAGAAAAAAAAAATTAAACTTTGATGCTGAAAACTGAGGACGAAGGAGTTCATTAGCTATATCCCTCTCACATCCACTTTTTGCTTGATCTCTCATTGCATGTTTTGTTTTGGAGCCACCAACGTCCTCAGAGGAAGCCCATCCTCAAGAGGCTAAGTGTAAGAGGGCAGTTAGCGTTCACATGCCGGCCCCGGTCTTCTGCTCTGTCAGTGGCCCCCACCAAACCTGTATCAGTTAAAAACAGACACCCACTTTCTTCTCTTCCTGCACACAGCAAGAACTTGTGTAGAAGAGAGATAACGTGGGACAGACAGTCAGTCAGAGACAGCCTGACCTGGTGTGAGAATGCCCACGTATGCCACCAATATGAGGCTGAAATTTCCCATCGTGGCCTTGGTTCTGGAGATTATCACCATAATTCTGTTTGCTGTCTTTGTCGTCTACGATGACGGAAAGGGACATGGACATGGACACTCAAATGAGACTCATCCTGAAGAGAATCCTATGACCCCTTTACCCAGTAAGTGCATGCGTCATAATAATAATAACACTATTGCTACTTATATATATATATATATATATATATATATATATATATATATATATATATATATATATCTATATATATATATATATATATATATATATATATATATAATTTGTTCAGTGTTTTCCTAACAATTTCTTAAATACTTTACATCATCATTACAAAAGAAGACATAACGCATACAAAATTAATAAGACAATCAGTAGAGCTAAAATAAAAAACTATTATGAGAAGAAAATATTAAAACATTATAAAATAAAATATTGTCATGGGTATATGCTTACACGACCACTATAATAAATGAAACTTAAAATATTCCAAATGTTTTTGAAGTTGGATGCCTGGGTTTTTAATTATTAAGAGATTAGAAAAATGTCAAAATAAAAAGGCACAAAATTTTGGCAAAAAATGCAAAAAATCTTTACCAAACATTGAAAGAAAGAAAGAATATTAATCAAGTCAGATTTGGTTTGCCCACCTTTAAAGGGGTCATATTTGCAGGCTCTGGAAAACCCCCAGATAGATAGATAGATAGATAGATAGATAGATAGATAGATAGATAGATAGATAGATTAGATAGATAGATAGATAGATAGATAGATAGATAGATAGATAGATAGATAGATAGATAGATAGATAGATAGATAGATAGATAGATAGATAGATAGATAGATAGATATGTTATCTAATCAATTAAAAAAGTTTTGTTTTCCAAATAGACCTGCTTTCCAGCTGTTGAAGACCTTCTAGATGGTAGTGGATACCTGGATGATGGAAATTAGGAGCAGGTGTGGTTACACTTGCCTGGCACTGAATGGAAATGTCTGGGCTTATTGCAGGGAATAATATTATCATCACATGCATTAAGGAAATTATGAGTACATCTGGTTAAGATACATTTGGCCTGAAACAACTTCTCAGTTTCTTTCAATTCCAAAGTCTAGGTGTGTGGTAGCTACCACTGCTCTTCTCATCTCATCTTCATAGACATACTATATAAATAAAATTGATTTAGGTCTTCTTCAATATGATGCCAGAAGCTTGGTGCTCCTATCTTGGGCAGTTTTGTTCATTCCTCTTTGCAGCACTTCTCAAGCTCCATCAGGTTGGATGGGGAGCGTCGGTGCACAGCCATTTTCAGATCTCTCCAGAGATGTTCAATCAGATTCAGGTCTGGGCTCTGGCTGGACCACTCAAGGACATTCACAGAGGTGTCCTGAAGCACTCCTTTGATATCTTGGCTGTGTGCTTAGGCTCATTGTCCTGCTGAAAGATGAACTGTCGCCCCAGTCTGAGGTCAAGAGCGCTCTGGAGCAGGTTTTCATCCAGGATGTCTCTGTCCATTGTTGCATTCATCTTTCCCTCAATCCTGACTAGTCTCCCAGTTACTGCTGCTGAAAAACATCCCCATAGCATGATGCTGCCACCACCATGCTTCACTGTAGTGATGGTGCCTGGTTTCCTCCAAACATGACACCTGGCATTCACACCAACAGTTCAATCTTCATCTCATCAGACCAGAGAATTTTGTTTTTCATGGTCTGAGAGTCCTTTAGGTGCCTTTTGGCAAACTCCAGGTGGGCTGCCATGTCTTCCAGCTGCTTCCGTCTGGCCCCTCTACCATACAGGCCTGATTAGTGGATTGCTGCAGAGATGGTTGTCCTTCTGGAGGTTCTCCTCTCTCCACAAGAGGAATGCTGGAGCTCTGACCGAGTGACCATCACGTTCTTGGTCAACCTCCTTGACTAAAGTCATTCTCCCTAATTGCCCAGTTTAGACAGGTGGCCAGCTCCAGAAAGAGTCCTGGTGGACCTGATCTTCTTCCATTTATGGATGATGGAGGCCACTGTGCTCACTGGGACCTTCAAAGCAGCAGAAATGTTTCTGTACCCACAGATTTGTGCCTCGAGACAATCCTGTCTCAGAGGCCTACAGACATTCCTTTGACTACATGCTTAGTTTGTGCTCTTACATGCACTGTCAATTGTGAGACATTATATGTAGACAGGTGTGTGCCTTTCAAAATCATGTCTCATCAACTGAATTTACCCCAGGTGGACTCCAATTAGGCTGTAGAAACATCTCAAGGTGATCACTGGAAGCTGGACCCACCTAAGCTCAATTTTGAGCTTCATGTGAATACTTATGTCCATGTGATTTCTTAGTTTTCTATTTTAATAAATTTGCAAAAATCTAAAAAAAAAAAAAAAAAAACTTTTTCACATTGTCATTATGGGGTATTGTGTGTAGAATTTTGAAGGAAAAAAAGAATAACATTCATTTTGGAATAAGGCTGTAACATAACAAAAAATGTCTAAATGTGAAACGCTGTGAATACTTTCCGGATGCACTGTATTTTCCACAAGAGAAGTCCTTCAGATCAGTCCCTAATTGCATTTGGCAACCAGAAGTTGCACTTTCTGATTGGTCAATAAGGTTGCTATGTATATAAACAGGCTCTCCAATCACAGCCACAGAAGTGAGTTATTCAGAGTTGATTGATTGATAGTGTCATCTGTCATTGCCATTCAGTCATGTACCACAGCTCCATGAGGCAAAATTACAAGTTCATGTTGAATATTCTCTCTCCCCTGACTTCAAAAGTTCAGACTTAATAAACTGCAAAAGAAACAGCAGAACATGAAGAACATCAGAGATGTTTCCCAAAATCTTGTCCATAAACCAATCAATCAAACAATTTTTTTTTATATAGCGCCAAATCACAACAAACAGTTGCCCCAAGGCGCTTTATATTGTAAGGCAAGGCCATACAATAATTAGGTAAAACCCAACGGTCAAAACGACCCCTGTGAGCAAGCACTTGGCTACAGTGGGAAGGAAAAACTCCCTTTTAACAGGAAGAAACCTCCAGCAGAACCAGGCTCAGGGAGGGGCAGTCTTCTGCTGGGACTGGTTGGGGCTGAGGGAGAGAACCAGGAAAAAGGACATGCTGTGGAGGGGAGCAGAGATCAATCACTAATGATTAAATGCAGAGTGGTGCATTCAGAGCAAAAAGAGAAAGAAACAGTGCATCATGGGAACCCCCCAGCAGTCTACGTCTATAGCAGCATAACTAAGGGATGGTTCAGGGTCACCTGATCCAGCCCTAACTATAAGCTTTAGCAAAAAGGAAAGTTTTAAGCTAATCTAAAAGTAGAGAGGGTGTCTGTCTCCCTGATCTGAATTGGGAGCTGGTTCCACAGGAGAGGAGCCTGAAAGCTGAAGGCTCTGCCTCCCATTCTACTCTTACAAACCCTAGGAACTACAAGTAAGCCTGCAGGCTGAGAGCGAAGCACTCTATTGGGGTGATATGGTATACGAGGTCCCTAAGATAAGATTGGACCTGATTATTCAAAACCTTATAAGTAAGAAGAAGAATTTTAAATTCTATTCTAGAATTAACAGGAGCCAATGAAGAGAGGCCAATATGGGTGAGATATGCTCTCTCCTTCTAGTCCCCGTCAGTACTCTAGCTGCAGCATTTTGAATTAACTGAAGGCTTTTTAGGGAACTTTTAGGACAACCCTGATAATAATGAATTACAATAGTCCAGCCTAGAGGAAATAAATGCATGAATTAGTTTTTCAGCATCACTCTGAGACAAGACCTTTCTAATTTTAGAGATATTGCGTAAATGCAAAAAAGCAGTCCTACATATTTGTTTAATATGCGCTTTGAATGACATATTCTGATCAAAAATGACTCCAAGATTTCTCACAGTATTACTAGAGGTCAGGGTAATGCCATCCAGAGTAAGGATCTGGTTAGACACCATGTTTCTAAGATTTGTGGGGCCAAGTACAATAACTTCAGTTTTTATCTGAGTTTAAAAGGCAGAAAATTAGAGGCATCCATGTCTTTATGTCTGTAAGACAAGCCTGCAGTTTAAGCTAATTGGTGTTTGTCCTCTGGCTTCATGGATAGATAAGCTGGGTATCATCTGCGTAACAATGAAAATTAAGCAATAACCGTCTAATAATACTGCCTAAGGGAAGCATGTATAAAGTGAATAAAATTGGTCCTAGCACAGAACCTTGTGGACTAATTAACTTTAGTCTGGAAGAAGATTCCCCATTTACATGAACAAATTGTAATCTATTAGACATAATATGAGTCAAACCACCACAGCGCAGTGCCTTTAACACCTATGGCATGCTCTAATCTCTGTAATAAAATTTTATGGTCAACAGTATCTAAAGCAGCACTGAGGTCTAACAGAACAAGCCACAGAGAGGAGTCCACTGTCCGAGGCCATACGAAGATCATTGTAACCTTCACTAATGCTGTTTCTGTACTATGATGAATTCTAAAACCTGACTGAAACTCTTCAAATAGACCATTCCTCTGCAGATGATCAGTTAGCTGTTTTACAACACTACCCTTCAAGAATTTTGAGAGAAAAGGAAGGTTGGAGATTGGCCTATAATTAGCTAAGATAGCTGGGTCAAAGTGATGGCTTTTAAGTAATGGTTTAATTACTGCCACCTTAAAAAGCCTGTGGTACATAGCCAACTAACAAAGATAGATTGATCATATTTAAGATCGAAGCATAAATAATGGTAGGGCTTCCTTGACCAGCCTGGTAGGAATGGGGTCCTAATAAACATGTTGATGGTTTGGATGAAGTAACTAATGAAAATAACCTCAGACAGGACAATCGGAGAGAAAGAGTCTAACCAAATACCGGCATCACTGAAAGCAGCCAAAGATAACGATACGTCTTGGGATGGTTATGAGTAATTTTTCTCTAATAGTTAAAATTTTGTTAGCAAAAGAAAGTCATGAAGTCATTACTAGTTAAAGTTAATGGAATACTCAGCTCAATAGAGCTCTGACTCTTTGTCAGCCTGGCTACAGTGCTGAAAAGAAACCTGGGGTTGTTCTTATTTCTTCAATTAGTGATGAGTAGAAAGATGTCCTAGCTTTACGGAGGGCTTTTTTTTATAGAGCAACAGACTCTTTTCAGGCTAAGTGAAGGATCTTCTAAATTAGTGAGACGCCATTTCCTCTCCAACTTACGGGTTATCTGTTTTAAGCTACGAGTTTATGAGTTATACCACGGAGTCAGGCACTTCTGATTTAAAGCTCTCTTTTTCAGAGGAGCTACAGCATCCAAAGTTGTCTTCAATGAGGATGTAAAACTATTGACGAGATACTCTATCGCACTTACAGAGTTTAGGTAGCTACTCTGCACTGTGGTTGGTATATGGCATTAGAGAACATAAAGAAGGAATCATATCCTTAAACCTAGTTACAGCGCTTTCTGAAAGACTTCTAGTGTAATGAAACTTATTCCCCACTGCTGGGTAGTCCATCAGAGTAAATGTAAATGTTATTAAGAAATGATCAGACAGAAGGGAGTTTTCAGGGAATACTGTTAAGTCTTCTATTTCCATACCATAAGGTCAGAACAAGATCTAAGATATGATTAAAGTGGTGGGTGGACTCATTTACTTTTTGAGCAAAGCCATAGAGTCTAATAATAGATTAAATGCAGTGCTGAGGCTGTTCATTCTCAGCATCTGTGTGGATGTTAAAATTGCCCACTATAATTATCTTATCTGAGCTAAGCACTAAGTCAGACAAAAGGTCTGCAAATTCACAGAGAAACTCACAGTACGACCAGGTGGACGATAGATAATAACAAATAAACTGGTTTTTGGACTTCCAATTTGGATGGACAAGACGAAGAGTCAAGCTTTCAAATGAATTAACGCTCTGTCTGGGTTTTTGATTATTAATAAGCTGGATGGAAGATGGCTGCTATCCTCCGCCTCGGCCCGTGCTACGAGTTAGTGTGACTCTGGGGTGTTGACTCATTTAACTAACATATTCATCTGCTTAACCAGGTTCTGTAAGGCAGAATAATCAATATGTTGATCAATTATTATATCATTTACCACAGGGACTTAGAAGAGAGGGACCTAATGTTAATAGACCCATTTAACTGTTTTAGTCTGTGGTGAATGTTGAAGGTGCTATATTATTTTTCTTGTTGAATTTTATGCTTAAAAAAGATTTTTGCTGGTTATTGGTGGTCTGGGAGCAGACACTGTCTCTACGGGGATGGGGTAATGAGGGGATGGCAGGGGGAGAGAAGCTGCAGAGAGGTGTGTAAGACTACAACTCTGCTTCCTGGTCCCAACCCTGGATAAACAAGTTCAGTTTCCAGCTAACAAGTCATGACAGACAACACAGCCACTGTGAAAGTTATTCATTCTTAACTGCTCACATAATCTATTAAAAACAGACAGTAAAGAAAAGCTACATCAGTGAAATTATAGCAATGCCTAATCTCTATTTGGATGGAAGTCTTCCTTCTGAGTATTCTTGAAGGAATGTCAAATCAAAACAGTAGCAGGTGTGGACTTCTGTATTTTCTTTCCAGTGTTCCGGATGTTCACGTAATGATCTTCATTGGCTTTGGCTTCCTGATGACCTTCCTGAAGAGATATGGCTTCAGCAGCGTTGGGGTCAACTTACTCCTCGCTGCCTTCGGCCTGCAGTGGGGCCTCTTCATGCAGGGCATTTGGCACCTGGACGACGGCAAAGTCAAAGTCAACATATTCAAGTATGCGCCAGATTATCGCAATGCCCCCTTTCACAGCTATGCTTTGTGTTTTCTTGTTCCACTGTACTGCTACTGAATCCCTAAATCTCTTATATCTTCCTGAAGGATAATCAACGCAGACTTCAGCACTGCAACAGTCCTGATTCTTTTGGAGCAGTTCTGGGTAAAACCAGCCCTGTGCAGCTCCTCATCAATGACCATACTAGAGATCACATCTTTTCCATTAATGAGCATTTGGTGGCCAACGTGTTAAATGTGAGTATGCCTCAAAATTGTAATCGCTTGTAATATAAAGTGAATGGTGTTGTTGAGGTTATGTCGCCCTTCTTATCCCAGGCTCATGATGTTGGAGCGTCCATGATCATTCATGCGTATGGAGCCTACTTGGCCTGGCCGTTTCTCGAGTGTTATACCGACCAGCTTTAAGAAATGGCGACAAGAACGAGGGATCTGTTTATCATTCCGATATGTTTGGCTATGATTGGTAGAAAATCCTAAACTGTCCATAAAGAATTTCAGTCATTCCAGTAGAAGATATCAAAACCAATTGGATGTCTTGTATTGTCTTTGAAATATTTCACTACTCAAGTGGCTTCATCAGTCTAAAAATAAATTAATGTACTCATTCCAGTTAAGGGGTTGTCACACTTTTATGATATTAGGGTGATTCTTAGACTACGGGCACTTACTATGTCCTTTGATCATATTGTATGAAAAACAGAAAAAAGGGGAAATTTCACACATTTATAGTTATCTTTACAATGAAAGTGTGTTAAGAAATTGTTCTAGTAGTCTATGATGACTTTTTCACCTTTTTCAGCATCATTATATGTAAATATTGCCGTTTGTGCTGTCCCACACCCAGACTTTTGATCTTCAATGATAAAATGAATGGTAAAGAAACGTTTTTTCTAATGTTTTAAAATATCTCTGAATAAAATATCAGTAAAATAATCAAAACATAATTGGGGTATTCAATGTCCATACAACTGATTATTTTTAAACAAAATGTAGTTGTCCCACACTATTGCCGTAATTTCCACCACAACACTGTAATGTCCCTTTAAACAGTTTGTATGAAAGATTGTTTGGGGTAGTTTCTATGGAGATAAACAGTGACATCAGAGCACATGTATATAGCGCCAAATCACAACAAGCAGTTGCCCCAAGGCGCTTTATATTGTAAGGTAATGGTGTGGTGGAAATTACATTTACAAGGCCAATAGTGCCCGTAGTTAAAGAATCACTCATTAAGCACAAGAAGGTTGAAGAGTTGATTTGTGGTCAATCTTGATGCAAGCTGTGTGATAGGCCAGGGCCATCTGTGGAAAGTCACCATCGCTCAGTCATCATAGTTTGGGAATGGTCCCAAGTTGCCATGAGCAACTCTGAAATTATTCTATAACTTGAGAAATGTTTGTTCTGCTACTCTTCCCCAAGATGCTTGGGTCATTTGCACCAAACATGCTGTGTGTGTGTGTGTGTGTGTGTGTGTGTAGGTTGACCCGAGAAATGCCGAGCAGGTGTTTGTTTTGTTAAAACTCAAGGTCATTGGGGTTAAAGGTCAAATTTTTGGTTTCATCTTTAAAAGTTAAAGGTAAACTTAGAAATCCTTTTGCCATTTTCCATCCAACTTGATATGTAGATGACAGTCAACCAAACAATTGCCCTTAAATTGTCAATCTTTGGGGTAAACGGTTTTTCACTTCACTGTACAGCTAACTTGGTACACATATACAGGTGGGTTCTGGAATTGCCCATGTGAGGTGACACTTGTCAAAGGTCAATCACTAGGGGTAAGGTTGTTGTCAAAGGACAAAATTGACGTTTTTCACTCTGATTTGCACCAAACTAGGCACACATATGCTGGTAAGTTCTGGAATTGCCCAGATGAAGTCAAATTAAACTAATGGTCAATCACTAAAGTCAAGGTAATTGGCATCAAGGTCAAAACTGAAGTCTTTCACTTAAATTACACCAAACTTGGTAACATATGCATATGGGTTCTGGAATTGCACATATGAGGTGACACTTGCCAACACTAATTTCTATAAAACTTGGGATGTCAACGGCAGTTGACCCCAAAATTACCCACAAAGAAAAAATACTTGTCAATGTCAAGGAATTTTTCAACTTGATTTGGGGCAAATGTGGCAAACCTTAGGTGGATTCCAAAATTACCCTGGCAAGGGCACCCAGAGGTGAATTGTTTAGATAAAGGTCAAGGTAATTTGGGTCAAATTGTTGTTGTTGTTCATACATTATTTCGATGAGGACGGAAGGGATTTTATGGAGAATAGGCCTACTTTTCTTGAGCGTACGTGTGGCTGATAAGGCCAGTCTGAGAATGGCACTTTGGTGGCAGTGAGGACAGGGGCATCTACTTAAAGATTGCTTTCAAACTAGGCTCCCTTGCCTGAACCGGAGTACTCCAGTTGATCTCACCCTCTGTGACTATAAGAGGTCCCTTTGTGATGGTTATGTCATGGCTGACATTGGTCTGCATATTGCATGTTCTGCCCAATATAAGTGGGATGTCATCAAGATGGTGCTGATACTTGATAATGATGATTCTGAGAGGGATGTAAAAGAATCCATTAATGTAAACTGGGAAAACACCTTGAAAACCAGGTGGTGAACAACTAAAGGCTGCACATCTGTGGTGACGTTGGTTAACACAGAGGAAAAAAAAAAGTACTGGTAATCAAACGATGTGGAAGCTTTTTGACACACCTGTGTGAAGTTGTTCCACACTTTTGGTCTTGAGTTCACCTTTGCACTTATTAGGTCTCGTCTTGGATTGAGAGCAATTCTACTCATTTTGATCTGTCTCAGACTAGAATAAGTATGCACATTAATTAAATCACCATGTTGAGTAGCACAATATTTTGTTTGTTTTGCACAGTGTTCCATGCCTGACAGATTGTGTAATTGTGCTGACTTACACCGGAAGGTACATAATGCCCTTAAATATCACACTTTGTGAATATGAAATCCTCATACGTAGCAGTTATTACACACTCTAATGTGAGATGTCAACAGAACTCAATGTCAATCCTAGAGACGTACCTCATACTCTCTTTTGGATGCTTCTTTTTTGAATTTTTGACCTCAAATAACGCTCAGGTTGACCTCAACTGAGCTGCTGAGCCTGTCTCCACGACAGAAATTTCAGTTTTGAATATTAACACGGGTAATGTTAAGTCTAATTAAATACATGGACTTGAAAACAGACTTGTGTTTTTTTTTAGGTAAATGGACTGCATTTATATAGCGCTTCTCCATCTGCATCAGATGCTCAAAGAGCTTTACACTTATGCCTCACATTCACCCAAACACACTGATGTCAGAGTGCTGCCATGCAAGGTACTCACTACACACCGGGAGAAACTTGGGGATTAAGGACCTTGCTCAAGGTCTGGTTGGGTTTTGAACTGAGGATCCACTGGTCTGAAGCCCAACGCTGAATCACCTCCCCTAGGTGGTGATGGTATTGGACTTGACTCGTTCTTGCCTTCTTAAAAGACTCAGTCTTCTTGATGCAGTCTCTACCACTCCAAAATCGCAAACTCTTGGTCTTGACCTCGCACTCGACCCTTTAAATGCTTGTTCTTGACTTGGATGACTCTATATAGATGGTCTTGTCTCCATCCCGCTCTAAATGATTGGCTTTTTTTTAACCTTTATATACCTCTGTCTGCATACGACTCACCTCACATGACACGTCACCTAGTGGACAAAAAGAACCATGGAGAAAAATTAATAGAGGTACAACCCTTTGAATATCATCTCAAGATGGTTTTTGTTTGTTTTGACTACAGGAACAGTCTTCCTGTGGATGTTCTGGCCCAGTTTTAACTCGGCCATCGCTGACCCGGGCCTCACTCAGCTCACAGCGGTGATCAACACCTATCTGTCCCTGGCTGCCTGCGTGCTCTCGGCTTATGCCATCTCCAGCTTGGTGGAGCACAAAGGAAAACTGGACATGGTCAGACAGAATTCACTTTGCAGCACCATTTGAAGAATTATAAATAAAACATATTGATATAAAACATCTCTATGTGCTATAGGTTCATGTTCAGAATGCTACTCTGGCTGGAGGCGTTGCCGTGGGAACCTGTGCTGACATGGACATCGGCCCATATGGGGCGATGTTGATTGGATTATTGGCGGGCATCATCTCAACCCTTGGATTCAAATACTTAAATGTGAGTGAAATAATAAGTGAAGGGTGCAAAACAATGATGTTTATGAGGGGGAAAGTCCATGAAATGGATTTAAATCAGCTCAAAATTTATTTTATGAGGTTTTTGTTGTTTTTTTCGTTTGTTTTGTTTTGTTTTTTTGGCTAAAAATTTTTGAGAATTATTATTTTTATTTTTAATTATTCTACACACTGTGTATGCAAAGCTTTGCACCAAATGAATCAATATCTTCAGCAAATGACTCACTGTTTTAAAACACTTTAAGCATTTCCAAATAATGGATCATTTTCTGCATTAATAGCTATTTACAGCACTTTCATGCTGTTTCAACCATTTTCATCTAGTACATCATTGTCTCAAACAGTTGGTTCACTTGGGAGTTTGAAATACTTTGAAACGCCATTGTTTTCTGAAGCAAAAGTGTCATTTAGTGTTTGAGTATGTTGAAGCAGGAAAAAAAAATGCTTTAAATAAATCCAATGGTTCATTTGGTCTTTCAAACTCTATGTGAACCAACAGTTTGAGACAATGACATACTGATTCAAAATGGTTCAAAAAGCTTGAAATTGTTCAAAATGGAACAATTAGTGTCAAAAATGCTACACTGGAATGCTTGAAACAGTAAATATAACAATTGCCTCATTTAATGTTCTGGTGGACAATCAAGCAAAAATCTAGCAACCCCCCCCCCTCCCCCCCCATCCAGAAAAAAAATATAATAACCCCTTTAAACATGTAAATATAATGTTTTAAAATTTCTGTATAGATGCTGTTGATGTGGAGGCTGGCCTGACCATTTTTAATATTTTTTTTCAAAACACACCTTTTCTCCCTTCTGTAGCCCATCCTGGCTTCCAGCCTGGGTATCCATGATACCTGTGGAGTCCACAATCTACATGGCATGCCAGGCATCCTGGGAGGATTGGCAGGCATTGTAGCTGTGGCTTTAGGCAAAAAGAAGTAAGGCCCAGGTTATTCCAGCTTTTCATGTACGCAGTGGTGGCTGGTGGTGACTTATGGTATGGAAATTGAAGACTTAACAGTATTCCCTGAAAACTCCCTTCTGTCTGATCATTTCTTAATAACATTTACATTTACTCTGATGGACTACCCAGCAGTGGGGAATAAGTTTCATTACACTAGAAGTCTTTCAGAAAGCGCTATAACTAGGTTTAAGGATATGATTCCTTCTTTATGTTCTCTAATGCCATATACCAACACAGTGCAGAGTAGCTACCTAAACTCTGTAAGTGAGATAGAGTATCTCGTCAATAGTTTTACATCCTCATTGAAGACAACTTTGGATGCTGTAGCTCCTCTAAAAAAGAGAGCTTTAAATCAGAAGTGCCTGACTCCGTGGTATAACTCACAAACTCGCAGCTTAAAGCAGATAACCCGTAAGTTGGAGAGGAAATGGCGTCTCACTAATTTAGAAGACCTTCACTTAGCCTGGAAAAAGAGTCTGTTGCTTTATAAAAAAGCCCTCCGTAAAGCTAGGACATCTTTCTACTCATCACTAATTGAAGAAAATAAGAACAACCCCAGGTTTCTTTTCAGCACTGTAGCCAGGCTGACAAAGAGTCAGAGCTCTATTGAGCTGAGTATTCCATTAACTTTAACTAGTAATGACTTCATGACTTTCTTTGCTAACAAAATTTTAACTATTAGAGAAAAAATTACTCATAACCATCCCAAAGACGTATCGTTATCTTTGGCTGCTTTCAGTGATGCCTGTATTTGGTTAGACTCTTTCTCTCCGATTGTTCTGTCTGAGTTATTTTCATTAGTTACTTCATCCAAACCATCAACATGTTTGTTAGACCCCATTCCTACCAGGCTGCTCAAGGAAGCCCTACCATTATTTAATGCTTCGATCTTAAATATGATCAATCTATCTTTGTTAGTTGGCTATGTACCACAGGCTTTTAAGGTGGCAGTAATTAAACCATTACTTAAAAAGCCATCACTTGACCCAGCTATCTTAGCTAATTATAGGCAAATCTCCAACCTTCCTTTTCTCTCAAAAATTCTTGAAAGGGTAGTTGTAAAACAGCTAACTGATCATCTGCAGAGGAATGGTCTATTTGAAGAGTTTCAGTCAGGTTTTAGAATTCATCATAGTACAGAAACAGCATTAGTGAAGGTTACAAATGATCTTCTTATGGCCTCAGACAGTGGACTCATCTCTGTGCTTGTTCTGTTAGACCTCAGTGCTGCTTTTGATACTGTTGACCATAAAATTTTATTACAGAGATTAGAGCATGCCATAGGTATTAAAGGCACTGCGCTGCGGTGGTTTGAATCATATTTGTCTAATAGATTACAATTTGTTCATGTAAATGGGGAATCTTCTTCACAGACTAAAGTTAATTATGGAGTTCCACAAGGTTCTGTGCTAGGACCAATTTTATTCACTTATACATGCTTCCCTTAGGCAGTATTATTAGACGGTATTGCTTAAATTTTCATTGTTACGCAGATGATACCCAGCTTTATCTATCCATGAAGCCAGAGGACACACACCAATTAGCTAAACTGCAGGATTGTCTTACAGACATAAAGACATGGATGACCTCTAATTTCCTGCTTTTAAACTCAGATAAAACTGAAGTTATTGTACTTGGCCCCACAGTGATGCTGAAAAACTAATTCATGCATTTATTTCCTCTAGGCTGGACTATTGTAATTCATTATTATCAGGTTGTCCTAAAAGTTCCCTAAAAAGCCTTCAGTTAATTCAAAATGCTGCAGCTAGAGTACTGACGGGGACTAGAAGGAGAGAGCATATCTCACCCATATTGGCCTCTCTTCATTGGCTTCCTGTTAATTCTAGAATAGAATTTAAAATTCTTCTTCTTACTTATAAGGTTTTGAATAATCAGGTCCCATCTTATCTTAGGGACCTCGTAGTACCATATCACCCCAATAGAGCGCTTCGCTCTCAGACTGCAGGCTTACTTGTAGTTCCTAGGGTTTGTAAGAGTAGAATGGGAGGCAGAGCCTTCAGCTTTCAGGCTCCTCTCCTGTGGAACCAGCTCCCAATTCAGATCAGGGAGACAGACACCCTCTCTACTTTTAAGATTAGGCTTAAAACTTTCCTTTTTGCTAAAGCTTATAGTTAGGGCTGGATCAGGTGACCCTGAACCATCCCTTAGTTATGCTGCTATAGACGTAGACTGCTGGGGGGTTCCCATGATGCACTGTTTCTTTCTCTTTTTGCTCTGTATGCACCACTCTGCATTTAATCATTAGTGATCGATCTCTGCTCCCCTCCACAGCATGTCTTTTTCCTGGTTCTCTCCCTCAGCCCCAACCAGTCCCAGCAGAAGACTGCCCCTCCCTGAGCCTGGTTCTGCTGGAGGTTTCTTCCTGTTAAAAGGGAGTTTTTCCTTCCCACTGTAGCCAAGTGCTTGCTCACAGGGGGTCGTTTTGACCGTTGGGGTTTTACATAATTATTGTATGGCCTTGCCTTATAATATAACGCGCCTTGGGGCAACTGTTTGTTGTGATTTGGCGCTATATAAAAAAAATTGATTGATTGATTGATTGATTGGTGATTTTGGGTGGATGGGGTAACAAATACAGTGATCGCATTGATATCACTCCTTTGAGCTCTTTTTCATATCTTTACAGTGCATCCGGTAAGTATTCACAGTGCTTCACTTTTTCCACATTTTTTTTTAATGTTACAGCCTTTTTTTCAACTCAAAAGTCTCCTCACAACACCCCATAATGACAAAATGTTTTGGTTTTTTTTTTGTAATTTGTTTACAATTATTAAATATAAAAACTAAGTATTGTGTTAGGTATGCATTTATGGTTTGTTTTAGGTTATACTCTCTCTGGGTTCTTTCTAACTTAATGTTTCACTTTTATCTGTCTGTCTGTTTCTGTATAACATTTTATTTTTCATTTTTATTTATTTATTTATTTTTGTAAAAGATAGGGAGGGCTTAGCCCTGTTAACCCATTTACACCAGCCATCCCTGCATGTACATGTATTAAATGTGAGTAGATCTTTGAAGATGTTCTCCTTTCCCTGTCCACCTCCTCAGTGGTCAGGCAGCCATGCAGGCTGCTGCTCTGGCTTCATCACTTGGTTTCGCTTTGGTTGGAGGTGCCATCACAGGTGGGTGGACGATGACAAATGCAGCAGAAAAGAGGCTTCATCAGCCGTTACAAAAGATCTTTTCAGTTCAGGAACAGGACTTGAGTCGAGGCTCCAGATTGTCTAATTAAACTGAAATTTATTTCCAGGGCTTATAATGAAGTTGCCATTCTTTGGACAGCCTCCAGACCAGAACTGCTTTGACGATTCCATTTATTGGGAGGTAATAAAAATTTCATTCGTCGTACGTGTTCCTGCAGTCGTCTAGTATTCCAAATGGTGCAGTACAGGAAAATATTGATTGTACACGGTTTGTACGTTCATGAGGAGGGATGTGAACTATATGCATTACGATCACATATTACAGGCACAGCTACGGGGTGGATTTTAAACTTAAACTCATCCCACCAGGTCCCACCCACAGGGGTGTTGGAAACAAACCATTATGAATCAAATGAACATTTGTCTCACAAAACAATCCACTGTTTCAAAACACTCACAAAGCATCACAAAATTAAATTTTTTTTTGAAAAATCAAAATAAACTTTTGTTTCTGAAATTAACTTGCTGTGCTGAAATGATCAAAACAAATGCTTCAGACTATTACCTTTTTAAAACAATTACTTTGCAAAATGATTATCAGAAATGAATCATTTTATTTTGAAAAGCTCATAACAACAAATGAACCAATTGCTTCAGACAATGAGTCACAATCTTGAAGTGCTGAAAACACAAAATGAAACAAATGCTTCAACCAATTACTTTAAAGAATTTTCAATTTTGTTTTGTTTTGGGGTTTTTTTTTTCCAGGTTCCTGAAGATGAAGTGAGAATGAGGGAACTTGGCTCACCTCGATCACATCGACAAACAAAGCTGAGGCTTAAACGTCTGCCCACATTTACAAGAACAAAGTTGTGAAACCTGACATTGAGCACAAATGTCAGTTTGTCAGCTGTGCTTGTTTTGGAAAACAAGTGGCTTTACTGCTTTCGTAAATACAAAAAAGGAGTGTTTCGTCAATTTTATGTGAACATCTTTTCATAGATATCCACCATATCACACAGGAGTAACACAATCCTTAAAACTGATTTAAATTTAAAAAAAAAAAAAACTGAAATGTGTGAGCAGTAATTTACAGCAGTCAGCTGGAAAACCAGTAGGCATTGTCGCTGTTTTAACTTTCATTAAGTATTTTCTCTGAGACTCTTGTATTATAAAAGCATGTTTTTGTATATTATTACAGCATATTGTATATTTTCCTTTATGCATTTCTCAAATACATGGGCTTATGTGTACTGCAGGGAGCAGACGTGGAATTTCCTGCAAGAGGTGATCCTCCAGGGACTAAACGTCTGGCTGCACTCACCGATCGCTGTTCTCAGAAAATCCTTTTCTGTCTTTCTGAAGGCAGATGTACAAATTATTTCATCATTTTGATATTTTCTACACTCTTGCATATGCGTACAGTTTAGTTTATAGATGGATTGACACGGTCTGATAAAAGCCCAAGACGCTGTATTTACAACAAGGCTGTATATATTTCGCATGTAACCAAAAGGCCTAGATGTGGCCCACTGTGCCAACATTCTTATTTGAGCTTGTATGTAAAAATTAATAACTGCAAACTGCTATGTTAAAAAATGCAAACATGGCTAAAGACAGGAGGTTCTCATGTCCTCACCTGTATCTATCAAAATCCAAAGTTTCAAAGCTGAACATGCAGTAGTTTTTTACATTAGTAACTGAAATTTTGCTGACTCATCTCACAGACTCCATTTTGTTTGCATGCTATGCTAATCGCAAGCAATGTATTTTTTATGTACACATCAACTTACACTTTGAGAAAATGTAATATCAGGTCCAAATGTGAAAAACTAGTGCCTCTTTTCTATATCATTTGCATTGTTTATGTCAGTACTATTACTGGAAATAGCTTCTCATTTTGAAACAAGAATGAACCTCCTTCGTGTGATATACTCTACCCAGTTGTGATATTTTTGTGGTTTTGTAGCACTTGAAGAAATTATTTAAGCCATTTAAAGGGGTACTCTGGATTTTTCAACATGAACTCTATTTTTAGACCTTTTTGGGTTCAGCTTTTCACTCTGGACAAGCACAATGAAAGTTTAATGGTTTGTTAAAATGCTAACATCATCAAGGGCTAAATTATTGTACAATGTAAGCCTGTGGCTGTAAACCTCATAGTAAACTGCTTCTTCAGCTTCTTACTGCTGAATAGGTGAAAATGCCACCAGAAGAGTCTGAGATGGATACTTCAGTAGCTGAAAATAAACTTTTTTAAATGACATTATCCTTCTTCTTGTTTGGTGACACCACTTTTTTATAAAGTTCATACATAACAGTATATTACCCTGTTGACGTTGACCCAACATCAACTTTTGAAAACTTAGAAATGGCATTTTTCACCTGTTTCTGGTACCAAGAATAGTTTTGAAGTTTTCAGCATGCCCCCTAGGCTAGCATTACATAGCTGTATAGCCTGTGACATTGTTAGTATTCTAATTCATTATTGGACCGATTGTCATCGTTTTGACCAGAGTAAAAAGCTGAACCCAAACATATCTAAATATAAAGCCATGTTTAAAAAGTTCCAGACTTCCACTTTGACATCAAAGCACAGGACTGCAGGGCTATGATGCTAATTACACACAGAGCTAAATGTAACATTTAGGTTTATTGGATACAATAATTGTATTTTATATATACAAGCGAGAATGTGCTTATTTTTGTATATTCTAATACTGTCACAATAATGTGTTTTTTTAATAATGTGGTTTTTATGTGTATCTATCCATGAAGCCAGAGGACACACACCAATTAGCTAAACTGCAGGATTGTCTTACAGACATAAAGACATGGATGACCTCTAATTTCCTGCTTTTAAACTCAGATAAAACTGAAGTTATTGTACTTGCCCCACAAATCTTAGAAACATGGTGTCTAACCAGATCCTTACTCTGGATGGCATTACCCTGACCTCTAGTAATACTGTGAGAAATCTTGGAGTCATTTTGATCAGGATATGTCATTCAATGCGCATATTAAACAAATATGTAGGACTGCTTTTTTGCATTTGCGCAATATCTCTAAAATTAGAAAGGTCTTGTCTCAGAGTGATGCTGAAAACTAATTCATGCATTTATTTCCTCTAGGCTGGACTATTGTAATTCATTATTATCAGGATGTCCTAAAAGTTCCCTAAAAAGCCTTCAGTTAATTCAAAATGCTGCAGCTAGAGTACTGACGGGGACTAGAAGGAGAGAGCATATCTCACCCATATTGGCCTCTCTTCATTGGCTTCCTGTTAATTCTAGAATAGAATTTAAAATTCTTCTTCTTACTTATAAGGTTTGAATATCAGGTCCCATCTTATCTAGGGACCTCATAGTACCATATCACCCCAATAGAGCGCTTCGCTCTCAGACTGCAGGCTTACTTGAAGTTCCTAGGGTTTGTAAGAGTAGAATGGGAGGCAGAGCCTTCAGCTTTCAGGCTCCTCTCCTCTGGAACCAGCTCCCAATTCGGATCAGGGAGACAGACACCCTCTCTATTTTTAAGATTAGGCTTAAAACTTTCCTTTTTGCTAAAGCTTATAGTTAGGGCTGGATCAGGTGACCCTGAACCATCCTTAGTTATGCTGCTATAGACGTAGACTGCTGGGGGTTCCCATGATGCACTGATTTCTTCTCTTTTTGCTCTGTATGCACCACTCTGCATTTAATCATTAGTGATTGATCTCTGCTCCCCTCCACAGCATGTCTTTCTCCTGGTTCTCTCCCTCAGCCCCAACCAGTCCCAGCAGAAGACTGCCCCTCCCTGAGCCTGGTTCTGCTGGAGGTTTCTTCCTGTTAAAAGGGAGTTTTTCCTTCCCACTGTCGCCAAGTGCTTGCTCACAGGGGGTCGTTTTGACAGTTGGGGTTTTTCTGTAATTATTGTATGGCTTTGCCTTGCAATATGAAGCGCCTTGGGGCAACTGTTTGTTGTGATTTGGCGCTATATAAATGAAATTGATTTGATTTGATTTGTATTTCGTTAATCACTGTATTTCAAAACAACAGTGTCTATCTGTCTGTCTGTCTATCATACTATTTGTCAAAGTCTATAATCCTTGGAGGTCAAAGAGCTGCCAAAGAATCGTGCATTTCTGACATTTATAAACGCCTTTAAGTAATTGATTAATTAATTAATTTTTACTAGATTTGGGTTTAAGCCCTTAAATTCACACATCACCCAGTAGATGGCAACAAAAGCTGCTCAAATGTACGGCAACTCTCTCCTTTTTATACATTTGAGAATTAACTTATGGTGAAAATAAGATGGGCTGACAGCCAAAGTCAACTTACAGTTGTGTCCCATCCCCTTATAGGAAATGTACTGGTTTTTATTCTTCTATAAAAGTGCAATTACAGAATAAATGATTTATATAATAGGTTTTGAATGAACAAAAGTCCTATTTTAAAGGCGTTTGCAGGAATGGATGTATATTAACAAATGAAATGAAGTTATACACACAAAACATGAAACATCCTGTCATCTGTCCGCAATGAAACAAATAAAAATTGGAGCAAAGTTGCTTATTTTTAAGAGCATGTAGTTTTTTTATTTGTTTAGTCATTCTTTAGGACTGTTAAATCCCCATACACCTTCCATGTCAGTAGGTGGCGCGAATAGATCTTTCGTTATGAGGCTAACCGCTTTTAGAAATGAGGAAGAAGAAGGCAGTAATTTGTCATATGATAGTTTCGAATGACGTACTTGTCACGTGACTGGAAAAATATTTCTTCCGTGAAGGGCTAGTTAAAAAGCGACATACGTGAGCGAATTTCCACTTTAACTGAGTTATTATTGGATATTATTTCTCCCATTTAAAGACGCTCTGTCATGGTCAGTACTGTATTCATTTCGCCAATGTTAACAATGTGTTTTAAACACGGTTTTGCCTTAGCTAACTTAGTTAGCGTAAGCTAATTAGCATAGCCATGCACATAAACTGTGTTTCTTTGTGCGATGTATCTATGTGCAAACCAACAGTTATTTCAGTGTGTAAGTCTTACCGGGTTAAACGTACTCCTTAATATATTCACCGGTTTGTATTTATCCATAATAGTCAACAAAAGTGGAGTCGAGGAGGAGTGACTCCAGCTCCAAAACAGACGAAAGAAGGAGATCCAGGAGCAGAGGTAAGAAACGTCAGATTACATTTGTTTGCATTAAACAGTTTTAAAAACAATCGCAGTCTGGTTAACCTTTTGACTGCTAAGTTAGCAGATTTCATATATAAAGGCAACACAAAGGTTTAAAAAGAGGCTATTATAAACATACAAGAAAGAAAGAAGCACAAAGAGTAAGAACAATCAATGAGAGAGGCAAAGTACAATAGACAAAAATACAGTTTGGTCCACAAGTATATTAGCAGACAGTTTTTGTCATTTTTGCCTCTTTATCGCACCACATTGCAGTTGAAATGAAGAAATCAACTTATATCATGTAGATTTTCAGACTCTATTCATATAGCATTAACCAGTTATGAATTGGAACCAATTTTACACACAGTCCTTCCATTTTTAGATACTATATATAATTGGACATAGTAAATGTGTGTTTTCAATACAAATGACCACATTTACAGCCATTTTTATTTAGAAATGTCAGAGAAGCGATACATAAACAATAAAACTGACCTTGCAAGAAGAAGAAGACGACGACGAACGAGCACAACTACCAAGACATTCATGGAAACTCTGAAGGTGTTATAGACTTCTGTGACTGTGATTTCAGGAACTGTGCAGAGTGCAACTTTGATCTGTTGCATCATCAGTTGAAGAAAAACAAAAGTTTTTTTACAGTGGGCTATCAACGAAAGCACAAAGCTTACTTCTAGAAGGGCCCACGGCACATGTCTCTGCACCTCCCCATCACCCCTATTTGAAGTGCTAGTTAGGACCTGGACTGTGATCAGAGAAACAAACCCAGATTGCCGGTGTCACAGTCCAATGTACAAACCATTACCCCACCTATACAGCTTATCCAGCTTCATGGTGGAATGGAAGTATTTACCCATGAAATATTGTTAACCAAATTATACAGAAATAAAATACATACAGCTTGTGGGGTGGGTGGTACACCACTGTCATAGTCATCACCAGTGTAACAGTGCACCATGATATGTATTGCGTCATACCATGAATACTGTGGCCAGTGAGAACTCCCTCCAGGCCAGAAATCATTTTTAGATGATGTCAACTACAAATACAGCCAACATAATAATGAAAAATAACTCCAAATATCCATTAATTTGGAAATTTCAGCACATCCACAGTTTGGTTGAGCAGTGCAGTGCTGAGACATTAATGATTCTTAATGATTCCTTAATGAACTTTTCAAGTTGTTCCGTCTTCTTGAGCTCCATACCAGAGTTAAAACACCTGTTTAAAAAATTCTTGTAGATGTAAGTGGTTGTAAAGTCAATTTCATATGACGACATAAAGTACCATTCATGGAAATATGGGTAAACTATAATTCTGTTTTGTGAACCAGCGGGCATTTGCACAGCAGGCTCGTTCAAGCTTCACCAATTGTTAATTAAACATGGCTTTATTAAGTAAAAAAAAAAACCTTTGACAAAGTTTTATGCAGATTTCCAGTTCTTTATTAGTCGGCTATGTACCACAGGCTTTTAAGGTGGCAGTAATTAAACCATTACTTAAAAAGCCATCACTTCACCCAGCTATCTTAGCTAATTATAGGCCAATCTCCAACCTTCCTTTTCTCTCAAAAATTCTTGAAAGGGTAGTTGTAAAACAGCTAACTGATCATCTGCAGAGGAATGGTCTATTTGAAGAGTTTCAGTCAGGTTTTAGAATTCATCATAGTACAGAAACAGCATTAGTGAAGGTTACAAATGATCTTCTTATGGCCTCAGACAGTGGACTCATCTCTGTGCTTGTTCTGTTAGACCTCAGTGCTGCTTTTGATACTGTTGACCATAAAAATTTATTACAGAGATTAGAGCATGCCATAGGTATTAAAGGCACTGCGCTGCGGTGGTTTGAATCATATTTATCTAATAGATTACAATTTGTTCATGTAAATGGGGAATCTTCTTCACAGACTAAGGTTAATTATGGAGTTCCACAAGGTTCTGTGCTAGGACCAATTTTATTCACTTTATACATGCTTCCCTTAGGCAGTGTTATTAGACGGCATTGCTTAAATTTTCATTGTTACGCAGATGATACCCAGCTTTATCTATCCATGAAGCCAGAGGACACACACCAATTAGCTAAACTGCAGGATTGTCTAACAGACATAAAGACATGGATGACCTCTAATTTCCTGCTATTAAACTCAGATAAAACTGAAGTTATTGTACTTGGCCCCACAAATCTTAGAAACATGGTGTCTAACCAGATCCTTACTCTGGATGGCATTACCCTGACCTCTAGTAATACTGTGAAATCTTGGAGTCATTTTTGATCAGGATATGTCATTCAAAGCGCATATTAAACAAATATGTAGGACTGTTTTTTTTGCATTTACGCAATATCTCTAAAATTAGAAAGGTCTTGTCTCAGAGTGATGCTGAAAAACTAATTCATGCATTTATTTCCTCTAGGCTGGACTATTGTAATTAATTATTATCAGGTTGTCCTAAAGGTTTCCTGAAAAGCCTTCAGTTAATTCAAAATGCTGCAGCTAGAGTACTAACGGGGACTAGAAGGAGAGAGCATATCTCACCCATATTGGCCTCTCTTCATTGGCTTCCTGTTAATTCTAGAATAGAATTTAAAATTCTTCTTCTTACTTATAAGGTTTTGAATAATCAGGTCCCATCTTATCTTAGGGACCTCGTAGTACCATATCACCCCAATAGAGCGCTTCGCTCTCAGACTGCAGGCTTACTTGTAGTTCCTAGGGTTTGTAAGAGTAGAATGGGAGGCAGAGCCTTCAGCTTTCAGGCTCCTCTTCTGTGGAACCAGCTCCCAATTCGGATCAGGGAGACAGACACCCTCTCTACTTTTAAGATTAGGCTTAAAACTTTCCTTTTTGCTAAAGCTTATAGTTATGGCTGGATCAGGTGACCCTGAACCATCCCTTAGTTATGCTGCTATAGACTTAGACTGCTGGGGGGTTCCCATGATGCACTGAGTGTTTCTTTCTTTCTTTATCTTTTTGCTCTGTATGCACCACTCTGCATTTAATCATTAGTGATTGATCTCTGCTCTCCTCCACAGCATGTCTTTTTCCTGGTTCTCTCACTCAGCCCCAACCAGTCCCAGCAGAAGACTGCCCCTCCCTGAGCCTGGTTCTGCTGGAGGTTTCTTCCTGTTAAAAGGGAGTTTTTCCTTCCCACTGTCGCCAAGTGCTTGCTCACAGGGGGTCGTTTTGACCGTTGGGGTTTTTACGTAATTATTGTATGGCCTTGCCTTACAATATAAAGCGCCTTGGGGCAACTGTTTGTTGTGATTTGGCGCTATATAAATAAAATTGATTGATTGATAAAATACTTGTTTTTCTATCTTTCTTTACTTAGGACGAGAAAAAAGGAAGTGGAAACGCAGCCGCAGTAGATCCTTCTCATCATCCTCTTCTAGCTCGTCATCATCTTCATCATCGTCATCTTCATCAAGATCATCTTCCTCATCCAGCCAAAGTCGGAGCAGCTCGAGCAGTAGTGGTGAGTGTGTGTTCAACATTTGCAGTAGTGTTTGGATAGTGTTGTTAGTTTTTAAGTAACTTCCATATTTTCAGACAGATTAGTATGATCCTGGACTTTAAGCAGTAGCAGAATTACTGTTGGGTGGAGTGAGACAATACAGATGAAGTTTCTTGTCCAAGGACATAGTCAGGAAGTGTGACCAGGAGTCTCATCCAGGTCTACATGTTGGTAGTCCAACTCCAGCACTTTGCACGCGTGGCCCGCTTTCCTCCTCTGAGCTGCTTTTGTCTGTTTGGGTAGTTTTGGTATTGAAATACTATCGATGCTCTTTCAGCTATAATACACTGTTTTACACAAACAAACCACACTGACTGACCTATGTAGAGTGAGTCATGTTTGTTTACAGATGTTAATCCATCAATGTAATGTTACTTTTCACATTCTTCTGTATGTCATTTATGTTGCCTCGGTGATGGATGTTAAGCAATACATCCACTAGAGGGCACTGCACAAGCTGACAGGTTTCTGATAACATCAAATACAGTCGAAGTGGTAGTGTATCTACAGCAAAAGAGACAAACACCCTAAACATCCTTGGGATTAACTTCTTGAACTTATACCCCATGAGAAAGCACTTATATTGCTAATGTATAGTCTTGTTCTTTCAATGGACAGTCATCCAGTTAATAAAATTGTTTGTAATTGGGAACAAGAGTTGGATCTGGAGTTCGGTGAAGGTTCCTGGGATAAGGCTGTTGACAGAATTCGTACGTCATCTTCTTATGCAAGATTTTCCCTTATTCAGTTTAAAGTAGTACACAGGCTGTATTTGTCAAAGTCCAAATGATCCAAAATTTCTCCCAATGTTTCTGATCTGTGTTACAGATGTAACTCCTCTTCCTGTGATTTAAGTATTTTTTCTTTCCCCCAAACTTATTGGATTTCTTATTTTGATGTTATCGCTCGTGTTTTTGGGTACAGGCTGGAGTCTTGTCTGCCAATCACTATTTTGGAGTTCCTGGAGTCCCCACTGTGTCCTTTTAATAGCTTGCAGGTGGATGCAATTGCTTTTGCCTGATTGTTACCACGACACAGAATATGATTATCCTGGAAAGCTCCACATCCCCCATCCAGTTTATCTCTGGTTGAAAGATCTTATGTTTCTTAAAACTAGAAAAAATCAAGTTTAGATTTGGATGGAGGGCTGATGGGTTTGAAGGTGTGGCAACCTTTTATCTCTCATCTTTGAAGACTATTGGACCTAATTGATTGTCGTATGAGTGTGCGGATGTGCTTTTGTAATTACTATTATTAACATTATGTATTTTTAATTATTATTTTTCAGAGCCTATGGTTAGCATAAGGGTACTGGATGTTTATGATTGTTCAGGTAACAAAAATAGCACTCAAATTTGTAGAGTTTTTTTTTTTTTTTCTACTGTAGTGGATCACAATTACCACTTGGGGATTTTTACAGGTATGCATGTGTTTAATGAAGAAAAACTGATATATGACCTGTCTGTTGTTGAGAAAATACTGATGTGAAAATTTTAACTTTTTTTGGCTGTTGTTGTTTTTGTTTTGTTTTTGTCTTAAAGGGCCACTCGCATCACTGGATGAAAAATATATTGGGTAAAAGTCAAAAGAGGTGTTTCTGAACACTTAAAAAAAAAAAAAAAAAAGTTGGGTTAAGGAATTCCTTCACACATCCTTTGTCAACATGTTGCAGCATCAATATTCCAAATCTGTCAGATTTCCCTTATATCTTCCTGATGGCTTTGTACTGTTTCCAAAATACAGCCTCATTTACCAACATCATGTTGTTCTGTAGCATTTCATCATGAACATTTCTAACGTGGATGTTTTCCCAAAGTGCTTTACAGTTGTATATATTGCATGTATTTTTTTTTTTTATCCAGAATATGCTTGTTTGATTCCAAGTGTTGTTCTTTGTCCCCAGACTCACACAGTAAATCACGAAAGCAGTCAAAGAAGAGGAAAAAAGAGAAGCACCACAAAAAAGTAACTTTCTGCTTTGCTTTCAAGCATTGTGATTTTTGAAGTTCGTTCAAATATGTCTGACTCATGTGGTGTTCTACACCAGAAAGGGAAGAAAGAGAAGAAACATAAACGTAAAAAGGACAAGAAACAGGTGAAAGGAGAAGACAACTCAGGACCTGTGCAGATCTCCAAGGTAAAAAAAAAAAAAAAAAAACGTACAGGCAGCTTCGATACCTGTCAGGATTCCACCTGGCCTCCCTCTCACTGCATTTGAGTGCAGCTAAACGGCGTTACAGCTTCTTATTGTGGACGTGCTTTTAACTGCAGCAACAGAAAGTAGGATATGTTAATGTTGTGTTTTGTACCGTATATTAAAAAGGGAGCGCTTAACCAGTGTTCATCTTTGTATCGTGGTTAAGACCCATGATTATGCTTACACACAGAACTTACTAGAACACTACAAATGACACAATGTATTTGGTTAGACTCTTTCTCTCCGATTGTTCTGTCTGAGTTATTTTCATTAGTTACTTCATCCAAACCATCAACATGTTTATTAGACCCCATTCCTACCAGGCTGCTCAAGGAAGCCCTACCATTATTTAATGCTTCGATCTTAAATATGATCAATCTATCTTTGTTAGTTGGCTATGTACCACAGGCTTTTAAGGTGGCAGTAATTAAACCATTACTTAAAAAGCCATCACTTGACCCAGCTATCTTAGCTAATTATAGGCCAATCTCCAACCTTCCTTTTCTCTCAAAAATTCTTGAAAGGGTAGTTGTAAAACAGCTAACTGATCATCTGCAGAGAATGGTCTATTTGAAGAGTTTCAGTCAGGTTTTAGAATTCATCATAGTACAGAAACAGCATTAGTGAAGGTTACAAATGATCTTCTTATGGCCTCGGACAGTGGACTCATCTCTGTGCTTGTTCTGTTAGACCTCAGTGCTGCTTTTGATACTGTTGACCATAAAATTTTATTACAGAGATTAGAGCATGCCATAGGTATTAAAGGCACTGCGCTGCGGTGGTTTGAATCATATTTGTCTAATAGATTACAATTTGTTGATGTAAATGGGGAATCTTCTTCACAGACTAAAGTTAATTATGGAGTTCCACAAGGTTCTGTGCTAGGACCAATTTTATTCACTTTATACATGCTTCCCTTAGGCAGTATTATTAGACGGTATTGCTTAAATTTTCATTGTTACGCAGATGATACCCAGCTTTATCTATCCATGAAGCCAGAGGACACACACCAATTAGCTAAACTGCAGGATTGTCTTACAGACATAAAGACATGGGATGACCTCTAATTTCCTGCTTTTAAACTCAGATAAAACTGAAGTTATTGTACTTGGCCCCACAAATCTTAGAAACATGGTGTCTAACCAGATCCTTACTCTGGATGGCATTACCCTGACCTCTAGTAATACTGTGAGAAATCTTGGAGTCATTTTTGATCAGGATATGTCATTCAAAGCGCATATTAAACAAATATGTAGGACTGCTTTTTTGCATTTACGCAGTATCTCTAAAATCAGAAAGGTCTTGTCTCAGAGTGTTGCTGAAAAACTAATTCATGCATTTATTTCCTCTAGGCTGGACTATTGTAATTCATTATTATCAGGTTGTCCTAAAAGTTCCCTAAAAAGCCTTCAGTTAATTCAAATTCTGCAGCTAGAGTACTGATGGGGACTAGAAGGAGAGAGCATATCTCACCCATATTGGCCTCTCTTCATTGGCTTCCTGTTAATTCTAGAATAGAATTTAAAATTCTTCTTCTTACTTATAAGGTTTTGAATAATCAGGTCCCATCTTATCTTAGGGACCTCGTAGTACCATATCACCCCAATAGAGCGCTTCGCTCTCAGACTGCAGGCTTACTTGAAGTTCCTAGGGTTTGTAAGAGTAGAATGGGAGGCAGAGCCTTCAGCTTTCAGGCTCCTCTCCTGTGGAACCAGCTCCCAATTCAGATCAGGGAGACAGACACCCTCTCTACTTTTAAGATTAGGCTTAAAACTTTCCTTTTTGCTAAAGCTTATAGTTAGGGCTGGATCAGGTGACCCTGAACCATCCCTTAGTTATGCTGCTATAGACGTAGACTGCTGGGGGGTTCCCATGATGCACTGTTTCTTTCTCTTTTTGCTCTGTATGCACCACTCTGCATTTAATCATTAGTGATCGATCTCTGCTCCCCTCCACAGCATGTCTTTTTCCTGGTTCTCTCCCTCAGCCCCAACCAGTCCCAGCAGAAGACTGCCCCTCCCTGAGCCTGGTTCTGCTGGAGGTTTCTTCCTGTTAAAGGGAGTTTTTCCTTCCCACTGTAGCCAAGTGCTTGCTCACAGGGGGTCGTTTTGACCGTTGGGGTTTTACGTAATTATTGTATGGCCTTGCCTTACAATATAAAGCGCCTTGGGGCAACTGTTTGTTGTGATTTGGCGCTATATAAAAATATTGATTGATTGATTGATTTATCTCTTTTTGCACCACAAACGTTGCGCTTTTGCGACACAATAAACCCAGGGTTTTCACCAGGATTCCCAGCCCAGGACTAAACTAAACCAACCTTTTTAGGTTCCTTAGATGACCCCAAAACACATTCAGGATGTTCCCAAAAATAAAAACTGGCCTCAAGCCAGTTATCCAAGATGGCTGCCAAAATAGTGTTCATTGTTCAAATGTTCATTATAACACCTTTAAACAACTTAAATATCAGAGACTTAATGATAAGGGTCTGTTGGTGGCCATTTTGGATGCCATTTTGAATCTTAAACCTTGAATGAATTTAGGCACAAATGAGTTTGCCATGACCTGCAATGGTCTTCCCATTGAATCTCTGATATTTAAGTTGTTTATACGTATGTTGTTTAATGGTGTTTTAGTGAAAAACCCTATTTTGGCGGCCATCTTGGACACCATCTTGCATAACTGGCTTGAGGCCAGTTTTTATTTTTGGGAACATTCTGATTGTGTTTTGGGGTCATCTAAGGAACCTAAAAAAGTTGGTTTGGTTTAGTCCTGGGCGGGGGGTGCAAAGGTAGTGGTCGTAGCTCCCCTAGTACTGAGTGTTCAAAAATGGGTTTGTTTTCATTTATTTCTGAACATATTTGAAATTTTGTATTTATTATTCAGGGGTGCTAATACCTGTGACCAGGACACATTTGTTCTGTAACTTAGAATCAGATTTATCTGTTTCTCTGTTGCTCTAATCGCTTTATTGTTTGTTCTTTCAGTATCTGAAGGAGAGAAAGAAAGATGGCAAGTACAGCATGATCTCAGGGAAGAAAATAAAGATGAAAGTCAAGAAGTCAAAGGAGGATAAAAAGGTAATACCACATGTCTGCAGTTATAGTACATGAACACATCCCTTCACAGTTCAGCTTCTAATTAAAAAGATCAAATCTGTGTTGTTTTCCTGACAGCGAGATAAAAATCGTGCAGAGCTTCTAGACTTCCTCAACTCTACCCTGTGATGCTGGAGTGGACAGCGGCCATCTCCCGACTCTGACGTCAGCAGAACTCGGGAAGCAACACGTCAGCTTTCGCGGAGGATGATTACAAAGTGTTTTCTGATGAAGGAACGACAAGTGTGTCTTGTCGTCACAGCTGGGCGGCACTGAGCTGCATGTAGCGGAGTGAAACACCACGTGTTCGAACTACGGGTGTAATGATGCAGTCTGCTCATGGTGCGAGACACTGTACGGAACTCGCACATCCCACATAACATGTTGTTACACCCCTAGTGCAGATCATGACGTTTCACTATGCTGCTGTCAGGTGGCCGGTTCATCAAACGCCTGTTGATTCGCCTGATTGTTCACATTGGACAGTGTCATCTGAAATTTTATGCTGTGGCCAACAGCACAAAGTCTTTGCTGCAAACCAGCAGAGGTGGGATGAAGTCACTGTCAAGTCATTCTCAAGTCATCAATCTGCAAGTCTCAAGTCAGCTTGCAAACAGTTGGTGGTCATTATGACTTGAGACTTGACTTGCTGATTCATGACTTGAGAGTGACTTATTGGTGACTTACTCCCATCTCTGCAAACTAGAATGAAAGTGGCTTTATTTGAACTTTGTTGATTGGTTAAAATATGAGTATGTAAACTCAGCTGAATTTCCCCCTTCAAAAATGTACAATTTAGGGCCCTATTTTCATTAGATTTAATGCACGGTCTTAAGGGTGAGTGCATTTGAGGCACGTTCAACTCCACTTTCCTATTTACATAGTTTGTAATCTGTGCTCAAAGTAAAAGTGCAGGGCACAAAGGGGGTGTATTTCATTTTAATTTATCACAGGTGTTTTGGGCGTAATATGAATTACACTAATCCCATTGTTGCGTGTCATTCTCTTTAAGAGCCGCATGCATGCTTGAAACTGCCGTTTTGCTATTTAGACTGTGAATTTAAGGTTTTCTGGCCAAGAAACAAAACCACCCATGAGTGGCCAACAAAGCTCACTGAGGTGAAGCATTTGAGCACCTCTCTCTTCATCCATCTGATCTCCTCTGTCCCATCAGGGGAGACGGGCTCCCCACTGTACCTAAGCTATCGTAGGAATTGGAATCATTTATCCATGAGTTTGGATTTTTATTTCTTTCCCTGTGTGTACAAGGAGTGCGCACATGTTTTGAATCCACCCATGTAAGGCATATCTAAATATTGCATTGCCTAAATAAATAATTCTGGTGCACTTTCACCTGCCAATAACCATGCACCGGACCACACCTTGTTTTAAGAGTATCCCTGTGCGCACAGATATTTAGTACTTGTACAACCTGGGTGGTTTGCGTCTTATAAACTACTAACGATATTTGCAGGGTGACAGATAGGGCCCTTTGTGTTGTGTTGCTAGTTGTCAGTCTTACACATCACGTGTTTAAAACTTTTTTGGTTTGTTGTTTTTTGTTTTTTTTTTTCTTTCTTTTGTTTTCTTTTTCTTTTGAGTTGGCAACTTACTGTTGTGTTTTTGTTATTTTAGTTTGGCTGTGGTGGCCACAGCTTCATCAGCATGTCAGAAAACATTAGAACGACCCACGTTGTGTTCGATAACATGGTCGTAATAATCCAAACTCCATGTTTAGTTTTCCACCATTTTATTGAAATATACAGCAGTGAAGTAAAATACATCTGCACTTTTCTTCCCATCTGAGTATCAACACCAGTTGACAGATTTACACACATTCTTTTTGTTTCAGATTACTTTGTGGAAAAGAAGAGGAATAACTATAAACTGTTGGCAAAATTAAATAGGAAAAAAGATGGTGCCGCTCTTAACATTTAGCAGTGTCCTGTCTGAAGTGAAGAACATTTATTGGTTGTTAAAGTTTGTCATTGTCTAGAATCCTTCCGTGCTGTATGAGAAGAAACAGACTCGGCCTGAGTGTTGGTGTGAACATTTTCTCTCAAATTGTCCCAGAACTTGTAATATCTCACATCATTTAAGATCACCTGTAAAGCCGCGTTTTGTACAGTGATGTAAAATCATACGTGTTCATGTACCACAAAGTTAGTGAGCGGCCCTGAGAGAGTGTCTGTGTTGAAATATAAGAACTGAAAAAATGTGATTTAATTCAAAAGTTTCCGCTCCAGAAAAACACTTGACGCGGTGCGTTTGAACTGTTCAGATTAAAGTTCCAGCAGTGAGTCAAATGCTGAGTGGTCTCGTGATTAATGTAGGATGAGGAAGCGGCGATCATGTTCATTGTTCTGTTTTGTGTCCAGTCTTTACTGGTATCGACCCACATCAGACGATCTTACTGCTGTTGTTCCTTTGTATCTGAAGTCCGGCATGTTCCACATCCTCTGTGCCATCTCCCTCTCCATCCCTCTTTCCACATCCTCCGACACTGTTTTGAGGTCGCTTAACCCCGCCCCTTCAGCCGCAGCTGAGGTCAGGCCCACTGTGCTTCCAAAAGGGTTGATCTTGATCCGGGACCTGAAGTTCATGAGAGATAAACTCATAGCGCGTTTGTTGTTCCATTGGCGAGCGAGCCGCTGTGCCTCCTGCTCCTCCTTCATGTGATACAGAGCCTCCAGGAGAACTGAGCGGAACAGACAAGACACCTCCTGCACGTCAGGCTCGTTGGCCTGCATGACCTCCCTGAACCTGCAGAGGGTCAGAAAAAGAAGGCAGCTTGTATGGTTTAATGTTTGTCAGCCAGTTTAGAAAACCAGAAGACAAAGTGGGATTTATTATTTTATTTTTTTGCTATTATTTATATTTACATTTCACTGTCCTTGTTTGTGATGTGTAGGATTTGGCTCCATCTATTGGTGAGGTTGTATATTGCATTCTGCCATTGCTTGTCACAATTTTGTTTCCCTTTATGTTTTCACTTCTTTATTGACAGGAATTCATGTTCTTTTGCCTTTTCTTGTAATAAACTGTACAATATTCTATTTCACAAAAATCATGGTTCTCAAACTGGTGCTGATGTATACCAGGTACCATTTAAAGATTTTTTTTCTTTTTAATTAGAATAAGACAGTTTCTCTCCATTGTGCCATTTTTAATTTGGAGATTTACAAGATGATATAGCGGTTACTGTTTGAGTTGTGGAAGGATCAGACTCATTCATCGATTGTCATTTTTCTTTCTATGTAGATGTAGCGAGCGCCTTGCATGGCAACACCCTGACATCGGCGTGTGAGTGCGTCTGGGTGAATGTGAGTCACAATTGTAAAGCGCTTTGAGCTTCTGATGCAGATGAAAAAGCGCTATACCAATGCATTCCATTTTACCATGTGCTCCCTTGCTACATTTTACAGGATGCATTCTAGGCTTTTTCAAAGCCTATGAATACATCATATCTAACGAGTCTAACCAGCATGCATTCCATGTTACCATGTGCTCCCTTGCTACATTTTACAGGATGCATTCTAGGCTTTTTCAAAGCCTACGAATACATCATCAATCAATCAATCAATTTTATTTATATAGCGCCAAATCACAACAAACAGTTGCCCCAAGGCACTTTATATTGTAAGGCAAGGCCATACAATAATTACGTAAAAACCCCAACGGTCAAAACGACCCCCTGTGAGCAAGCACTTGGCGACAGTGGGAAGGAAAAACTCCCTTTTAACAGGAAGAAACCTCCAGCAGAACCAGGCTCAGGGAGGGGCAGTCTTCTGCTGGGACTGGTTGGGGCTGAGGGAGAGAACCAGGAAAAAGACATGCTGTGGAGGGGAGCAGAGATCAATCACTAATGATTAAATGCAGAGTGGTGCATACAGAGCAAAAAGAAAGAAACACTCAGTGCATCATGGGAACCCCCCAGCAGTCTAAGTCTATAGCAGCATAACTAAGGGATGGTTCAGGGTCACCTGATCCAGCCCTAACTATAAGCTTTAGCAAAAAGGAAAGTTTTAAGCCTAATCTTAAAAGTAGAGAGGGTGTCTGTCTCCCTGATCCAAATCAGGAGCTGGTTCCAGAGGAGAGGAGCCTGAAAGCTGAAGGCTCTGCCTCCCATTTTACTCTTACAAACCCTAGGAACTACAAGTCAATCAATCAATCAATTTTTTTATATAGCGCCAAATTACAACAAACAGTTGCCCCAAGGCGCTTTATATTGTAAGGCAAGGCCATACAATAATTATGTAAAACCCCAACGGTCAAAACGACCCCCTGTGAGCAAGCACTTGGCTACAGTGGGAAGGAAAAACTCCCTTTAACAGGAAGAAACCTCCAGCAGAACCAGGCTCAGGGAGGGGCAGTCTTCTGCTGGGACTGGTTGGGGCTGAGGGAGAGAACCAGGAAAAAGACATGCTGTGGAGGGGAGCAGAGATCGATCACTAATGATTAAATGCAGAGTGGTGCATACAGAGCAAAAAGAAAGAAACAGTGCATCATGGGAACCCCCCAGCAGTCTACGTCTATAGCAGCATAACTAGGGGATGGTTCAGGGTCACCTGATCCAGCCCTAACTATAAGCTTTAGCAAAAAGGAAAGTTTTAAGCCTAATCTTAAAAGTAGAGAGGGTGTCTGTCTCCCTGATCTGAATTGGGAGCTGGTTCCACAGGAGAGGAGCCTGAAAGCTGAAGGCTCTGCCTCCCATTCTACTCTTACAAACCCTAGGAACTACAAGTAAGCCTGCAGTCTGAGAGCGAAGCGCTCTATTGGGGTGATATGGTACTACGAGGTCCCTAAGATAAGATGGGACCTGATTATTCAAAACCTTATAAGTAAGAAGAAGAATTTTAAATTCTATTCTAGAATTAACAGGAAGCCAATGAAGAGAGGCCAATATGGGTGAGATATGCTCTCTCCTTCTAGTCCCCGTCAGTACTCTAGCTGCAGCATTTTGAATTAACTGAAGGCTTTTTAGGGAACTTTTAGGACAACCTGATAATAATGAATTACAATAGTCCAGCCTAGAGGAAATAAATGCATGAATTAGTTTTTCAGCATCACTCTGAGACAAGAACTTTCTGATTTTAGAGATATTACGTAAATGCAAAAAAGCAGTCCTACATATTTGTTTAATATGCGCTTTGAATGACATATCCTGATCAAAAATGACTCCAAGATTTCTCACAGTATTACTAGAGGTCAGGGTAATGCCATCCAGAGTAAGGATCTGATTAGACACCATGTTTCTAAGATTTGTGGGGCCAAGTACAATAACTTCAGTTTTATCTGAGTTTAAAAGCAGGAAATTAGAGGTCATCCATGTCTTTATGTCTGTAAGACAATCCTGCAGTTTAGCTAATTGGTGTGTGTCCTCTGGCTTCATGGATAGATAAAGCTGGGTATCATCTGCGTAACAATGAAAATTTAAGCAATACCGTCTAATGATACTGCCTAAGGGAAGCATGTATAAAGTGAATAAAATTGGTCCTAGCACATAACCTTGTGGAACTCCATAATTAACTTTAGTCTGTGAAGAAGATTCCCCATTTACATGAACAAATTGTAATCTATTAGACAAATATGATTCAAACCACCGCAGCGCAGTGCCTTTAATACCTATGGCATGCTCTAATCTCTGTAATAAAATTTTATGGTCAACAGTATCAAAAGCAGCACTGAGGTCTAACAGAACAAGCACAGAGATGAGTCCACTGTCCGAGGCCATAAGAAGATCATTTGTAACCTTCACTAATGCTGTTTCTGTACTATGATGAATTCTAAAACCTGACTGAAACTCTTCAAATAGACCATTCCTCTGCAGATGATCAGTTAGCTGTTTTACAACTACCCTTTCAAGAATTTGTGAGAGAAAAGGAAGGTTGGAGATTGGCCTATAATTATCTAAGATAGCTGGGTCAAGTGATGGCTTTTTAAGTAATGGTTTAATTACTGCCACCTTAAAAGCCTGTGGTACATAGCCAACTAACAAAGATAGATTGATCATATTTAAGATCGAAGCATTAAATAATGGTAGGGCTTCCTTGAGCAGCCTGGTAGGAATGGGGTCTAATAAACATGTTGATGGTTTGGATGAAGTAACTAATGAAAATAACTCAGACAGAACAATCGGAGAGAAAGAGTCTAACCAAATACCGGCATCACTGAAAGCAGCCAAAGATAACGATTCGTCTTTGGGATGGTTATGAGTAATTTTTTCTCTAATAGTTAAAATTTTGTTAGCAAAGAAAGTCATGAAGTCATTACTAGTTAAAGTTAATGGAATACTCAGCTCAATAGAGCTCTCACTCTTTGTCAGCCTGGCTACAGTGCTGAAAAGAAACCTGGGGTTGTTCTTATTTTCTTCAATTAGTGATGAGTAGAAAGATGTCCTAGCTTTACGGAGGGCTTTTTTATAGAGCAACAGACTCTTTTTCCAGGCTAAGTGAAGATCTTCTAAATTAGTGAGACGCCATTTCCTCTCCAACTTACGGGTTATCTGCTTTAAGCTACGAGTTTGTGAGTTATACCACGGAGTCAGGCACTTCTGATTTAAAGCTCTCTTTTTTAGAGGAGCTACAGCATCCAAAGTTGTCTTCAATGAGGATGTAAAACTATTGACGAGATACTCTATCTCACTTACAGAGTTTAGGTAGCTACTCTGCACTGTGTTGGTATATGGCATTAGAGAACATAAAGAAGGAATCATATCCTTAAACCTAGTTACAGCGCTTTCTGAAAGACTTCTAGTGTAATGAAACTTATTCCCACTGCTGGGTAGTCCATCAGAGTAAATGTAAATGTTATTAAGAAATGATCAGACAGAAGGGAGTTTTCAGGGAATACTGTTAAGTCTTCTATTTCCATACCATAAGTCAGAACAAGATCTAAGATATGATTAAAGTGGTGGGTGGACTCATTTACTTTTTGAGCAAAGCCAATAGAGTCTAATAATAGATTAAATGCAGTGTTGAGGCTGTCATTCTCAGCATCTGTGTGGATGTTAAAATCGCCCACTATAATTATCTTATCTGAGCTAAGCACTAAGTCAGACAAAAGGTCTGAAAATTCACAGAGAAACTCACAGTAACAACCAGGTGGACGATAGATAATAACAAATAAAACTGGTTTTTGGGACTTCCAATTTGGATGGACAAGACTAAGAGTCAAGCTTTCAAATGAATTAAAGCTCTGTCTGGGTTTTTGATTAATTAATAGGCTGGAATGGAAGATTGCTGCTAATCCTCCTCCCCGGCCCGTGCTACGAGCATTCTGACAGTTAGTGTGACTCGGGGGTGTTGACTCATTTAAACTAACATATTCATCCTGCTGTAACCAGGTTTCTGTAAGGCAGAATAAATCAATATGTTGATCAATTATTATATCATTTACCAACAGGGACTTAGAAGAGAGAGACCTAATGTTTAATAGACCACATTTAACTGTTTTAGTCTGTGGTGCAGTTGAAGGTGCTATATTATTTTTTCTTTTTGAATTTTTATGCTTAAATAGATTTTTGCTGGTTATTGGTAGTCTGGGAGCAGGCACCGTCTCTACGGGGATGGGGTAATGAGGGGATGGCAGGGGGAGAGAAGCTGCAGAGAGGTGTGTAAGACTACAACTCTGCTTCCTGGTCCCAACCCTGGATAGTCACGGTTTGGAGGATTTAAGAAAATTGGCCAGATTTCTAGAAACTCTAGACTCAGACAGCCAGCAATTCAAGGAGAACATGCGGCTAAACATGTCACTCCCGGTCTGATTGGGGAGGGGCCCAGAGAAAACTATAGAGTCCGTCATTGTTTTTGCAAAGTTACACACCGATTTAATGTTAAGTTTAGTGACCTCCGATTGGCGTAACCGGGTGTCATTACTGCCGACGTGAATTACAATCTTACCAAATTTACGCTTAGCCTTAGCCAGCAGTTTCAAATTTCCTTCAATGTCGCCTGCTCTGGCCCCCGGAAGACAATTGACTATGGTTGCTGGTGTCGCTAACTTCACATTTCGCCAAACAGAGTCGCCAATAACCAGAGTTTGATCCTCGGCGGGTGTGTCGTCGAGTGGGGAAAAACGGTTAGAGATGTGAACGGGTTGGCGGTGTACACGGGGCTTCTGTTTAGGGCTACGCTTCCTCCTCACAGTCACCCAGTCAGCCTGCTTTCCCGGCTGCTCGGGATCTGCCAGGGGGTAACTAACGGCGGCTAAGCTACCTTGGTCCGCACCGACTACAGGGGCCTGGCTAGCTGTAGAATTTTCCACGGTGCGGAGCCGAGTCTCCAATTCGCCCAGCCTGGCCTCCAAAGCTACAAATAAGCTACACTTATTACAAGTACCGTTACTGCTAAAGGAGGCCGAGGAATAACTAAACATTTCACACCCAGAGCAGAAAAGTGCGGGAGAGACAGGATAAGCCGCCATGCTAAATCGGCTAAGAGCTAGTAGCTATGCTAAGCTAGCGGATTCCTAAAAACACGCAAAGTGAATAATGTGTAAATAATTTAGAGGTGATTCAGCAGAAGGAGTGCTTTAGTTAAGGCACGTAAAGATTACACTGGGAAACAAATCGTAATCTAGATAACTAGATCAATCTAACTGCGCAGATTAAACAGCTAACAGATACAGAAAAACACCGCTGTGCTCCGGAACAGGAAGTGATACAATACCGCAGTGAGCCTGCAGTCTGAGAGCGAAGCGCTCTATTGGGGTGATATGGTACTATGAGGTCCCTAAGATAAGATGGGACCTGATTATTCAAAACCTTATAAGTAAGAAGAAGAATTTTAAATTCTATTCTAGAATTAACAGGAAGTGAATGAAGAGAGGCCAATATGGGTGAGATATGCTCTCTCCTTCTAGTCCCCGTCAGTACTCTAGCTGCAGCATTTTGAATTAACTGAAGGCTTTTCAGGGAACTTTTAGGACAACCTGATAATAATGAATTACAATAGTCCAGCCTAGAGGAAATAAATGCATTAATTAGTTTTTCAGCATCGCTCTGAGACAAGACCTTTCTAATTTTAGAGATATTGCGTAAATGCAAAAAAGCAGTCCTACATATTTGTTTAATATGCGCTTTGAATGACATATCCTGATCAAAAATGACTCCAAGATTTCTCACAGTATCACTAGAGGTCAGGGTAATGCCATCCAGAGTAAGGATCTGGTTAGACACCATGTTTCTAAGATTTGTGGGGCCAAGTACAATAACTTCAGTTTTATCTGAGTTTAAAAGCAGGAAATTAGAGGTCTGTGTTGGTAAATGGCATTAGAGAACATAAAGAAGGAGTCATATCCTTAAACCTAGTTACAGCGCTTTCTGAAAGACTTCTAGTGTAATGAAACTTATTCCCTACTGCTGGGTAGTCCATCAGAGTAAATGTAAATGTTATTAAGAAATGATCAGACAGAAGGGAGTTTTCAGGGAATACTGTTAAGTCTTCAATTTCCATACCATAAGTCAGAACAAGATCTAAGATATGATTAAAGTGGTGGGTGGACTCATTTACATTTTGAGCAAAGCCAATAGAGTCTAATAATAGATTAAATGCAGTGTTGAGGCTGTCATTCTCAGCATCTGTGTGGATGTTAAAATCGCCCACTATAATTATCTTATCTGAGCTAAGCACTGAGTCAGACAAAAGGTCTGAAAATTCACAGAGAAACTCACAGTAACGACCAGGTGGACGATAGATAATAACAAATAAAACTGGATTTTTGGACTTCCAATTTGGATGGACAAGACTAAGAGTCATCATTCTATATCATTTACTAACAGGGACTTAGAAGAGAGAGACCTAATGTTTAATAGACCACATTTAACTGTTTTAGTCTGTGGTGCAGTTGAAGGTGCTATATTATTTTTTCTTTTTGAATTTTTATGCTTAAATAGATTTTTACTGGTTGTTGGTGGTCTGGGAGCCGGCACCGTCTCTACGGGGATGGGGTAATGAGGGGATGGCAGGGGGAGAGAAGCTGCAGAGGGGTGTGTAAGACTACAACTCTGCTTCCTGGTCCCAACCCTGGATAGTCACGGTTTGGAGGATTTAAGAAAATTGGCCAGATTTCTAGAAATGAGAGCTGCTCCATCCAAAGTGGGATGGATGCCGTCTCTCACATCATATCCCAGTTAGTTTGTTTTTTACACTGCAAAACTCTGAAAACAATCAAAAAAGTTGCTTTAAATGCTGCCTAGCTGTCCATTCATTCATTCTTTTCATTAAAGACTGAAAAGATCAACTTAACAGGATGTAAAGAGCCACTTATAGTTCCATCATCTTGTGATAGGTTTTGAAGATTCATTACATATCTGCTTCAAAATTAAGACTACAGTTGGTGCAAAAATCTGACTGAGGGGAAATTTGCAGCAGGATGCCGCCTCACTTCAGTAAGACCAGGCCGCAGCAGGATGGTGGCACTTTGGAACAGAGCTCCTCCAGGCCCAGCCGCTCCCCAGTGCTGATGTTGAAGGAGGAGCGAGGAGTGCTGGCCAGCCAGCTGTAGTCCACTCCTGTCTTGAGACGCCGGTACTCATTCTCCCTCTCTCTCTGCTGCCTCTCTGCGTCCTTCAGCTGCCAGCTGAACTCCAGCATCAGGGTGTCTGTGACTACATCAGCCGGATCCCGCCGGGGGCGCCGGGAATAAGGCTCGTTCCAACTGAACCAGGAGGCCATGATCTTTCCTGCTGAGGGAAATGCAAAGCAAAAGCGTGACGTGCCTGAGAATGTTGAGATCAATATACGGTGCATCTGGAAAGTATTCACAGCGCTTCCCTTTTTCCACATTTTATGTTACAGCCTTATTCCAGAATGGATGAAGTTCATTTGTCCCCCTCAAAATTCTACTCACAACACCCCATAATGACAACATGAAAAAGGTTTTTCTTTTTTTAATTTTGCAAATTTATTAAAAAATAAAAATAAAAGTAATTACAGCCTCAAGTCTTCTTGACTATGATGCCACAAGCATGGCGCACCTATCTTTGGGCAGTTTTGCCCATTCCTCTTTGCAGCACCTCGAGCTCCCTCAGGTTGGATGGGGAGCGTCGGTGCACAGCTGTTTTCAGAGCTCTCCAGAGATATTCAATCATATTCAGGTCTCGGCCACTCAAAGAAATTCACAGAGTTGTCCTGAAGCCACTCCTTTGATATCTTGGCTGTGTCCTTAGGGTCATTGACCTGCTGAAAAATGAACTGTCGCCCCAGTCAGAGATCAAGAGCGCTCTGGAGCAGGTTTTCGTCAAGGATGTCCCTGTACATTGCTGCATTCATCTTTCCCTCAATCCTGACTAGTCTCCCAGTTCCTGCCTCTGAAAACATCTCCACAGCATGATGCTGCCACCACCATGCTTCACTGTATGGATGGTGCCTGGTTGCCTCCAAACATGACGCCTGGCATTCACACCAAAGTGTTCAATCTTTGTCATCAGACCAGAGAATTTTGTTTCTCATAGTCTGAGAGTTCTTCAGCTGCCTTTTGTCAAACTCCAGGTGAGCTGCCATGTGCCTTTTACTAAGGAGTGGCTTCCGTCTGCTAACTCTACCATACAGGCATCATTGGTGGATTGCTGCAGAGATGGTTGTCCTTCTGGAAAGTTTTCCTCTCCCCACAGAGGAATGCTAGAGCTCTGACAGAGTGACCATCAGGTTCTTGCTCACCTCCCTGACTAAGGTCCTTCTCCCCGATTGCTCATTTTTAGACAGGTGGCCAGCTCTAAGAAGAGTCCTGGTGCATCTGAACTTCTTACATTTACGGATGATGGAGGCCACTGTGCTCATTGGGACCTTCAAAGCAGCAGAAATGTTTCTGTATCCTTCCCCAGATTTGTGCCTTGAGACAATCCTGTCTACAGACAATTCCTTTGACTTCATGCTTGATTTGTGCTCTGACATGCACTGTCAACTGTGGGACCTTATATGTAGACAGGTATGTGTCTTTCCAAATCATGTTCAATCAGCTGAATTTACCCCAGGTGGACTCCAGTTAAGCTGTAGAAACATCTCAAAGATGATCAGTGGAAACAGGATGCATCTAAGCTCAATTTTGAGCTTCATGGCAAAGGCTGTGAATATTTATGTATGTGATTTCTTATGTTTTTATTATTAATAAGAATCTCAAGTAAATGTTTTTTACATTGTCATTATGGGGTATTGTGTGTAGAATTTTGAGGAAAATAAATAATTTCATCCATTTTGGAATAAGGCTGTAACAACAAAATGTGGAAAAAGTGAAGCCATGTGAATACCGGATGTGCTGTATATTGACAGATAACAGTGTCAGATTCCAAATACAACACCTCACAGCAACTCCAGAATTTTAATCTGATTATTGTTCAGCCGTAGTGGGCACAGTTCCGCGAACTGCTAATTAGCAAAGCTAACTTTTTCATTAGCAGATTAGCTTTTCAGCTAACTTTGAAAACCATCAGAGGACGAATTAGCTTCTGCTAAATTTAGTTCAGCTAACTTTCACTCTACTAGCATTTGTTTACTGGTATAGTGAGTGCTTAATGGTCAAAAACATTTATAAACCCTAAAATTACACGTTAGTTCCTGTCTGTTATGTGTTTTGGAACAGTCAGGCTGCTGTGGGGAGTCAGTCCTTCCCCAGCAAAACCTGCCAGCTGGGGGGGAAAGTGTCATTTACTTTCCACATATAACAACACAGACGGTGGCGGGAGACATCAAAAGTAAGGTACTTTACACTCATGGTTTCATTTATAAACAAAACTAATTCCAGACAGTTTATCAACATTAACGGCAACTCTGTAGTTTTTACAAAGTGAAAATATCACGCATATCTTTTAAAGTAATGTTCTAATTCTGAAAGTTTGAGTGTTAAACACCACACGCGCCAAAAGGCATTATGGGAAATGAGTCTCCTCTCATCACTCGCCCCCTGCCCCCGTCAAAATGCATAAAACACTCCCATCCAGTAGATGGGACTAAGGGGACTTCAACCTTGAATAAATTACCAAAAGACCATAGAGAGAGTTAAAGACATCCTGAATGTGTTTAGCCGGACAACCGGCCCTGAATTGGGCCAGATACTGGCCTCTTTCTCCTAGCCTTTGATTGGTTGGCAGCCCACACATTGACGTCAGCCTATGCATCAGTCTCACGTTGCTGTGGCACTAGCTCTGCTCTCCTATTGGTCGTTTAGGAGAGGGAATTCCAGTGCTGCTCTCTTATTGGTCGTTTTGTGCCAAAATGGTGGCCAGTATCAGCCCAGTTCATAGCTGGGCCGGTTGTCGGGCTAATTTGTATTCTTTGACAACACAAGTCAGAATGGATACATTAACATTTCAAAGTATGGAGTTGATTACAAGTATTGTTGTTGTTGTTGTTGTTGTTGTTTTTTGTCCATTGAAACAACAATATGATATTTAAAGAGGTGCTGATGTAAATGGAGGCCATAATTAAGCTGAAAAATAAGTAAATAAAAAAAATTGTGGACTAATTTGGTGCATTCTTATAAAGGCAGATTGCACTGGAGAGCTAAGCAACACCAAAAAGGCCCTGAAGACAGAATTCTGTCCTTGGTGGAGAAAAACCCCCTTCAAAACATCTAACCAAGTCAAGAACCCTCTAGATACGGTCAAGAGATGCCTTCATGAATGTAAATACAGAGAGTTTATAGCAATGCACAAAAAAAGAAGGGCCTCTGTTGTCATTGTACATTCAAATTTTTACATACAGTAATGTTCAGAATAATAGTAGTGCTGTGTGACTAAAAAGATTAATCCAGGTTTTGAGTATATTTCTTATTGTTACATGGGAAACAAGGTACCGGTAGATTCAGTAGATTCTCACAAATCCAACAAGACCAAGCATTCATGATATGCACACTCTTAAGGCTATGAAATTGGGCTATTAGTAAAAAAAAAAGTAGAAAAGGGGGTGTTCACAATAATAGTAGTGTGGCATTCAGTCAGTGAGTTCATCAATTTTGTGGAACAAACAGGTGTGAATCAGGTGTCTCCTATTTAAGGATGAAGCCAGCACCTGTTGAACATGCTTTTCTATTTGAAAGCCTGAGGAAAATGGGACGTTCAAGACATTGTTCAGAAGAACAGCATAGTTTGATTAAAAAGTTGACTGGAGAGGGGAAAACTTATACACAGGTGCAAAAAATTATAGGCTGTTCATCTACAATGATCTCCAATGCTTTAAAATGGACCAAAAAAAAAAAAAACAGAGACGCGTGGAAGAAAACAGAAAACAACCATCAAAATAGATAGAAGAATAACCAGAATGGCAAAGGCTCACCCATTGATCAGCACCAGGATGATCAAAGACAGTCTGGAGTTACCTGTACGTGCTGTGACAGTTAGAAGACGCCTGTGTGAAGCTAATTTATTTGCAAGAATCCCCCGCAAAGTCCCTCTGTTAAATAAAAGACATGTGCAGAAGAGGTTACAATTTGCCAAAGAACACATCAACTGGCCTAAAGAGAAATGGAGGAATATTTTGTGGACCGATGAGAGTAAAACTGTTCTTTTTGGGTCCAAGGGCTGCAGGCAGTTTGTGAGACGACCCCCAAACTCTGAATTCAAGCCACAGTTCACAGTGAAGACAGTGAAGCATGGTGGTGCAAGCATCATGATATGGGCATGTTTCTCCTACTATGGTGTTGGGCCTATATATCGCATACCAGGTATCATGGATCAGTTTGGATATGTCAAAATACTTGAAGAGGTCATGTTGCCTTATGCTGAAGAGGACATGCCCTTGAAATGGGTGTTTCAACAAGACAATGACCCAAAGCACACTAGTAAACAAGCAAAATCTTGGTTCCAAACCAACAAAATTAATGCCTCGCAGATGTGAAGAAATCATGAAAAACTGTGATTATACAACTAAATACTAGTTTAGTGATTCACAGGATTGCTAAAAAAAGCAGTTTGAATATAATAGTTTTGAGTTTGTAGCGTCAACAGCAGATGCTACTATTATTGTGAACATCCCCTTTTCTACTTTTTTTTTTTTTTTACTAATACAATTTCATAGCCTTAAGAGTGTGCATATCATGAATGCTTGGTCTTGTTGGATTTGTGAGAATCTACTGAATCTACTGGTACCTTGTTTCCCATGTAACAATAAGAAATATACTCAAAACCTGGATTAATCTTTTTAGTCACATAGCACTACTATTATTCTGAACACTACTGTATGTGTCCTTGTGTGGCGTACACGGATACAAACAATGAAATTTGTCCTCTGGATTTAACCCCTCCAAAGACACGATCCAACCATTAGCTGTTCCTCCATCTGGTTGTGTGTGTCCTGAAGGTCTTATACTTTTAGCCCGATGGAAGAGAGACAAACCATTTGTGTCCCAGGTGGGTAGAGTCCTCGATAATGTTACTAAGGTTCTTACATAGGTGGCCAGATTTGGGACCTTGGTTCCCACAATCTTTTGTGCAGACTTAACTATCGGGGCCAAGCCTCTCCAATTCTCTTCAGTGCAGCTCAGGTACCACAGTGTGACGCAGTAACACTCTTCTGTTTTGTAACTGTCCTTGTCATCTCGCCTAAATCCCAAGGTTGTCCACCTGAGGGTTCCAGTCCATGCTTGATACCTGACTCTACTGACATTCTGGATCTGTTCTGATGCCATAAGTCCAACGGAACAGATGCACTAAAAAAAGCTTTTGCAACAAAAAGTCAAATCTTGTTGTATGGCTGGGGGGGCCTGGCTGCCTTTTTGTTTCTGTCTTCTGTTTCTGTCTTTTGTTTTCCCTTCAGGTGGTACGCGTTTAGGACTGAGTGGCTGTGTGGCTGAGTTATCAGGACCTCACCCTGATCACCTGAGGCTCGTCAGGACTCACAGCTGTGGTGCATCTACACGGATTGGAGCATGGTGGCATTTAAGTCTGGAGTACACAGTGTGTATTTGCCAGAGACTCGACCTTGTGACCAGACGGGTGAGATCGTCGTCTCGAGAGCCATCTCATCATCAGTGGATGCAGAGAACGTCCAGGTTTGATGCATGGTCTGTGAAGAGGAGGGGGTGAGGTCTCACGCTCGTCAGCACACTTCCTGAGGTACGTTAGATTTTGTGACTAACATTTATACAGTCAGTAAATGTGGTGTCCCTCACACCTTATTATATTGAGCTGTTATGTTAGTCGTTTAATCAGCTTCCACTGCAGTTGAGTTTGTGAACAGGGTGTTCCATGCCTGCAGGGTGGGAAGCTGATTAGTAATTAAGCCAGGAAGTGTTTGCTGTTTGTACACCTTTGAGCGGTCTCTCTGTGTGTGGAGTGTGGACTCACATGATGATTTCTTCTTTCACAGACTCGGTTTGTCGCGGCCACCTGGGGGGTGTCGGCGGGGTCCTTGGGTCCGAACTGGTTCTGGCTCTGGACCGTTAGTGCTGCTGGGAGTGCACCGCTTTTCCACCACGCCAGACCGTGCACTTATTTGTTATATCTTTTATCACATCACTGTTATGTAATTAAATTCAGTTATCCTTTGTACCGTGCTCTGCTTATTTTATACTGGGTCCTTCAAACGCTGGTCGGTTCTCCGGGCTGCGTCCGACACATAACAAATCTGAAACTAAACCACTGCCCTCAACAGTGTGCCGGCGAGCTACACACTCAAGAACCGTGAATCCATGATGCATCTGTGTGACAAAATTAGTGATGTAACAACCTGTTGTTTCAGGAACGTAGAAATTTAATACGCAACAAAAGATAAACATCATCAAGAGAACGGATTGCGCATAGATAGATGATATATACCCCTGTGTCAGATTTGACCCCATACTGTTGAGGCGAGATAAAGAGTTTGCAGATTTATTCTTGATTTGAAAAGTCGAATTAAATCGACTCTGCAGCTTAATTTCATTTCATAATAATAAATGCCCCACAACTTTCTGGACAATCAAACTTTTCATCGATTTTTTTTTCCATCCATTAAATCATCACTGATCGCTGCCTTCAACAGAGATCCAGCTCACTGCTGATACTGTCAAAGCAGAATGTGAAATAAAAGCAGAACAAAAGCTTCGTATTACCTCCTCCTCCTCCTCCTCCTTGTTCTTTGTCTTTTTCTGTTTCTTCAGTTTTGTTGTGGAGTCCACAAGAAACAAAATCACCGAAAAGCAGAATCTGAAAAATCTGAAATCAGACAGACGGATGCTGAAGAGAGAACAGACAGCTGAAGAAAGAAGAAGCACTCCCCTTCACTCCTCTCCTCCCTCCTCTTCCTCCTCCTCCTCTGGCCTGCCTTGACTTGTTTCTGGAGGTTGGGGGGCACCACCGCCTGGTTCGCGGCCCTTCGATGAAGTGCTTATGTAGCATTTGAGCGCTTACTCGTTGCCATAGCGACCCCTCCTAAGCCTATTTGTCGACAGTTAAACTCCATCGGCTGAAAAGCAGCCCGAGAGGAGGATGGAGAGGAGGCGAGTGAGATCAATCAAAGAGACACAATGTAGATGGGGAGGGATGGGGGGTGGGGGGGGGGGGGGGGGTCAGCTGAGAGAGCAGCATCTGTGTCAATTATCTTCATTCAGATAATGATGCAGGACACTGAAGCATGGATTATGGCAGGGTTCAAAGGGCGCCTCATGGCTGGAAGTGTTCGTTCAGATGCAGATACAAAGAGACGGAGGCGGTCGCGTGTAGGCGGATATCAAGGTTTGCTGCTTTATTCTGTGTAGGTGTGAGCAGATCTGCAAATACGTGTTCTTCAGCACCCCGTCCATCCAATATCATCTTTCTCCTTGTAAAGAAAAATATATCGACAGAGGATTTTCTTAAAAAAAAAAAAAAAGAAACACTGGCCTTAGATTTGACCTGAAACAGAAATCCACAGATGCCTAGAACTCCTTTAGAGATACCCGGGTGTCTCGGTGGCATCCCTCACTAGTCTTCTTGCACAGACAGCCTGCTCTACTCAGATTTACTATAGTTTCTGACTTAATTGCGTACGGGCATAGTATGGTACTATGCTTCGACCTTTTTAAATTAATTTTATTAGTAATGGAACAGGTCTCAGCCTCAACTTTAGCTAAAGTCTGGGTCTGTTACTGAAGTTAGGGCTAGTGGTCAGCGATCACATTAGTATTTCTTCTGCTTTCCTGTTGCTTGATGCTGAAGAATTATACCTTAAGTGTAGTTTGTTTCTGTCAGACTGATTCTGTTTTCTTTTTCTCTCTGTCCAAGATGCGGCTGGATCCACGTGCTGGATTGGATGATTTCTGTGGTGGACGTGGGGCGGACTCGCTGTAGGAACAGATCCAACGAGTTTCTCGATGACTTCAACCCCGATGGTGGACTGGAAGCCTGCATGGACTCTCATCAGTTGTTGTGTTGTGTTCTGTATTGTAAACCTTTTTGGTAGAATGGCCTAAGCAGAGGATCACCCCCCTGAGTCTGGTCTGCTGGGGGTTTCTTCCTCAATATCATCAGAAGAAGTTTTTTCTTACCACTGTCGCCTGTGTGCTTGCTCTAGGGGTTGGTAAGGTTAGACCTTACTTGTGTGAAGCGCCTTGAGGCTTCTTTATTGTGATTTGGTGCTTTATAAACTAAATAATTTGAAATTGAATTACCTGCAGTCAGGTCCATGAATATTTAGATGGTAGCAATTTTTTGTCATTTTACCTCTGTACACCATCACAAAGGAGGTGAAATGAAACAACCAAGATGTGCTTCTGGTGAACAGTTTCTTCTTTAAATCAAGTTGTTTAGTGAAAGTATTGCATTAACCATTTAAGAAATGCAGTCATTTGGAATATGGCCATTGGGTATTGGGAAGACTTTGCGTCTGTCTGTCTGTCTGTTTGTGCTCAGCATAACTCCAGTCCTATTATTGCCAGAGTCTTCAAATTCACAGGGAGCATTCTTGGGAGACAGCCCTTGGGCAAGATCAAAGATGGGTAACCTTGACCTATTCTAAGGGGTCAAAAGGTCACATTCTTTCTGTACACTCTTTCAATGATTACATGCTTATACGGCTGAGGGTATCTTAGCATTGTGTTATATTTTTTAAACTTTGAGGTACTAATCATGAATAGTCATGACAAACGTAAAAAAAAAGGTGTACCAATACATTTGAGAATACCCTCAGCGTTACTCAGGTATTAGTTGGTCTGGGATAAAGATGAATCCATAATAGACTGGATCAAAGTGGAAAAAGCATCACAATCCAGGTACATGTCAGTGTGTGTCTGTGTGTTCACCTCAGTTTTCAGGTGACGTATGGGCTGGTACGCTCTCTCTGTAATCCCAACAGATGACAGCTTTAATCCTCTGAAGTAATCTGACCTCACTGAGCGGCCGTAAGGATGCTGACAGTGCGTCACTGCACTTCGCTGTTTGGCACATTTCTCATAAACCTGCGTGTTCTGATGCAACACAGGAGTTTAGACAAGTGTGTTGTACAATATTTTGGCCCACATTTTGCTACAAATCCGCCTATCCGTGAGATCACCTGCAGCATGGTGGTCTCACAGACCTCCACAGAAAGGACTTTCTTCAGTAAAGAGTTGGCACAATTTAAGATGGTCACATTTTTATGGAGCTAAATCCAGGCCAAAAGTTTTGTAATCTGAAAATAAAAAAAAAAGATTGAAAAAATAAATTTTGAAACTGAAATAAGAACAAACATTGAATTTTCAGTTTCAAAATTAATTTTTTCAATCTTTTTTTATTTTCAGATTACAAAACGTTTGGCCTGGATTTAGCTCCATACTCCTAGCATACATACATACATCTTTGCAGATATGTAGCCTTTGTTTGAATTTGCAATAACAAAGGGTTACGTATCTTATGGTGTTTAATCCAACGCTGACTGTGAATCAGACAGGTGATGACTTTAACGTGTCCAACAGGACATTTTACCAGACCAGAAGACTTGGACAAGCATTAATTCTGCAGCTTGGGTTTGTTACAGTATGGTCAATCTGGTGTTTTGTTATATTTCCATTTTTGTCCTTCTACATTCACCAAGAGCATTTACATACCATACCAGAGACTTTAAGGCGTTTTAATACTTTATCTGGACCTCATAATACTATGTACTACTACTACTAATAATAATAATAGTAATACAGAGTGACCCCCCAAAAACCCACAATCCATAAAAATTGTAATAAACCCAACAAAGATCTGATTTCTTTTCAGTTACCTTGGTTGCTTTGCATAAAAGTCATGTTCTTTCAACATTATGTTCCACATGGTATGATGTATTGGCAAAACAGGCCTCCAGCCAAATTGTTTTTTCCTTGGTTGATCAGGACATGTTGGGGAAGATGATGTTTTTGTAGGATTTATTACAATTTTTATGGGTTCTGAGTTTTTATGTGTGTGTGTGTGTGGGGGGGGGGGGGGGTCTCACCCTGTAACAAATAATAATAGTTATATATTTTCTTACTGAATCCATGTTGTCTAATTGTTTTTCCTTCTATGTTCAAAATCTCAACATGATTACAATGCAATGAAATGTGAAACTCTTTTGTTATTTTGTTATTTTTTTATTCCACCATCTAAACACACCAGTTGTAAATGTATGTATCCAATTTGTTACGCAGTTCGAATTGCACTAAAACCCTAATATAAACAAATGAGACATGAAACCTAACAAATTAAACATGAAACCTAAACAGAGAATTTTTCACTACCTAATGACTTTCAGGATTTTGCTGTTCCAGTTGTATGGTTTGAAAAATGGTTGCATGATGTTTTAAAGTCAAACAGCAAAATAAATGGTGATGTGCGTTCATGTTTATTAAACACAGCATACGTTAAGAAAAAAGGTATTTGTTCCAGTTACCTGAAGAAAAAAGCATATGTTCATGCTTATTAAACACAAATTTGGTCCACTTACATGAAGAAAAAAAGCATACGTTCATGTTTATTAAAGGGTAACCATCAGGCTGTCGCGGTAAATTAGCTGATAGATGATTATTGTGTCTCCAGCTGCGTATAATAAACTCAACTCCCCTATGGCGAGTCTGCTCAAAGCCACTTTTTTAAGGCAACAAGTTCGCATATTTTTTTTGTAAAGTCAACTTATTATATTTTACACATTTTGGGATTCAAACATCAAATCCTTATCTCAATGTTGTGTGGCTGGGGGGGCTGGCTGCCTTTTGTTTCTGTTTTCTGTCCTGTCTTTTGTTTTTCCTTCCAGGTGGCTTGCATTTGGGGCTGAGTGGCTGTGTAGCTGAGTTTATCAGGACCTCACCCTGATCACCTGAGGCTGATCACCTGCGGCTCGTCAGGACTCACAGCTGTGGTGCATCTACATGGATTGGAACATGGTGGCATTTAAGTCTGGAGTGCACAGTGTGTATTTGCCAGAGACTCGACCTTGTGACCAGACGGGTGAGATCATCGTCTCGGGAGCCATCTCATCATCAGTGGATGCAGAGAACGTCCAGGTTTGATGCATGGTCTGTGAAAGAGGAGGGGGTGAGGTCTCACGCTCGTCAGCACACTTCCTGAGGTACGTTAGATTTTGTGACTAACATTTATACAGTCAGTAAATGTGGTGTCCCTCACACCTTATTATATTGAGCTGTATGTAGTCGTTTAATCAGCTTCCACTGCAGTGGAGTTTTGTGAACAGGGTGTTCTATGCCTGGGGTGGGAAGCTGATTAGTAATTAAGCCAGGAAGTGTTTGCTGTTTGTATACCTTTGAGCGGTCCCTCTGTGTGTAGAGTGTGGACTCACATGATGATTTCTTCTTTCACAGACTCGGTTTGTCGCGGCCACCTGGGGGGTGTTGGCGGGGTCCTTGGGTCCGAACTGGTTCTGGCTCCGGACCGTTTTGTGCTGCTGGGAGCACACCGCAAATCCGCCACGCCAGACCGCGCACTTATTTGTTTTTTCACAGCACTGTTATGTTCATTAAACTCTGTTATCCTTTGTACCGTGCTCTGCTTATTTTATACTGGGTCCTTCAAACGCTGGTCGGTTCTCCGGGCTGCGTCCGACACATAACACTCAACACTTCACGGTAACGTTCACATGTCAGCAGCTTGGATGTTAAGTCCTAAATCTAAACATTTTCTTTGCTCACTTGTATTGCTGCAGGTTCCTGCTTTACCACCTCATTCTGACCAAGAAACATCTGAAGTGGGTTAATAAATAACTGAAACTGTTCTTGAAAGCAGCTTTCTCCTGGTTAGTTTTTAATACACCCTGAAGACATCAAGATTCTCTGATCAGATTTCTTGGGAGACTTTCCAAAAGGGAGACATCTATTCTTTTAATATGAAAATCAGCCGTCAGCATTTTATGTCAAGTGTTCCCTGAAAATCACAGATAACTGAATGATGGAGAACTGAAGCAACAACTTTGAAGTTTCAAATAAAACCGGGTTCATCAGCATTTTCTGGTTTATCAGAATCTGAATCAGAACAGCTTTTAATGGCCAAGTATCCACAGAATACATGGAATTTGACTTTGGTTTGAGCCGCACTCTCTCTGTACACTGTAAATGCATCCTAACATACAAACGAATTAAGTTAACCAGACTCAGTTTTCAAGCTGTAGCTTCAAGAAAATTAAGTTGACCTGAATATGATGAATGAACAAAACTATTTTGAGAATTAAGCCGTCACTTGCTGGATGCTCACAGTAAATACATTACTGTAATTTAATTTTTTCAGTACAGCAAAATAAACAAGTTACTGTAATCTAGATTTTAAGTGTATTTGAGTACTGCACACTCGCAATAATTAAGGTAATCAAATCTGCTTCAAGACAACATAAATTACTTTGTAAGGCAGCAAGTTTGCATTTTTTGATTATTTTCATTTTTAGTAAAGTCAACTTATTATTTTTTACAGTGTAAGGCATGTAGAAATACCCTAAACAGCGAATAATCCGCAGTAAAAATTGTACAACGTGTTTTTAAAAACCGCTTGTAATTATGAACAAACTAGTTTAGCTAACAACTGCTACAGAAAGGTGAACATTTATTAAAATGAATCTGAAATACACGAGTTGACCAACATCAGGAGGGTAAGAGTTCTAATGTTAAAACTCGCTGTTGTTACTCCGCTGTTTTATGATTTGTAAAAAGCTGCACCAGGCACTTGAAAGTTGCACATTTCCGACCAATTCTGTCAAAAACATTAACAGTCTGTGAGCCGACACACTGCTGTCAGTGTGACAAGAGGAAAGTGTGTCATGTAGAATCTGTGCATTTGTTCAGAGCGTATAATTATAAATCTCAAGTCGTTTTAACGTGGATAAAGATTTAAATGCGGTTGTTTTGCAGAAGTTCCACTGAAAACACACAGAAGCTGTAATTTTTACAATTCACACGCCGTATCTTTGATAGAAACAGTCGGTGGTCATTTATTGAGAAATCTAACTGGCGGAGGGTTTTACGCTTTAAACGCTTATTTGGTTGTGAAAAGTTCCACAAAAACTTCTACTTTTCGAGCTGATGCTGACTGTTTGCATAAATTTTTGGCTGAGTGGGGAATCGTCTGACATTATATAGCCAATATGTTTTTTTTTCTTACTTTATGGACCTTTAAAAACTTTAGTCATATTACTAAATCATTGTTTTTCTTTTTTTCTTACCTCATGAAGGCGACTCTCTCTCCGGCTCCCCGTGTCATCTAATAACCCTCTGGGCTTCATTTGTCTTCTTCTTCTCGTTAAACCAGAATAAACTTTTTATGCATCGCAATTATTCTCTGTCAAAAACATTCATTAATACCAGTCCAAAATATCCTCGAACCTCCGGGCATCTTGCAGGAGCGACGGTCACGTCTCGCCACAAACTGAAAGAAAAGATGCGACTTATTAAATATTTAGCCTACACTTTAAAAAAAAAAACGTCATGATGTGATTTTTTTCTTCTTACCGTGTAACACGAGTCCGTCCCCGCGGCGCCCTGTTGACGGTTCGACAGACCTCCGTCGGTTAGAACACACCAGCTCCGCGTTATTAACCTGTATTTTTAATATAAATGAGATTTCAGAGGGTTTACTATCTCTGCTGCTGTGTCTGGGGGAAAAAAACTTGATTAAACAGCGTTAAATAAACTCCTAACAGAATATCCACAAACTGTAACACAGACCATACTTATTAATGAAATATTTACACTTTAAAAAGTTAGGAGCTGATTTTCTTACGTCATAAAGGAGAGTCTGTCCCTGGCGCGTCGTGTCGTCTAAATGATCCTCTGGGGTTAATTTGTCAGGCCGAATTCTTCTGCTCCATCAGAATAAACTTTTCTCACCGTGGGGCTCTATATCTAACAAAAAAACATCATTTAAAAAATGTTTACCGCCGAGGATCTTTTAAAAAAAACAAAAAAACAGAAGCATTTCTATCAAAAGATTACTTAAATCACTTGCCGTGAAAGACTTTCGGACTCTGAAGAAAAAGAAAAGTTCATTCCGAGAGAATGAACGTCTGCTCCGGTCAGCGGCTGGAATGAAGGAAAAACACTGCAGCAGGGAGCAGGACAGGAAAACTGGACCAGCCTCCAAAACAAGCTCATTACCCACAGGTATCAGGTTTTATGGTGGACCCAAAAAACACACGTAATCATCGATCAGGGGATTTAGCCTGACACCTCGGACCCAGGGACACAGCAGGACCTCATAAAAATATCGCTTCAAACGAGATCTGTGACGCTGGTCCGGTTTGTCAAAAGAGGTGCGACCTTTTGCGCTAAACACCCCAAATACACACACACACACACACACACACACACACACACACACACACACACACACACACACACACACACACACACACTTTTAAGACGCAAATATCCCCAGCCCCGCGCGTGTAGTGGTCCCATATTATGAACAAAAGTGGATGGATAGCAAAGTCATGACGGATAATACAGAAATAGTGAACCTTTTAATAGTTGCACTAAAAGAATAAAACGCTACTCACAGGAGAATTAGTTTTCCCAGCTTCAGCCTGTCTTATTCCAGACATGTCAGAAACCACATGAACAAAACATCTACATATCTTTAACACCAAAGAGATTTAAATATATCCGTACATACATATGTACATACTCATATTTTTCCCATTTCTATTTCCATGTTTCCTTTTTGTGAATATTTACAAATAAAATAAATAAAGGTCACTGCGTGTATTAAATATATATCAGCGCCACCGGGGCGTCGTACCAAGATGTGCTGTCTTTATACACCGAGAATACTGTCGCAAACAATGATTTAGTTTCTGATTTTGTGAAAAGATATCGTAATTGCCTTAAGAAAAGGGGCAATACCTCCTGTATCCAGCTACCAGGACCTTCGCACACTTTTAAATGCTGTGACAGCTTGTGTTAACCTTTGATCCTCTGCTGGAGGTTTCTTCCTGTTAAAAGGGAGTTTTTCCTTCCCACTGTCGCCAAGTGCTTGCTCACAGGGGGTCGTTTTGACCTTTGGGGTTTTTACGTAATTATTGTATGGCCTTGCCTTACAATATAAAGCGCCTTGGGGCAACTGTTTGTTGTGATTTGGCGCTATATAAATAAATTGAATTGAATTGATCCTAATTTTTTTTTTTTATGTTTTTTCACGTGAAAATGTAACCCCCATCTTAGGACAACCTCCCGATCATACCTTTTAAAGTTTTATCACGTTTGCATGCTTTAAAACATTGTTATTAAGTACAGAAAGAAGTGTTAATCTTTGATCCTAAATTTTTTTTATGTTTTTTTTTCACCTGAAAATGGGTTGGATGTGTGAAAGCGGCCTCCTGATCATACCTTTAAAGTTTTATCGCGTTTGGATAATTTAAAACATCGTTATTAAGCGCAGAAAGAAGCATTGACCTTTGACCTTGAATTTTTTTATGTGCGTTTTTTGTGAAAAAATGCTTTGGGTGTGTTGAGAACGCTCTCCCGATTATACCTTTAAAGTTTTACCGCGTTTGGATGCGTTTAAAAATTGTCATGGCTCGTGTTAATCTTTGATCCTAAAATTTTTTAATGTTTTTTTTTTGTATGAAAACGGACCGGATGTGTTGAGAGCGGCCTCCCGATCATACCTTTAAAGTTTTATCGCGTATGCACGCGTTTAAATATTGTCCCTCACATAAAACATGTTCAAACTAAAATTCTAAAAGTATTTCTAGTACCCTCAACAAAGCAAAAATATTTATTGAATTACAAAGCTCTACATATTTTATATCATTCACTTGTTTCGCCGTATCTGAATTACTGCGTAGAAGTTTGAGGCAACATTTACAAATCCTCACTTCGACCATTACCTTTATGATACCTTGTCAGTATTCATGACAGCCAATTAAGCAGTGTCTTTACTATAACATTGATTAGCAATTTTAATGTGTATTCTTTATTCTATACAACATATAGCCTATTGAAATGATGTAGTTAACTAAGGTGCAGCAATACAAATTCTATGGAAAAGAAGAGACTTACATGATTAATTATAACATTTATTAAAATAAGGGATTACTTTTATCAATCAGCAACTCCGTCACTACATAAACGGAAAGTTCACCCCTTAAAAGTCAAAATTCAGCCAAAAGAGGGGCACCTATTCTCGTTTTGAGCTTCTCACAAACCTTCATGCGCTGCGTCTCCTGGAACTCACCGTGGAAGAATATGAAGAGCTATTGTGGAATACTTTCGAGCAAAACTGCCGACAAAGATGTTCAGATGGTTCTCGCAGGATGCTAAGGTGACACTCCATGTGGTCCGGCTGCTGATGGTCTATTTCAGAGAGCCCACGGATGGGCTTGTCCTTCTTGCAGACGTAAGTTTGTTCCTCTTCTTTCTTAAATTTTTATTGCATTGAATAATATTCTCACAACATGTATATATTTTCTGTACCTTATAGTCATCTTCCATAGGCTGACATCGAGAAGACCCTCACCCTCCCCATGATCTAATAACACTGCTTGGTATTTGGTGAATTTGTGCATTTGCATCAGATGAGCCGAAGTTATAGTCATCCCAGCAAAGCATGAATGTTAACCCGATTAGAGATATTTTCAAGATGCTTTCTGAAATAACTCTAATTTCATATTTCAGATGGGACAGAGCGTGTAACTGTGACGCTGTAATTTCAGTGTACTACAGTACCAAGAGGAGGCTGCCAGCACACTTGAATTCATTCAAAAGTAAGCCTCTTCTTCTCCAATTGACCTATTCACAGCAGTCATTTTGACATTAAATTGTATGGTCAACTCTCTCGTGGTGCTGTAATGACATAAATTGAAATGAAATTAACGATAGAAGGTTCACTTCTTCTATAAACAACAACCCTCTTTTGCCTTATTCTGCCTTACAGAAACCTGGTTACAGCAGGATGAATATGTTAGTTTAAATGAGTCAACACCCCCGAGTCACACTAACTGTCAGAATGCTCGTAGCACGGGCCGAGGGGGAGGATTAGCAGCAATCTTCCATTCCAGCTTATTAATTAATCAAAAACCCAGACAGAGCTTTAATTCATTTGAAAGCTTGACTCTTAGTCTTGTCCATCCAAATTGGAAGTCCCAAAAACCAGTTTTATTTGTTATTATCTATCATCCACCTGGTCGTTACTGTGAGTTTCTCTGTGAATTTTCAGACCTTTTGTCTGACTTAGTGCTTAGCTCAGATAAGATAATTATAGTGGGCGATTTTAACATCCACACAGATGCTGAGAATGACAGCCTCAACACTGCATTTAATCTATTATTAGACTCTATTGGCTTTGCTCAAAATGTAAATGAGTCCACCCACCACTTTAATCATATCTTAGATCTTGTTCTGACTTATGGTATGGAAATTGAAGACTTAACAGTATTCCCTGAAAACTCCCTTCTGTCTGATCATTTCTTAATAACATTTACATTTACTCTGATGGACTACCCAGCAGTGGGGAATAAGTTTCATTACACTAGAAGTCTTTCAGAAAGCGCTGTAACTAGGTTTAAGGATATGATTCCTTCTTTATGTTCTCTAATGCCATATACCAACACAGTGCAGAGTAGCTACCTAAACTCTGTAAGTGAGATAGAGTATCTCGTCAATAGTTTTACATCCTCATTGAAGACAACTTTGGATGCTGTAGCTCCTCTGAAAAAGAGAGCTTTAAATCAGAAGTGCCTGACTCCGTGGTATAACTCATAAACTTGTAGCTTAAAGCAGATAACCCGTAAGTTGGAGAGGAAATGGCGTCTCACTAATTTAGAAGATCTTCACTTAGCCTGGAAAAAGAGTCTGTTGCTCTATTAAAAAAAGCCCTCCGTAAAGCTAGGACATCTTACTACTCATCACTAATTGAAGAAAATAAGAACAACCCCAGGTTTCTTTTCAGCACTGTAGCCAGGCTGACAAAGAGTCAGAGCTCTATTGAGCCGAGTATTCCTTTAACTTTAACTAGTAATGACTTCATGACTTTCTTTGCTAATAAAATTTTAACTATTAGAGAAAAAATTACTCATAACCATCCCAAAGACGTATCGTTATCTTTGGCTGCTTTCAGTGATGCCGGTATTTGGTTAGACTCTTTCTCTCAGATTGTTCTGTCTGAGTTATTTTCATTAGTTACTTCATCCAAACCATCAACATGTCTATTAGACCCCATTCCTACCAGGCTGCTCAAGGAAGCCCTACCATTATTTAATGCTTCGATCTTAAATATGATCAATCTATCTTTATTAGTTGGCTATGTACCACAGGCTTTTAAGGTGGCAGTAATTAAACCATTACTTAAAAAGCCATCACTTGACCCAGCTATCTTAGCTAATTATAGGCCAATCTCCAACCTTCCTTTTCTCTCAAAAATTCTTGAAAGGGTAGTTGTAAAACAGCTAACTGATCATCTTCAGAGGAATGGTCTATTTGAAGAGTTTCAGTCAGGTTTTAGAATTCATCATAGTACAGAAACAGCATTAGTGAAGGTTACAAATGATCTTCTTATGGCCTCAGACAATGGACTCATCTCTGTGCTTGTTCTGTTAGACCTCAGTGCTGCTTTTGATACTGTTGACCATAAAATTTTATTACAGAGATTAGAGCATGCCATAGGTATTAAAGGCACTACGCTGCGGTGGTTTGAATCATATTTATCTAATAGATAACAATTTGTTCATGTAAATGAGGAATCTTCTTCACAGACTAAGGTTAATTATGGAGTTCCACAAGGTTCTGTGCTAGGACCCATTTTATTCACTTTATACATGCTTCCCTTAGGCAGTATTATTAGACGGCATTGCTTAAATTTTCATTGTTACGCAGATGATACCCAGCTTTATCTATCCATGAAGCCAGAGGACACACACCAATTAGCTAAACTGCAGGATTGTCTTACAGACATAAGGACATGGATGACCTCTAATTTCCTGCTTTTAAACTCAGATAAAACTGAAGTTATTGTACTTGGCCCCACAAATCATAGAAACATGGTGTCTAACCAGATCCTTACTCTGGATGGCATTACCCTGACCTCTAGTAATACTGTGAGAAATCTTGGAGTCATTTTTGATCAGGATATGTCATTCAAAGTGCATATTAAACAAATATGTAAGACTGCTTTTTTGCATTTACACAATATCTCTAAAATTAGAAAGGTCTTGTCTCAGAGTGATGCTGAAAAACTAATTCATGCATTTATTTCCTCTAGGCTGGACTATTGTAATTCATTATTATCAGGTTGTCCTAAAAGTTCCTTGAAAAGCCTTCAGTTAATTCAAAATGCTGCAGCTAGAGTACTGACGGGGACTAGAAGGAGAGAGCATATCTCACCCATATTGGCCTCTCTTCATTGGCTTCCTGTTAATTCTAGAATAGAATTTAAAATTCTTCTTCTTACTTATAAGGTTTTGAATAATCAGGTCCCATCTTATCTTAGGGACCTCGTAGTACCATATCACCCCAATAGAGCGCTTCGCTCTCAGACTGCAGGCTTACTTGTAGTTCCTAGGGTTTTTAAGAGTAGAATGGGAGGCAGAGCCTTCAGCTTTCAGGCTCCTCTCCTGTGGAACCAGCTCCCAATTCGGATCAGGGAGACAGACACCCTCTCTACTTTTAAGATTAGGCTTAAAACTTTCCTTTTTGCTAAAGCTTATAGTTAGGGCTGGATCAGGTGACCCTGAACCATCCCTTAGTTATGCTGCTATAGACTTAGACTGCTGGGGGGTTCCCATGATGCACTGAGTGTTTCTTTCTCCTTTTGCTCTGTATGCACCACTCTGCATTTAATCATTAGTGATCGATCTCTGCTCCCCTCCACAGCATGTCTTTCTCCTGGTTCTCTCCCTCAGCCCCAACCAGTCCCAGCAGAAGACTGCCCCTCCCTGAGCCTGGTTCTGCTGGAGGTTTCTTCTTGTTAAAAGGGAGTTTTTCCTTCCCACTGTCGCCAAGTGCTTGCTCACAGGGGGTTGTTTTGACCGTTGGGGTTTTTACGTAATTATTGTATGGCCTTGCCTTACAATATAAAGCGCCTTGGGGCAACTGTTTGTTGTGATTTGGCGCTATATAAATAAAATTGATTAAAATTGATTGATTGATTGATAGAAATGTGAAAAATATGAGTATGTACATATGTATGTACGGATATATTTAAATCTCTTTGGTGTTAAAGATATGTAGATGTTTTGTTCATGTGGTTTCTGACATGTCTGGAATAAGACAGGCTGAAGCTGGGAAAACTAATTCTCCTGTGAGTAGCGTTTTATTCTTTTAGTGCAACTATTAAAAGGTCCACTATTTCTGTATTATCCGTCATGACTTTGCTATCCATCCACTTTCACGGCAAGTGATTTAAGTAATCTTTTGATAGAAATGCTTCTGTTTTTTTTAAAAAAAAGATCCTCGGCGGTAAACATTTTTTAAATGATGTTTTTTGTTAGATATAGAGCCCCACGGTGAGAAAAGTTTATTCTGATGGAGCAGAAGAATTCGGCCTGACAAATTAACCCCAGAGGATCATTTAGACGACACGACGCGCCAGGGACAGACTCTCCTTTATGACGTAAGAAAATCAGCTCCTAACTTTTTAAAGTGTAAATATTTCATTAATAAGTATGGTCTGTGTTACAGTTTGTGGATATTCTGTTAGGAGTTTATTTAACGCTGTTTAATCAAGTTTTTTTTTCCCCAGACACAGCAGCAGAGATAGTAAACCCTCTGAAATCTCATTTATATTAAAAATACAGGTTAATAACGCGGAGCTGGTGTGTTCTAACCGACGGAGGTCTGTCGAACCGTCAACAGGGCGCCGCGGGGACGGACTCGTGTTACACGGTAAGAAGAAAAAAATCACATCATGACGTTTTTTTTTTAAAGTGTAGGCTAAATATTTAATAAGTCGCATCTTTTCTTTCAGTTTGTGGCGAGACGTGACCGTCGCTCCTGCAAGATGCCCGGAGGTTCGAGGATATTTTGGACTGGTATTAATGAATGTTTTTGACAGAGAATAATTGCGATGCATAAAAAGTTTATTCTGGTTTAACGAGAAGAAGAAGACAAATGAAGCCCAGAGGGTTATTAGATGACACGGGGAGCCGGAGAGAGAGTCGCCTTCATGAGGTAAGAAAAAAAGAAAAACAGTGATTTAGTAATATGACTAAAGTTTTTAAAGGTCCATAAAGTAAGAAAAAAAAGATATTGGCTATATAATGTCAGACGATTCCCCACTCAGCCAAAAATTTATGCAAACAGTCAGCATCAGCTCGAAAAGTAGAAGTTTTTGTGGAACTTTTCACAACCAAATAAGCGTTTAAAGCGTAAAACCCTCCGCCAGTTAGATTTCTCAATAAATGACCACCGACTGTTTCTATCAAAGATACGGCGTGTGAATTGTAAAAATTACAGCTTCTGTGTGTTTTCAGTGGAACTTCTGCAAAACAACCGCATTTAAATCTTTATCCACGTTAAAACGACTTGAGATTTATAATTATACGCTCTGAACAAATGCACCGATTCTACATGACACACTTTCCTCTTGTCACACTGACAGCAGTGTGTCGGCTCACAGACTGTTAATGTTTTTTGACAGAATTGGTCGGAAATGTGCAACTTTCAAGTGCCTGGTGCAGCTTTTTACAAATCATAAAACAGCGGAGTAACAACAGTGAGTTTTAACATTAGAACTCTTACCCTCCTGATGTTGGTCAACTCGTGTATTTCAGATTCATTTTAATAAATGTTCACCTTTCTGTAGCAGTTGTTAGCTAAACTAGTTTGTTCATAATTACAAGCGGTTTTTAAAAACACGTTGTACAATTTTTACTGCGGATTATTCGCTGTTTAGGGTATTTCTACATGCCTTACACTGTAAAAAATAATAAGTTGACTTTACTAAAAATGAAAATAATCAAAAAATGCAAACTTGCTGCCTTACAAAGTAATTTATGTTGTCTTGAAGCAGATTTGATTACCTTAATTATTGCGAGTGTGCAGTACTCAAATACACTTAAAATCTAGATTACAGTAACTTGTTTATTTTGCTGTACTGAAAAAATTAAATTACAGTAATGTATTTACTGTGAGCATCCAGCAAGTGACGGCTTAATTCTCAAAATAGTTTTGTTCATTCATCATATTCAGGTCAACTTAATTTTCTTGAAGCTACAGCTTGAAAACTGAGTCTGGTTAACTTAATTCGTTTGTATGTTAGGATGCATTTACAGTGTACAGAGAGAGTGCGGCTCAAACCAAAGTCAAATTCCATGTATTCTGTGGATACTTGGCCATTAAAAGCTGTTCTGATTCAGATAAACCAGAAAATGCTGATGAACCCGGTTTTATTTGAAACTTCAAAGTTGTTGCTTCAGTTCTCCGTCATTCAGTTATCTGTGATTTTCAGGGAACACTTGACATAAAATGCTGACGGCTGATTTTCATATTAAAACAATAGATGTCTCCCTTTTGGAAAGTCTCCCAAGAAATCTGATCAGAGAATCTTGATGTCTTCAGGGTGTATTAAAAACTAACCAGGAGAAAGCTGCTTTCAAGAACAGTTTCAGTTATTTATTAACCCACTTCAGATGTTTCTTGGTCAGAATGAGGTGGTAAAGCAGGAACCTGCAGCAATACAAGTGAGCAAAGAAAATGTTTAGATTTAGGACTTAACATCCAAGCTGCTGACATGTGAACGTTACCGTGAAGTGTTGAGATAAGGATTTGATGTTTGAATCCCAAAATGTGTAAAATATAATAAGCTGACTTTACAAAAAAAATATGCGAACTTGTTGCCTTAAAAAAGTGGCTTTGAGCAGACTTGAGTTTATTATACGCAGCTGGAGACATAATAATCATCTATCAGCTAATTTACCGCGACAGCCTGATGGTTACCCTTTAATAAACATGAACATATGCTTTTTTCTTCAGGTAACTGGAACAAATACCTTTTTTCTTAACATATGCTGTGTTTAATAAACATGAACAATTGCTTTTTTCTCTCTGTGTGTGACTTTAATGAATGTAATAAACCACATATTCTAAACCTTATACAGCCTGTGTTCTTTCCTATAATATTGTTGAAAAGGGTAAATTGTTTTTCAAACGAGGTTTTTGTGAAAAACACTTACTGGCACCTTTTGCTCTAAAAATACCATCTGGCCTGACACCCAGCCACCCTGCCGGGAGTGACGGAGAAGAAACTTTGTTTTTTCCGTCTTCATCACCTCGGGGCGGCATCTCCGATCAGCAGGTGTCCTGTAGTCCCTGATCGACCGGGTCATATCTTAAAAGAAACTGCATCTATCGTGACTAAGAACAAGCTTTGTTTTTCCGTCTTCAAACAAGCCCAGCGAACGACCCCGTCATCAGGAAATCGGGTGTAATAAATATTTGACCGTCTTGCTGCAAAGACTTACAGCCGTTACAGCCGAGAGACGGTTATTTTTAACCCTTCTTTAATTTAAGAATTAAAAAACAGAAAAGGAGACGCATTAATTTAAGAATTAAAAAATATTAAAGGGGTATTAAAATATTCGTGTTTAATCAGTAAATTGAAGAAAACCTCCCATAATTGTGTAAAAGATACGGGTATTTTTTTAATCCTTCTTTAATTGAGGCATTAAAACCATAAAAGGACGCGCTTTAATTTAAGAATAAAAAAAATATTAAAGGGGTATTAAAATATTCGTGTTTAATCAGTAAATTGAAGAAAACCTCCCATAATTGTGCAAAAGATACGGGTATTTTTTTAATCCTTCTTTAATTGAGGCATTAAAACCATAAAAGGACACGCTTTAATTTAAGAATTAAAAAAATATTAAAGGGGTATTAAAATATTCGTGTTTAATCAGTAAATTGAAGAAAACCTCCCATAATTGTGTAAAAGATACAGGTATTTTTTTAATCTTTCTTTAATTGAGGCATTAAAACCATAAAAGGACGCGCTTTAATTTAAGAATTAAAAAATATTAAAGGGGTATTAAAATATTCGTGTTTAATCAGTAAATTGAAGAAAACCTCCCATAATTGTGTAAAAGATACAGGTATTTTTTTAATCTTTCTTTAATTGAGGCATTAAAACCATAAAAGGACACGCTTTAATTTAAGAATTAAAAAAATATTAAAGGGGTATTAAAATATTCGTGTTTAATCAGTAAATTGAAGAAAACCTCCCATAATTGTGTAAAAGATACAGGTATTTTTTTAATCTTTCTTTAATTGAGGCATTAAAACCATAAAAGGACGCGCTTTAATTTAAGAATTAAAAAAATATTAAAGGGGTATTAAATATTAGACACTGATTTATGTTTAATTATTTCAGAATTAGTTAATTCTTTAATACATTAAAAAAGATCTAGGTATTTTTTTAATCGTTCTTTAATTCATGAAATAAAATGACATTAAAATATTAGACCCGGGTGGGAGGGGAGGTAGGGCTTGGAGGCGGAGCTTGGGGCGGGGTTAGGGGAGGTGCTAGGGGCGGGGTTAGGGGTGGAGCTTGGGGCAGGGTTAGGGGGAGGAGCCAGGGGCAGGGCTTGGAGGTGGGACTAGGGGAGGGGCTAGAGGCGGGGCTTAGGGGCGGGACATAGTGACATAATCAATTGTGATTGGCTGTGATGTCATAAGGGGGAGGGCTTAGGGGCGGGGCTTAGGGGCGGGACATAGTGACGTAATCAATTCTGATTGGCTGTGATGTCATGAGGGGGCGGGGCTTACTGACGTAGTCGATTCTGATTAGCTGACAGGGCCATAAATCAGTTTTTGACATAAGGTCTCTCAGTATTCTCTCTCCCGGTCTTCTGCTCTGTCAGTGGCCCCCACCAAACCTGTATCAGTTTAAAAACAGACACCACTTTCTTCTCTTCCTGCACACAGCAAGAACTTGTGTAGAAGAGAGATAACGTGGGACAGACAGTCAGTCAGAGACAGCCTGACCTGGTGTGAGAATGCCCACGTGTGCCACCAATATGAGGCTGAAATTTCCCATCGTGGCCTTGGTTCTGGAGATTATCACCATAATTCTGTTTGCTTTCTTTGTCGTCTACGATGACGGAAAGGGACATGGACATGGACACTCAAATGAGACTCATCCTGAAGAGAATCCTATGACCCTTTACCCCAGTAAGTGCATGCGTCATAATAATAATAACACTATTGCTACTTATATATATATATATATATATATATATATATATATATATATATATATATATATATATATATATATATATATATATATATATATATATATATATATATATATATATATATATATTATTTGTTCAGTGTTTTCCTAACAATTTTTAAAATACTTTACATCATCATTACAAAAGAAGACATAACGCATACAAAATTAATAAGACAATCAGTAGAGCTAAAATAAAAACTATTATGAGAAGAAAAGAATTAAAACATTATAAAATAAAATATTGTCATGGGTATATGCTTACACGACCACTATAATAAATGAAACTTAAAATATTCCAAATGTTTTTGAAGTTGGATGCCTGGGTTTTTAATTATTAAGAGATTAGAAAAATGTCAAAATAAAAAGGCACAAAATTTTGGCAAAAAATGCAAAAAATCTTTACCAAACATTGAAAGAAAGAAAGAATATTAATCAAGTCAGATTTGGTTTGCCCACCTTTAAAGGGGTCATATTTGCAGGCTCTGGAAAACCCCCAGATAGATAGATAGATAGATATGTTATCTAATCAATTAAAAAAGTTTTGTTTTCCAAATAGACCTGCTTTCCAGCTGTTGAAGACCTTCTAGATGGTAGTGGATACCTGGATGATGGAAATTAGGAGCAGGTGTGGTTACACTTGCCTGGCACTGAATGGAAATGTCTGGGCTTATTGCAGGGAAAAATATTATCATCACATGCATTAAGGAAATTATTGTTGTGGGCTGGGGTGTTTGGCTGGCTTGGTTTTTGTTTTCTGTTTCTCCCACCAGGTGGTATGCATTCAGGACTGAGTGGCTGAGCATTAGGACCTCACCCTGAACACCTGAGGCTTGTTTTCACATGCAGGTCATCAGGACTCACAGCTGTGGTGTATTTTGTCTTAATCAGAGATTGCTGCATTTAAACCTTGAATGCACAGTGTGTGATTGCCAGAGACTTGACCTTGTGAGCAGACGTGTGAGATCGACGTCAGGAGAACAATCTCACCATCACGGACGCAGAGACCGCTCCAGGTTTGACGCCACAGTCTGTGAAGGAGGATTGGGTGAGGTCTCACGCTCTTCAGCACACTTCCTGAGGTAATTTGGTTTTGGTGACTTTTATGAAGTAATGACAGTGGATTTGGTGTCCCTCACACCTTGTGTTATTGAGCTGTCATGTTATGCTAATTGTCTAATCAGCTTCTGCTGCAGTGGAGATTTGAACTGAGTTGTTCCGTGCCTGCAAGGTGAGAAGCTGATGTATAGATTTAAGCCAGGAAGTGTTTGCTGATTGCGTGCACCTTTGAGTTGTGTCTCTCTGTGTGGAGTTGGACTCACCTCCATGTTTTCTTTCTTCACAGACTCAGTTTGTCGCGGCCACCTGGGGGGTGTCGGCGGGGTCCCTGGGTCTGAACTGCTGTGGCTCCGGACCATTTGCGCTGTTGAGAGCGCGCCGTGTTTCCACCTCACCAGACCGCGGACTTTTTAGTTGTTTAGCACGTCACTCACTGTTATGTTTATTAAATTCTGTTATCCTTTGAACCGTGCTCTGCTTATTTTATGCTGGGTCCTTTCAAACGCTGGGTCGGTGCTCCGACCGCGTCCGAAACATAACAATTATGAGTACATCTGGTTAAGATACATTTGGCCTGAAAACAACTTCTCAGTTTCTTTCAATTCCAAAGTCTAGGTGTGTGGTAGCTACCACTGCTCATTCTCATCTCATCTTCAACTGCTTATCCGGGATCGGGTCGTGGGGGCAACAGCTCCAGCAGGGGATCCCAAATTTCATTTTCCAAGGCCACATTCACCACCTCAGACTGGGGGATACCGAGGTGTTCCCAGGCCAGTGTGGAGCTATAATCTCTCCACCTAGTCCTGGGTCTTCCCAGGGTTCTCCTCCCAGATGGACGTGCCTGGAACACCTCCCTAGGTAGGTGCCCAGGGGGCATCCTTACGAGATGCCCAAACCACCTCAGCTGGCTCCTTTCACCCCGAAGGAGCAGCAGCTCTACTCCAAGCTCCTCACGGATGACTGAGCTTCTCACCTTATCTCTAAAGGAGACACCAGCCACCTTCTTTGTTAAATGGCACAAAGCGCCATGACCAGAAGACAGAGGTAGCATGAGCAAGAAAGATAGTTGCTGATCAATCACGACACCGAGGTTTCTTGCTACTCTGGTTGCAGTGAGAGATAGAGAATCAATTTGTATGTTGGTATTGTGATGTATATAATGTTTGGCTAGGAAGACCAGCAGTTCAGCCTTAGAGAGATTTAGCTGAAGTTGATGTTCCTTCATCCATGAGAATATATCTGAGAGGCAATCTGAGATTCATGACAAGGGAGGAATGACAGATACAGTTGGTTATCATCTGCATAGCAGTGATATGAGAAGCCACGTGAGCAGGTATTTGGACCCAGGGAGGTAGTGTTTATGACAAAGACAAGGGGACCTAGTACCGAGCCTTGGGGCATCCCAGTGGAGAGGCAGTGAGATGTGGATGACTGTCCTGCCCATGATAGATTAAATGGCCGGCCAGTGATGTAGAATTCAAACCAAGAATGCACATTGCCTAATAGGCCAATGTTTGTCAGTATAGAGCGAAGTATGCTGTGGCTAACTGTATTGAAAGCAGCTGATAACTCAAGCAGAGTAAGAACCGAAGACTGAGCTGCTGCTGCAGTTTTTGGTTTCTGCTACAGACAACAGAGCTGTTTCAGTGGAATGACCACTTTTAAAACCTGACTGACTGGAATCAAGAACGTCATTTGGTGAGAGGAAATCTGCACCCTGCTTGAAAATCACCCATTTGGTAACTTTAGAATAGACAGGAATGAGAGAAGAGAAACGAAATGGCCGATAGTTCTCAACTATCTGATTTTGACATTATAGAAGGCAGTCTTTGCAGCAGAGATGCTAGATGAGAATGGTGACAATAGTGGTTGTGAGATCAGTGGGCTCTAGCCAGGTTGTTTTTTTTTTTTTTTTTTTCTGTGGGTTGGGCTGGATTTAAGCGGGATTTGCAGAGGTCTGAACATAACTGTGGCTAGAATCCGGCTAGCTCAGGAATGATGTCATGCTTCCTCACTACATGTGTTCGCCAATAGCATCCTGTCCATTGTGGCGGCGTTCATTGCCGCTGCAATAGCAAGGCTAGCAAACAGCCTTATTTCTCTGCGGCACCTTCTCACCAACAAAATCAGCTGAGTGCATTTTTCTTCATGTGACACCCACACTAATATATCCAGATCCACACACACACACACACACACACACACACACACACACACACACACACACACACACACACACACACACACACACACACACACACACACACACACACACTCTAGCACTCTCACATCCAGACACAACTCTTTCGACTTGAGTTTGGACCCATGTGTAGGATGATCCAGATTTGAAAAACGGGTCTGAATGCTATCTGCTTAGAAAGCTATCTGTTTTTAATGTGCTGCATTTTCAAAGTGAAAACAAATGGCTACATTATGTAAATTAAATATAAACATGTTCAAAAGTGGTCATATTGTGTGTTTAAATGTGGCACAAATTTCATAGATAATTATGCATATATTATTATATAGACATACTTCCCAGTTTAATATTTTGCCCATTATAATGTGGAACTGATTAAATGGTGCGGGTCAAATAGAGGTCAAACTGTGTCTCATTGAGGTAATTCTGGCAACCTTTGAGCTCATTATGAAATGAGAAATTGAAGCTCATTATTTTGCAGCCTCTGTGCGGATATAGAGTGCAACCTGAAAGTATTTTTCCCACATTTTGCTATGTTACAGCCTTATGCCATGAATGAAGTAAATTATTTTTTTCCCATAATGACAACATGAAAAAAGTTTTGTTTTTTTTTAATTTTTGCAAATTTAGGAATATCACATATGAGTATTCACACCCTTTGCTCAATACTTTGTTGATGCATCTTGACTATTGTAATTCATTATTATCAGGTTGTCCTAAAAGTTCCCTGAAAAGCTTAAACTAGGTTTAAGGATATGATTCTTTCTTTATGTTCTCTAATGCCATATACCAACACAGTGCAGAGTAGCTACCTAAACTCTGTAAGTGAGATAGAGTATCTCGTCAATAGTTTTACATCCTCATTGAAGACAACTTTGGATGCTGTAGCTCCTCTAAAAAAGAGAGCTTTAAATCAGAAGTGCCTGACTCCGTGGTATAACTCACAAACTCGTAGCTTAAAGCAGATAACCCGTAAGTTGGAGAGGAAATGGCGTCTCGCTAATTTAGAAGATCTTCACTTAGCCTGGAAAAAGAGTCTGTTGCTCTATAAAAAAGCCCTCCGTGAAGCTAGGACATCTTTCTACTCATCACTAATTGAAGAAAATAAGAACAACCCCAGGTTTCTTTTCAGCACTGTAGCCAGGCTGACAAAGAGTCAGAGCTCTATTGAGCTGAGTATTCCATTAACTTTAACTAGTAATGACTTCATGACTTTCTTTGCTAACAAAATTTTAACTATTAGAGACAAAATTACTCATAACCATCCCAAAGACGTATCGTTATCTTTGGCTGCTTTCAGTGATGCCGGTATTTGGTTAGACTCTTTCTCTCAGATTGTTCTATCTGAGTTATTTTCATTAGTTACTTCATCCAAACCATCAACATGTTTATTAGACCCCATTCCTACCAGGCTGCTCAAGGAAGCCCTACCATTATTTAATGCTTCGATCTTAAATATGATCAATCTATCTTTGTTAGTTGGCTATGTACCACAGGCTTTTAAGGTGGCAGTAATTAAACCATTACTTAAAAAGCCATCACTTGACCCAGCTATCTTAGCTAATTATAGGCCAATCTCCAACCTTCCTTTTCTCTCAAAAATTCTTGAAAGGGTAGTTGTAAAACAGCTAACTGATCATCTGCAGAGGAATGGTCTATTTGAAGAGTTTCAGTCAGGTTTTAGAATTCATCATAGTACAGAAACAGCATTAGTGAAGGTTACAAATGATCTTCTTATGGCCTCGGACAGTGGACTCATCTCTGTGCTTGTTCTGTTAGACCTCAGTGCTGCTTTTGATACTGTTGACCATAAAATTTTATTACAGAGATTAGAGCATGCCATAGGTATTAAAGGCACTGCGCTGCGGTGGTTTGAATCATATTTGTCTAATAGATTACAATTTGTTCATGTAAATGGGGAATCTTCTTCACAGACTAAAGTTAATTATGGAGTTCCACAAGGTTCTGTGCTAGGACCAATTTTATTCACTTTATACATGCTTCCCTTAGGCAGTATTATTAGACGGTATTGCTTAAATTTTCATTGTTACGCAGATGATACCCAGCTTTATCTATCCATGAAGCCAGAGGACACACACCAATTAGCTAAACTGCAGGATTGTCTTACAGACATAAAGACATGGATGACCTCTAATTTCCTGCTTTTAAACTCAGATAAAACTGAAGTTATTGTACTTGGCCCCACAAATCTTAGAAACATGGTGTCTAACCAGATCCTTACTCTGGATGGCATTACCCTGACCTCTAGTAATACTGTGAGAAATCTTGGAGTCATTTTTGATCAGAATATGTCATTCAAAGCGCATATTAAACAAATATGTAGGACTGCTTTTTTGCATTTACGCAATATCTCTAAAATTAGAAAGGTCTTGTCTCAGAGTGATGCTGAAAAACTAATTCATGCATTTATTTCCTCTAGGCTGGACTATTGTAATTCATTATTATCAGGTTGTCCTAAAAGTTCCCTAAAAAGCCTTCAGTTAATTCAAAATGCTGCAGCTAGAGTACTAACGGGGACTAGAAGGAGAGAGCATATCTCACCCATATTGGCCTCTCTTCATTGGCTTCCTGTTAATTCTAGAATAGAATTTAAAATTCTTCTTCTTACTTATAAGGTTTTGAATAATCAGGTCCCATCTTATCTTAGGGACCTCGTAGTACCATATCACCCCAATAGAGCGCTTCGCTCTCAGACTGCAGGCTTACTTGTAGTTCCTAGGGTTTGTAAGAGTAGAATGGGAGGCAGAGCCTTCAGCTTTCAGGCTCCTCTCCTGTGGAACCAGCTCCCAATTCAGATCAGGGAGACAGACACCCTCTCTACTTTTAAGATTAGGCTTAAAACTTTCCTTTTTGCTAAAGCTTATAGTTAGGGCTGGATCAGGTGACCCTGAACCATCCCTTAGTTATGCTGCTATAGACTTAGACTGCTGGGGGGTTCCCATGATGCACTGAGTGTTTCTTTCTCTTTTTGCTCTGTATGCACCACTCTGCATTTAATCATTAGTGATTGATCTCTGCTCCCCTCCACAGCATGTCTTTTTCCTGGTTCTCTCCCTCAGCCCCAACCAGTCCCAGCAGAAGACTGCCCCTCCCTGAGCCTGGTTCTGCTGGAGGTTTCTTCCTGTTAAAAGGGAGTTTTTCCTTCCCACTGTTGCCAAGTGCTTGCTCACAGGGGGTCGTTTTGACCGTTGGGGTTTTTCCGTAATTATTGTATGGCTTTGCCTTACAATATAAAGCGCCTTGGGGCAACTGTTTGTTGTGATTTGGCGCTATATAAATAAAATTGATTTGAGTCTTCTTCAATATGATGCCAGAAGCTTGGTGCTCCTATCTTTGGGCAGTTTTGTTCATTCCTCTTTGCAGCACTTCTCAAGCTCCATCAGGTTGGATGGGGAGCGTCGGTGCACAGCCATTTTCAGATCTCTCCAGAGATGTTCAATCAGATTCAGGTCTGGGCTCTGGCTGGACCACTCAAGGACATTCACAGAGGTGTCCTGAAGCCACTCCTTTGATATCTTGGCTGTGTGCTTAGGGTCATTGTCCTGCTGAAAGATGAACTGTCACCCCAGTCTGAGGTCAAGAGCGCTCTGGAGCAGGTTTTCATCCAGGATGTCTCTGTCCATTGTTGCATTCATCTTTCCCTCAATCCTGACTCGTCTCCCAGTTACTGCTGCTGAAAAACATCCCCATAGCATGATGCTGCCACCACCATGCTCCACTGTAGTGATGGTGCCTGGTTTCCTCCAAACATGACACCTGGCATTCACACCAAACAGTTCAATCTTCATCTCATCAGACCAGAGAATTTTGTTTTACATGGTCTGAGAGTCCTTTAGGTGCCTTTTGGCAAACTCCAGGTGGGCTGCCATGTCTTCCAGCTGCTTCCGTCTGGCCACTCTACCATACAGGCCTGATTGGTGGATTGCTGCAGAGATGGTTGTCCTTCTGGAAGGTTCTCCTCTCTCCACAGAGGAATGCTGGAGCTCTGACCGAGTGACCATCAGGTTCTTGGTCACCTCCTTGACTAAAGTCCTTCTCCCCTAATTGCCCAGTTTAGACAGGTGGCCAGCTCCAGAAAGAGTCCTGGTGGACCTAATCTTCTTCCATTTATGGATGATGGAGGCCACTGTGCTCACTGGGACCTTCAAAGCAGCAGAAATGTTTCTGTACCCACAGATTTGTGCCTCGAGACAATCCTGTCTCAGAGGCCTACAGACAATTCCTTTGACTACATGCTTAGTTTGTGCTCTTACATGCACTGTCAATTGTGAGACCTTATATGTAGACAGGTGTGTGCCTTTCAAAATCATGTCTCATCAACTGAATTTACCCCAGGTGGACTCCAATTAGGCTGTAGAAACATCTCAAGGATGATCACTGGAAGCTGGATCCACCTAAGCTCAATTTTGAGCTTCATGTGAATACTTATGTCCATGTGATTTCTTAGTTTTCTATTTTTAATAAATTTGCAAAAATCTAAAAAAAAAAAAAACTTTTTCACATTGTCATTATGGGGTATTGTGTGTAGAATTTTGAGGAAAAAAAGAATAACATTCATTTTGGAATAAGGCTGTAACATAACAAAATGTCTAAATGTGAAACGCTGTGAATACTTTCCGGATGCACTGTATTTTCCACAAGAGAAGTCCTTCCTGCATTTGGCAACCAGAAGTTGCACTTTCTGATTGGTCAATAAAGGTTGCTATGTAATATAAACAGGCTCTCCAATCACAGCCACAGAAGTGAGTAATTCAGAGTTGTCATTGATGTTTTGATGGCTTCCTTTTAACCCTATTAGGGTGTGGTATAAAGATAAAATAAAAAAAATTTAGGGACCTATCTTGACAATCTGTCTCATACAGGCAAAAGCGCATAGCACAAGTGCATTTTGGGGGTGTTCATCTTCACTTTTCTATTTACAGAGTGCATAATCTGCGCATTAAATAGTGTGCAGGGTGTAAAGGTGTTGCATTTAGTCACTTAATTAGTCATGGTCGTCTTTGGGGCATAAAATGAAATACGCCACTTAGTGTCATCTGTCATTGCCATTCAGTCATGTACCACAGCTCCATGAGGCAAAATTACAAGTTCATGTTGAATATTCTCTCTCCCCTGACTTCAAAAGTTCAGACTTAATAAACTGCAAAAGAAACAGCAGAACATGAAGAACATCAGAGATGTTTCCCAAAATCTTGTCCATAAACAAGTTCAGTTTCCAGCTAACAAGTCATGACAGACAACACAGCCACTGTGAAAGTTATTCATTCTTAACTGCTCACATAATCTATTAAAAACAGACAGTAAAGAAAAGCTACATCAGTGAAATTATAGCAAATGCCTAATCTCTATTTGGATGGAAGTCTTCCTTCTGATGTATTCTTGGAAGGAATGTCAAATCAAAACAGTAGCAGGTGTGACTTCTGTACTTTTCTTTCCAGTGTTCCAGGATGTTCACGTAATGATCTTCATTGGCTTTGGCTTCCTGATGACCTTCCTGAAGAGATATGGCTTCAGCAGCGTTGGGGTCAACTTACTCCTCGCTGCCTTCGGCCTGCAGTGGGGCCTCTTCATGCAGGGCATTTGGCACCTGGACGACGGCAAAGTCAAAGTCAACATATTCAAGTATGCGCCAGATTATCGCAATGCCCCCTTTCACAGCTATGCTTTGTGTTTTCTTGTTCCACTGTACTGCTACTGAATCCCTAACTCCTTCTTATCTTTCCTGAAGGATAATCAACGCAGACTTCAGCACTGCAACAGTCCTGATTTCTTTTGGAGCAGTTCTGGGTAAAACCAGCCCTGTGCAGCTCCTCATCATGACCATACTAGAGATCACCATCTTTTCCATTAATGAGCATTTGGTGGCCAACGTGTTAAATGTGAGTATGCCTCAAAATTGTAATCGCTTGTAATATAAAGTGAATGGTGTTGTTGAGGTTATGTCGCCCTTCTTATCCCAGGCTCATGATGTTGGAGCGTCCATGATCATTCATGCGTATGGAGCCTACTTTGGCCTGGCCGTTTCTCGAGTGTTATACCGACCAGCTTTAAGAAATGGCGACAAGAACGAGGGATCTGTTTATCATTCCGATATGTTTGCTATGATTGGTAAGAAAATCCTAAACTGTCCATAAAGAATTTCAGTCATTCCAGTAGAAGATATCAAAACCAATTGGATGTCTTGTATTGTCTTTGAAATATTTCACTACTCAAGTGGCTTCATCAGTCTAAAATAAATTAATGTACTCATTCCAGTTAAGGGGTTGTCACACTTTTATGATATTAGGGTGATTCTTAGACTACGGGCACTTACTATGTCCTTTGATCATATTGTATGAAAAACAGAAAAAAGGGGAAATTTCACACATTTATAGTTATCTTTACAATGAAAGTGTGTTAAGAAATTTGTTCTAGTAGTCTATGATGACTTTTTCACCTTTTTTCAGCATCATTATATGTAAATATTGCCGTTTTGTGCTTGTCCCACACCCAGACTTTTGATCTTCAATGATAAAAATGAATGGTAAAGAAACGTTTTTTCTAATGTTTTAAAATATCTCTGAATAAAATATCAGTAAAATAATCAAAACATAATTGGGGTATTCAATGTCATACAACTGATTTTTTTTAAACAAAATGTAGTTGTCCCACACTATTGCCGTAATTTCCACCACAACACTGTAATGTCCCTTTAAACAGTTTGTATGAAAGATTGTTTGGGTAGTTTCTATGGAGATAAACAGTGACATCAGAGCACATGTATATAGCGCCAAATCACAACAAGCAGTTGCCCCAAGGCGCTTTATATTGTAAGGTAATGGTGTGGTGGAAATTACATTTACAAGGCCAATAGTGCCCGTAGTTAAAGAATCACTCATTAAGCACAAGAAGGTTGAAGAGTTGATTTGTGGTCAATCTTGATGCAAGCTGTGTGATAGGCCAGGGCCATCTGTGGAAAGTCACCATCGCTCAGTCATCATAGTTTGGGAATGGTCCCAAGTTGCCATGAGCAACTCTGAAATTATTCTATAACTTGAGAAATGTTTGTTCTGCTACTCCCCCAAGATGCTTGGGTCATTTGCACCAAACATGCTGTGTGTGTGTGTGTGTGTAGGTTGACCCGAGAAATGCCGAGCAGGTGTTTGTTTTGTTAAAACTCAAGGTCATTGGGGTTAAAGGTCAAATTTTTGGTTTCATCTTTAAAAGTTAAAGGTAAACTTTAGAAATCCTTTTGCCATTTCCCATCCAACTTGATATGTAGATGACAGTCAACCAAACAATTGCCCTTAAATTGTCAATCTTTGGGGTAAACGGTTTTTCACTTCACTGTACAGCTAACTTGGTACACATATACAGGTGGGTTCTGGAATTGCCCATGTGAGGTGACACTTGTCAAAGGTCAATCACTAGGGGTAAGGTTGTTGTCAAAGGACAAAATTGACGTTTTTCACTCTGATTTGCACCAAACTAGGCACACATATGCTGGTAAGTTCTGGAATTGCCCAGATGAAGTCAAATTAACTAATGGTCAATCACTAAAGTCAAGGTAATTGGCATCAAAGGTCAAAACTGAAGTCTTTCACTTAAATTTACACCAAACTTGGTAAACATATGCATATGGGTTCTGGAATTGCATATATGAGGTGACACTTGCCAACACTAATTTCTATAAAACTTGGGATGTCAACGGCAGTTGACCCCAAAATTACCCACAAAGAAAAAATACTTGTCAATGTCAAGGAATTTTTCAACTTGATTTGGGGCAAATGTGGCAAACCCTTAGGTGGATTCCAAAATTACCCTGGCAAGGGCACCCAGAGGTGAATTGTTTAGATAAAGGTCAAGGTAATTTGGGTCAAATTGTTGTTGTTGTTCATACATTATTTCGATGAGGACGGAAGGGATTTTATGGAGAATAGGCCTACTTTTCTTGAGAGTACGTGTGGCTGATAAGGCCAGTCTGAGAATGGGCACTTTGGTGGCAGTGAGGACAAGGGGCATCTACTTAAAGATTGCTTTTCAAACTAGCTCCCTTGCCTGAACCGGAGTACTCCAGTTGATCTCACCCATCTGTGACTATAAGAGGTCCCTTTGTGATGGTTATGTCATGGCTGACATTGGTCTGCATATTGCATGTTCTGCCCAATATAAGTGGGATTTCATCAAGATGGTGCTGATACTTGATAATGATGATTCTGAGAGGGATGTAAAAGAATCCATTAATGTAAAACTGGGAAAACACCTTGAAAACCAGGTGGTGAACAACTAAAGGCTGCACATCTGTGGTGACTTTGGTTAACACAGAGGAAAAAAAAAAGTACTGGTAATCAAACGATGTGGAAGCTTTTTGACACACCTGTGTGAAGTTGTTTTCACTTTTGGTCTTGAGTTCACCTTTGCACTTATTAGGTCTCGTCTTGGAATTGAGAGCAATTCTACTCAATTTTGACTCTGTCTCAGACTAGAATAAGTATGCACATTAATTAAATCACCATGTTGAGTAGCACAATATTTTGTTTGTTTTGCACAGTGTTCCATGCCTGACAGATTGTGTAATTGTGCTGACTTATGCCGGAAGGTACATAATGCCCTTAAATATCACACTTTGTGAATATGAAATCCTCATACGTAGCAGTTATTACACTCTCTAATGTGAGATGTCAACAGAACTCAATGTCAATCCTAGAGACGTACCTCATACTCTCTTTTGGATGCTTCTTTTTTGAATTTTTGACCTCAAATAACGCTCAGGTTGACCTCAACTGAGCTGCTGAGCCTGTCTCCACGACAGAAATTTCAGTTTTGAATATTAACACAGGTAATGTTAAGTCTAATTAAATACATGGACTTGAAAACAGACTTGTGTTTTTTTTAGGTAAATGGACTGCATTTATATAGCGCTTCTCCATCTGCATCAGATGCTCAAAGAGCTTTACAATTATGCCTCACATTCACCCAAACACACTGATGTCAGAGTGCTGCCATGCAAGGTACTCACTACACACCGGGAGAAACTTGGGGATTAAGGACCTTGCTCAAGGTCTGGTTGGGTTTTGAACTGAGGATCCACTGGTCTGAAGCCCAACGCTGAATCACCTCCCCTAGGTGGTGATGGTATTGGACTTGACTCGTTCTTGCCTTCTTAAACATTAGGTCTCTCTCTTCTAAGTCCCTGTTGGTAAATGATATAATAATTGATCAACATATTGATTTATTCTGCCCTACAGAAACCTGGTTACAGCAGGATGAATATGTTAGTTATGAGTCAACACCCCCGAGTCACACTAACTGTCAGAATGCTCGTAGCAGGGGCCGAGGCGGAGGATTAGCAGCAATCTTCCATTCCAGCTTATTAATCAATCAAAAACCCAGACAGAGCTTTAATTCATTTGAAAGCTTGTCTCTTAGTCTTGTCCATCCAAATTGGAAGTCCCAAAAAACAGTTTTATTTGTTATTATCTATGGTCCACCTGGTCGTTACTGTGAGTTTCTCTGTGAATTTTCAGACCTTTTGTCTGACTTAGTGCTTAGCTCAGATAAGATAATTATAGTGGGCGATTTTAACATCCACACAGATGCTGAGAATGACAGCCTCAACACTGCATTTAATCTATTATTAGACTCTATTGGCTTTGCTCAAAATGTAAATGAGTCCACCCACCACTTTAATCATATCTTAGATCTTGTTCTGACTTATGGTATGGAAATAGAAGACTTAACAGTATTCCCTGAAAACTCGCTTCTGTCTGATCATTTCTTAATAACATTTACATTTACTCTGATGGACTACCCAGCAGTGGGGAATAAGTTTCATTACACTAGAAGTCTTTCAGAAAGCGCTGTAACTAGGTTTAAGGATATGATTCCTTCTTTATGTTCTCTAATGCCATATACCAACACAGTGCAGAGTAGCTACCTAAACTCTGTAAGTGAGATAGAGTATCTCGTCAGTAGTTTTACATCCTCATTGAAGACAACTTTGGATGCTGTAGCTCCTCTGAAAAAGAGAGCTTTAAATCAGAAGTGCCTGACTCCGTGGTATAACTCATAAACTCGCAGCTTAAAGCAGATAACCCGTAAGTTGGAGAGGAAATGGCATCTCACTAATTTAGAAGATCTTCACTTAGCCTGGAAAAAGAGTCTGTTGCTCTATAAAAAAGCCCTCCGTAAAGCTAGGACATCTTTCTACTCATCACTAATTGAAGAAAATAAGAACAACCCCAGGTTTCTTTTCAGCATTGTAGCCAGGCTGACAAAGAGTCAGAGCTCTATTGAGCTGAGTATTCCATTAACTTTAACTAGTAATGACTTCATGACTTTCTTTGCTAACAAAATTTTAACTATTAGAGAAAAAATTACTCATAACCATCCCAAAGACGTATCGTTATCTTTGGCTGCTTTCAGTGATGCCAGTATTTGGTTAGACTCTTTCTCTCCAATTGTTCTGAGTTATTTTCATTAGTTACTTCATCCAAACCATCAACATGTCTATTAGACCCCATTCCTACCAGGCTGCTCAAGGAAGCCCTACCATTATTTAATGCTTCGATCTTAAATATGATCAATCTATCTTTATTAGTTGGCTATGTACTACAGGCTTTTAAGGTGGCAGTAATTAAACCATTACTTAAAAAGCCATCACTTGACCCAGCTATCTTAGCTAATTATAGGCCAATCTCCAACCTTCCTTTTCTCTCAAAAATTCTTGAAAGGGTAGTTGTAAAACAGCTAACTGATCATCTGCAGAGGAATGGTCTATTTGAAGAGTTTCAGTCAGGTTTTAGAATTCATCATAGTACAGAAACAGCATTAGTGAAGGTTACAAATGATCTTCTTATGGCCTCGGACAGTGGACTCATCTCTGTGCTTGTTCTGTTAGACCTCAGTGCTGCTTTTGATACTGTTGACCATAAAATTTTATTACAGAGATTAGAGCATGCCATAGGTATTAAAGGCACTGCGCTGCGGTGGTTTGAATCATATTTGTCTAATAGATTACAATTTGTTAATGTAAATGGGGAATCTTCTTCACAGACTAAAGTTAATTATGGAGTTCCACAAGGTTCTGTGCTAGGACCAATTTTATTCACTTTATACATGCTTCCCTTAGGCAGTATTATTAGACGGTATTGCTTAAATTTTCATTGTTACGCAGATGATACCCAGATTTATCTATCCATGAAGCCAGAGGACACACACCAATTAGCTAAACTGCAGGATTGCCTTACAGACATAAAGTGTTATATGGCTGGGGGGGCCTGGCTGCCGGTTTGTTTCTGTCTTTTGGTTTTCCTCCCAGGTGGCGTGCGTTTGGGACTGAGTGGCTGTGTTGCTGAGGCTGTCAGGACCTCACCCTGATCACCTGCGACTCGTCAGGACTCACAGCTGTGGTGCATCTGGATGGATTGGAACATGTTGGCATTAAGACTGGAGTGCACAGTGTGTATTTGCCAGAGACTCGACCTTGTGACCAGACGGGTGAGAGCGTCGTCTTGGGAGCCATCTCATCAGCAGCGGATGCTGAGAACGTCCAGGTTTGATGCACAGTCTGTGAAAGAGGAGGGGGTGAGGTTTCACGCTCGTCAGCACACTTCCTGAGGTACGTTAGATTTTGTGACTAACAGTTATACAGTCAGTAAATGTGGTGTCCCTCACACCTTATTGTATTGAGCTGTTTGTTAGTCATGTATCAGCTTTCACTGCAGTGGAGTTTTGTGAACTGGATGTTCCATGCCTGCAGGTTGGGAAGCTGATCAGTAATCAAGCCAGGAAGTGTTTGCTGTTTGTACACCTTTAAGTGTTCTCTCTGTGTGTAGAGTGTGGACTCACATAATGGTTCCTTCTTTCACAGACTCGGTTGTTGCGGCCACCTGGGGGGTGTCGGCGGGGTCCTTGGGTCCGAAACAGCTTCTGGCTCCGGACCGTTAGCGCTGCTGGGAGCGCACCACGCCAGACCGCACCTTTTGTTATTATATTATCACTGTTATGTATTAAATTCAGTTAGCCTTTGAACCGTGCTCTGCTTATTTCATACTGGGTCCTTCAAACGCTGGTCGGTTCTCCGAGCTGCGTCCGACACATAACATAAAGACATGGATGACCTCTAATTTCCTGCTTTCAAACTCAGATAAAACTGAAGTTATTGTACTTGGCCCCACAAATCTTAGAAACATGGTGTCTAATCAGATCCTTACTCTGGATGGCATTACTCTGACCTCTAGTAATACTGTGAGAAATCTTGGAGTCATTTTTGATCAGGATATGTCATTCAAAGCGCATATTAAACAAATATGTAGGACTGCTTTTTTGCATTTACGCAATATCTCTAAAATTAGAAAGGTCTTGTCTCAGAGTGATGCTGAAAAACTAATTCATGCATTTATTTCCTCTAGGCTGGACTATTGTAATTCATTATCAGGTTGTCCTAAAAGTTCCCTAAAAAGCCTTCAGTTAATTCAAAATGCTGCAGCTAGAGTACTAACGGGGACTAGAAGGAGAGAGCATATCTCACCCATATTGGCCTCTCTTCATTGGCTTCCTGTTAATTCTAGAATAGAATTTAAAATTCTTCTTCTTACTTATAAGGTTTTGAATAATCAGGTCCCATCTTATCTTAGGGACCTCGTAGTACCATATCACCCCAATAGAGCGCTTCGCTCTCAGACTGCAAGCTTATTTGTAGTTCCTAGGGTTTGTAAGAGTAGAATGGGAGGCAGAACCTTCAGCTTTCAGGCTCCTCTCCTGTGGAACCAGCTCCCAATTCAGATCAGGGAGACAGACACCCTCTCTACTTTTAAGATTAGGCTTAAAACTTTCCTTTTTGCTAAAGCTTATAGTTAGGGCTGGATCAGGTGACCCTGAACCATCCCTTAGTTATGCTGCTATAGACGTAGACTGCTGGGAGGTTCCCATGATGCACTGTTTCTTTCTCTTTTTGCTCTGTATGCACCACTCTGCATTTAATCATTAGTGATCGATCTCTGCTCCCCTCCACAGCATGTCTTTTTCCTGGTTCTCTCCCTCAGCCCCAACCAGTCCCAGCAGAAGACTGCCCCTCCCTGAGCCTGGTTCTGCTGGAGGTTTCTTCCTGTTAAAAGGGAGTTTTTCCTTCCCACTGTAGCCAAGTGCTTGCTCACAGGGGGTCGTTTTGACCGTTGGGGTTTTACATAATTATTGTATGGCCATGCCTTACAATATAAAGCGCCTTGGGGCAACTGTTTGTTGTGATTTGGCGCTATATAAAAAAAAAAATTGATTGATTGATTAAAAGACTCAGTCTTCTTGATGCAGTCTCTACCACTCCAAAATCGCAAAGTCTTGGTCTTGACTCGCACTCGACCCTTTAAATGCTTGTTCTTGACTTGGATGACTCTATATAGATGGTCTTGTCTCCATCCCGCTCTAAATGATTGGCTTTTTTTTAAACCTTTATATACCTCTGTCTGCATACGACTCACCTCACATGACACGTCACCTAGTGGACAAAAAGAACCATGGAGAAAAATTAATAGAGGTACAACCCTTTGAATATCATCTCAAGATGGTTTTTGTTTGTTTTGACTACAGGAACAGTCTTCCTGTGGATGTTCTGGCCCAGTTTTAACTCGGCCATCGCTGACCCGGGCCTCACTCAGCTCACAGCGGTGATCAACACCTATCTGTCCCTGGCTGCCTGCGTGCTCTCGGCTTATGCCATCTCCAGCTTGGTGGAGCACAAAGGAAAACTGGACATGGTCAGACAGAATTCACTTTGCAGCACCATTTGAAGAATTATAAATAAAACATATTGATATAAAACATCTCTATGTGCTATAGGTTCATGTTCAGAATGCTACTCTGGCTGGAGGCGTTGCCATGGGAACCTGTGCTGACATGGACATCGGCCCATATGGGGCGATGTTGATTGGATTATTGGCGGGCATCATCTCAACCCTTGGATTCAAATACTTAAATGTGAGTGAAATAATAAGTGAAGGGTGCAAAACAATGATGTTTATGAGGGGGAAAGTCCATGAAATGGATTTAAATCAGCTCAAAATTTATTTCATGAGGTTTTTGTTGTTTTTTCGTTTTGTTTTTGTTTTTTTGGCTAAACATTTTTGAGAATTATTATTTTTATTTTTAATTATTCTACACACTGTGTATGCAAAGCTTTGCACCAAATGAATCAATATCTTCAGCAAATGACTGTGTTTTAAAACACTTTAAGCATTTCCAAATAATGGATCATTTTCTGCATTAATAGCTATTTACAGCACTTTCATGCTGTTTCAACCATTTTCATCTAGTACATCATTGTCTCAAACAGTTGGTTCACATGGGAGTTTGAAATACTTTGAAACGCCATTGTTTTCTGAAGCAAAAGTGTCATTTAGTGTTTTGAGTATGTTGAAGCAGGAAAAAAATGCTTTAAATAAATCC